>NW_022196839.1:0-600000 GCF_008641045.1 Pistacia vera
CTACATTATAATAGATTATGACTTGAATTAGATTGATTCTATTTTTAATCTCTATCCATGCAATTCCTCGAGCACCTAAGGATAAATTTTCAAGGAAAATGCAAAAATTGGTTATGGTGTTTTCATTTTTAAAGGGCTTTCCACGTTTACAATTTCCTTTTTATCCTTTCCTTTTGATTGAAATGTTCTCATCAACTAATTTTTAATCATCCCTATCATCAATATTTAAAACCTCAACTTTTTGTTTCACATATTGTTATTATTTCAGTACAAGTCAATAGACTAATGCTTATATATATATACACACACAATTAAAACAAAATTTTGGTCCAAATTGATGAAAAAAAATTGGTTTCTAAAATTTTAATAATATGGTATTTCAGTGCAAATAATCCCACTCTTGACTCTAGATCTATATGCACTTATTATAAAAATTAATAATTTGCTTTAAGCACCATTTTAATTATTTTGGTATCCATCATATATGTATTTAGTCAACTTTAAACCAAACATAACAACTCCATACTATGACCCATAAAAAAGATTTATAATTAATTAAAAAAGTAATTATTATTACTAATTATTAGAATCAATAAAGGTTCTTTTTAATAATTTTCATTTTTACTTTTGGTCCTTTCTTTATGGTTGAGAAACCAAGAATAAGGTGGGTCTATCTATACTTGGTCTCCCAACATATTCTGTTGATATTTTACTACACAAATTTTGAAATTCAAAAGTTGATTCTATACAACTTTTTTTTATGTTGCATCAACTTTATTGGAACATTGAATTATTGGGTATTCAGAATATCTTCAATTGTTTAAAGAGCATCTTTTATATAATTAAAGAACATCTTTATTAATTTCTGAATATAAAAAATAAAATTTTTATTCAAATATAATAGACTCTTTAAATTTTCATTTTGCAATTTTCCACAAAGCATTTATGATTTTAATTTGTTTTCCCTCTTTTTTTTCCCCTTAATTTCCCTCTTTATATTTCATTACTTTCCCTCCATTTTTCTTTATAAGTTAAACCGTTCCTTTTATATTCAATTCCATCTTTTCTTGCACAATCTTTCCACCTCTTTTCCTTTCTATTATGCCATGCTTTCTACTAATTTAGTCAATGTTATTTTTTATGATCGGTGAAAATAAATATATCGTCGGAGTTTGAAAGTTGTGTTGAAAATTGAGGATTTTCAGTGGAACCAATATACAAATTTCCATCACTACCAGCTTGAAAATTCATGTTTTAGAGAAAAGAAAACAGAGCATGAATATATAGACAACTCAAAAGACTGTTGTGGGGACGAAAAACCTTTTTTTAAAGAAAGAGACTTAATAGGAGAATTAATAAATAAAATGTATAAAAACTTGTAATTTATTAATTAAAATTACGATGGAGAGTGAAATTTGACTCTCTAGATGTGGAGAGTCAAACTTACTCTTTAATTTATATTTAAAGAATATGTTAGACTCTTGTTTTTATGAATAAACTCTTTATAATAAAGAGTTTGAGTCATATAAAGAGTCTTTTGAAGATGCTCTCACCATGGGCCTTTGGTAGATTTAGAGGGCATTTGGTTCAAGGAATATTATATTACTAAGAGCAAGCGTTTGGATTATATAATGTTTTATTATAGGGGGATGTTATATTAACAGAAAGATAGACCACTTTGAAGATTATTAGGAATGTTTAGAAAATGAGTTTGGTTGGTTCAAAGGTGAATAATATGTTTGATTGGATGGATAAATGGGTGGGTATATTATATAGATTACTAAATTGTTCTCCTTTTTAAATATTAATAGAATTTTATTGATTATTATTATTTGAACAATTTCTTTTAATCCCTTACATTTGAAATTTTGCTAAAACACCCCAGCCATATAAAACTTTAATTTGTAGCAAAATCATCCCCACCCACCCCTAAGCCACTATCGACAACCAACCACCACTGCTAACGTTGCCGACAGTCGATGAAATGGCACACGATTGGCCGTATATAGTCGATCGTGCGCCGGTAAAGCCATTTCTAGCCATGGATCACAAATCCATGACCGTTACACACCCAGATCTATGGCCATTTCACGGCCATAGATCTGGCCGTGAAATGCCATGGAATCGACCATATCTAGTCATTTCCAGCAATGGATCTGTGATCCGTGGCCGAAAAATGCCTTATCGGCACACAACCGGCCAAATCCCACCGGTCGTGCACTATTACGGTGACTAACACTAGTGGCCAATGATGGTGAGTAACGGCTGGCAGTGGTCTTGGGTGGCTGGGGGTATTTTGTTAACTTTTAAACTTTTTTGTGGTTGGGGTATTTTAGCTAATTTCTTAAATGTTGGGGGCTGGGTAATTGTTATTTGGTAGACATTTGAGGACAATTGTGTCCGAAATGGTATTTAATCAAGGGCAAAATAGGTATAAAAATCAGATTACCCCGGTAATGTTTTAATCCCAAGGGTAGGGAAGGGTATCGAATTACCCCCATATTACCAACAGTAAACACTATTTGCAATAAAAAATTCCCGTAATATTTTATTACTTGCAAACCAAACATTGGAATCTTGCAAAATAAACAAAGATTACCCCTTTTATCTTATATGTCCTCGATCCAAACACACCCGGAATGTTATATTAATGGGAAGATAGATTACTTTGAAGATTATTGAGAATGTTATATTAAATGTGTTTGGTTAATTGGAATAAATTGGTGGGTATGTTGTAGTGATATGTTTGGTTGGGAGGAAAAAATTGGTGAGTATGTTATATAGATTACTGAATTGTCATTCTTTTATAATATTATTATTATTTGAACTATTTCTTTTAACCCCCTACATTTGAGATTTTGCCAAAACACCCCAGCTACAATAAAAGTGTAAATTCAACAAAATCACCCCCACCCACCCAAGCCACTGTCGGCCGCCAGTCTTGCCGATAGTGGCCTAAATGGCGCATGACCATTAACAACCATGGATCTGGATGGAAACAGCCAAATCTAGATTAATGGATCTGGCCATTTCTAGCTAGATCCATGGCCTTTAACGGCCACAGATCAACAGCCGATGTGGATGCATCTAAGAAACCTACGATGTCAACAAATGTGGATGGATCCTATCATTGCTTATCTGAAAGATGGGATCCTGTCTAAGGATAAGTTGAAAGCCAGGACCTTTTGTACTAAGTCAGCTCACTACACTTTAATCAATGACAAGTTGTATAAGCGAGGCTTTAGCACCCCACTGTTGCGATATGTTATAGACAAAGAGGCGGATTACATTCTGAAGGAGATCCATAAAGGAATCTGTGGAAATCATGCTAGAGGGCGATCTTTAGCTCATAAAGTACTTTGTTAGGGATATTATTGACCAACTGTTGATGAAGATGCAACCACTTTTTCTTGAAAATGTGATAAATGCCAAAGGTTCATGGATATTCCACGAGCCCCTCATCATGAGCTGACTACTCTGACCAGCCCATGTTCATTTGCTATTTGGGGAATCGACCAAATTGGCCCTTTGCCTCAAAGAAAAGGCAAGGTGAAGTTTGCTGTAGTTACGATCAATTATCTCATTAAGTGGGCTGAAGCCTAGTCGTTAGCAACAATAACAACAAATAAGCTTAAAGACTTCGTTTGCAAGAACATTGTTTGCAAGTTTGGTATCCCATATACAATCATCATAGACACTGGAAAGTAATTTGATAATGACGACTTTAAAACATTCTGTGATAGGCTCGATATCAAGAAAAGTTTCTCAGTAGTTTATCAGCCTCAAGCTAACGGACAAGCCAAAGTAGTGAATGAGGTTATCAGACACACTCTCAAAGCGAAGCTTAACGCCCTCAAAGGAAGCTGGGCAAACGAGCTTCCAAAAGTGCATGGTTGTATAGAACAACAATAAGAACTACCATTAGAGAGACTCCATTTTCACTAGCTTATGGGTGTGAAGCTATGGCTTGGGTAGAGGTCGGAAATGATTCATTCCGATTGGAAGTCTTTAGCGAGGATATGAATGAAAGGCTTATGTCCTTGAGGTTGGATCTAATCGAAGAGCACCAAAATAAAGCTGAGTTGCGAGTAGATTCATACCAATAACGAGCTAAACAGTATTTCACTTCAAAACTAAGAAACCGAGATTTCAAAGTAGGGGATCTAGTTTTAAGGAAAGTTGTGCCTAATGCAAAAGACGCGAATGCAAGGGCACTTGGGCCAAAGTGATCCAGATATCTAAAAAGCTCGCGCCAGGAACTTTCCATCTGGAATATTTGAATCAAGGTTTTAAAACTCGGCCTGGCCTGGCCGATTGAACCAGTTAAACTGAGAACCGGCTTCCAAGCTGGGTTAGTTCGATAAAAAAAGGTTAATGAAATTAAACCGTTTTAACCTGTGGTTGAATAGGTTTTTCTCTAAAAAACTGCCGATTCAATCGGTTTTGGCACAAAACTAGTTCAACTTCATTCCCTAAAATAGAAACCGTGAATCACTATTCCCATTTCAATTTCATTTACAAAATCAACACCAACCCTCTATTCGGCTTCTTGAATCTACCATCTTCTTTAATGTTCAATTTCAGCTTCTTCTTCTTTAATCTTCCATATGAAGAATTTGATTAACACTAGTTGGATGTCAATTTCTAGGGTTTTCAACTTCATTCCCTAAAATCAAAAACCATGAATCCCTATTTCCATTTCAATTTCATTCACAAAATTGACACCAACCCTTAAATATTCGACTTCTTGAATCTACCATCTTCTTTAATCTTCAATTTCAACTTCTTCTTCTTCAATCTTTTGTGTGAAGAATTTGATTGACACTTGTTGTATGTCAATTAGGGTTTTCAATTATCATGTGAAGATTTTGTAGAGTACTTTATTTATATGAAATATTTTATGGCAAATGTGAAGAATTTGTGGGTTTTCATATGAAGAATGATTGAAGTATTGCTTTATGGTTAATTGGTTAGGGTTATTGAATTTGTGGGTTTTCATGTGAGTATAGATGAGTTTTCATGTGAATTTGTTGTGGGTTTTGATGGTGCTCCCAGTATGAGAAAATGCACACTGCAGGGTGCGAAAATGAAGACCACATTGCAAGGTGCAATGCAATTCATGTGTATATANAGTGAGGTTATAGGACCCGTTTGTTGCGATGTGTTATAGATGAAGAGGCCAATTACATATTAGGGGAAATCCATGAAGGAATCAATTGAAATCACGATGAAGGGTAATCTTTAACTTATAAAGTACTTCACCAAGGGTATTACTGGCTTACTGTCTATGAAGATGCATCCTTTTTTGCTCGAAAATGTGATAAATGTCGAAGGTTAGCGGATATTCCACAAGCCTCTCCTCAAGAGTTGACCACAATAACCAGCCCATAGCCATTTTCTATCTGAGGAATAGACCTAATTGGCCCTTTGCCTCTATGAAAATGCGGGGTGAAGTTCATTGTAGTTACGGTCGATATTTCACTAAGTGTGTTGAAGCCAAGCCGTTAGCGACAATAACAACAAATAAGCTTAGAGACTTCATTTACAAGGGCATTGTCTACAGGTTCGGTTTCCTATATATGATTATCACAGATAATGGAAAATAGTTTGACAATGAGGATTTTAGAGTGTTCTGTGATAGGCTTGGTATCAAGAAAAGTTTCTTAGTAGTCTATCCACCTCAAGCTAATGGACAGATCAAAGCAGTAAATAAGGTCATTAAGCACACTGTCAAAGCGAATTTAATGCCCTAAAAGGAAGCTGGGCAGATGAGCTTCCAAAAGTGTTGTGGTCGTATAAAACAACGACGAGAACTACCACAAGAGAAACTCCATTCTCATTAGTTTACCCCTAGTTGAGGTCAGAATTGATTCGTTTTGACGAGAAGTTTTAGCGAGGATATTAATGAAGCATTCATGTGCTAGAGGTTAGATCTAATCGAAAAGCATTTGAATAAAGCTCAGTTGCGAGTAGCCTCATATAATATCAACAACGAGCTAGAACATATTTTAACTTAAAAGTATGAAACCGAGATTTCAAGTAGGGGATCTTGCTTTAAGAAAAAGTGTGCCTAGTGCAAAGGACACAAATGCAGGGGCAATTGGGCCAAAGTTGAAAGTTCCATCCCAAATATTTGAAAAGCTCACACCATGAACCTTCCATTTAGAATATCTGAATGGCTTAGTGGTCTTGCAAGCTTGGAATGCCGAACATCTTTGGAGGTACTACCAGCAGTAAATTCTACATTTTATCTTTGTAACATTTATATTTTCTAATGTGCTTTATAGTTTTTTTAATCTAATTTGTAAGGCTGAGCCAGGCCTTGTTCAGTTATAATAAAGTTTGTTACAAGTCATGATTAATCCAAATTTTGCTTGTTGTAAATTTTGTTTGCTATCAATTATGTGTAAGTCCTAGAATGCTCGCGTTTCGAGGATGAAAAAGGTGCTGTGGAAAATTCAAAATTTCAGCTTAAGAAGGCGATCCAATTGTAACTTAAAGAATCCCTTAGGAAAAGCAACGTCACTAGAACTTAAGCTTGGGGGCATCCCACACGACTTGATGATGGATGACTCAACCAAAAATGAAAGTCAACACATCGAGGAGGATTCAAATATTCATCAATGACAAAGACTCGAGACGAGCTCGTACTTGTAACTCAATGTTGTCTCGAGATGGAATCCTTGCAACCACTTGAAGAGAGTCCTATAGAAAACGACCATCATCGTAACTCGAGGACCGAACTAAAGTGCTCATATAAACAACTCGCAATTTATTAACAAGTTAGACAAATGACTTCGAAGAAACCAACATGCCACAACCAAAAAACGAGTTAAACGAAACTTGGAGCAATTCAAGTTAAATGGTGCTCGTAATGACACGCACAAGCAACAATAGAATGAAAGAAAAAGTAAGTCAATTTACTTTGACAAAAAAATATTCTCTTGATTGATATAAAGCATCAAGTACATCGCTCGATTATAAAAAAGAAAAATAAAAAAGAAAAACAAAACAAAACAAGAATAAAAATCAAGCTACTAGAGACTTAAGTTTTCAGAGAAGTTGGAGGAGTTGGAGTAGAAGAGTCCCTTGGAGTGGGTTGCTTGCTAGTAGCCTCGTTGACAGGGGTTACCTCGTTAGTAGGAACAGTTTCGGGCTTGTTAGTAGCAACCTTTATTGTAGCACTTGTTCCAACATCATTAGTTAGAACATCTTTGAGCTCAGGGGAAGAATCCTTGGGGAAAGTTATACCAGCGGCCTTAGCCCTAAATTTGACTACCTCTAGTGCATAATCCTCATCTAAGAATGAGTAGTCAAGATCAGGATTGTTCTTCAATACAGCTTTAGAAGATCCGCCAACATCTCCCAAGCCTTTACTTCCTCGACTTTGAGGTTGCCTTCCAACCTCGTGATATTTGCTTTCAGCTCGCCGTAGGTTTCCCCAGCTTGTCTCAACTAGACCTTATGTGAAGTAAGTTCTTTCTGCGCATCCTCTAGGTCAAATTTTAAGCCTTTAGACTTGTGGCAAAGCTTGGCATTCAAGCCAAGAAGTTTCTCCCTTTCATCATTGAGGTAGTTGCTCTTAGACACCTTTTTGCAAGACACCTCTCTACGCAGTTTGCCATGAGTTCCTCTTTTTCGACCACTTGGGCCCTTGAGACATCGAGTTGCTTAGCTAGCTCAACCTTCAAGACGTGATCTCTTGCTCCAATTTTTTAATCTTCTCCTCAGAAGATTTCTAGATCGACTTAGCCTCCTCGTAGACCTGATTAGATTGCTCAAGCATGGCATAGCTATCTTGATATAGCAAATTTAAAATGTTATAGGTCTGCATCCCAAAAAGAAAAAAAAAGGCACAGTTAGAGTTGGGAGAAAATAAACATTGACTAAGTGAGGAACAATCAAAAGAAGTGAAAACTGAGTTTTACCTTAGAGAGCATGTTATTGCTCATTGTAATTTGTGGTGAGAAGGCAATTAGCTTGTCAATTTTCATGCTTTTCCCTTTGGTCTTTGAAGTTGTGACCTGCTCAGCTGATGGTTATTGAGTGGAGAGTGCCAGATCATCCACCCTAGTTTTCTTCTTCGATGATGAGCTTCTCGCCACTTCACTAGGCCTTTTGGCCAGCTTTTTCAAGCTTTCATGAAGCTTGGAGGAAGGTCTTTTTGAGTCTACATAAGAGCTTGTGGTAATGAAATCCTTCCTCTGCAGGCCTAATTCTTTCTGGTGCCCCTGCTTTGGGTCTTATTTCCTTGAATTGTTAGGTTTCGAGGTAGATTTTTTTTATGTTCGATGGAGTAGGGGCCCTGCCCTTTTGATTAGGGTTGAGCGGTTCTGGGTATCCTCACTTTTTGGAGGAACTGGAACTGAAATGCAAGTTTTGATTCCTTACCGGGGTATCTGATACGTGATTTGATGCATATATAGCAAGTGCACTAGTCACAAAAAGTAATACAATGATGAAGTAGAGTATCGTTCCCATGAGGATTACATACTAATTACCAAGTTTCCTAATTCTATTACTAAATGAAGAATACAAAAATGTTGGAATTGTGGGGAAAAGTAAAGCTCGAATTAAAACACAAAATCAAACAATTAAGATTAACACTAAACTAATCAACACAAATTCAAATCAAAGCAAAAGAGGTTAGGGTTCGACTGCACTAGGATACTCTAGTTTAACCTACAATTTCTATTGCTTCAAAATTCACATGCAAGGATTATAAATCGAATTCCTTAAGTTGTAGAATATACCTTCTCAGGCTATATTCTCCTACCTATCCCTATTAAACTTCCACACCCAACAAAATGAAGGTTAATAGTTCAAAGTCTATCAAGCCAAATGAAATTCTATAAAGATTTCATAGATTGCTAAACTTATCTCTAGAGTTTGCTTAATCTATGGTGTTTACTCTAAGAAGCTAACACATGAATCACTTCTTAGTCTCATCATGCTTAACATTCAATTGAATCAAAAGAACTAACATCCAACTGCATTAAGAAAAAGAATAAACACATAATCCAAGCAATAGAACTCAAAAACAACACAAATTTATAGATTAAACCATTGTAATCCAAGGTACATCAAAACCCTAACCCAAAAGTGAGCTAGTTCATGCTCAAAATAAATAAAAACATAACATAAACAATAAATGCGGAGTTCAACATATTAGAAATTGAAAGAGGAATGCATTCTTCCCTATTTTGGAGACCTAATTTCCTCAAATCTCCTTCTTCTCTTCCCCTTATCTAACCATGTCGACCTTCTCTCAAAAATAGACTAAGTCTCTCTTAAATAGTCGGCCAAAAACCCTAGGAACTAATACAATACAAGCAAAACGCAGCGTTTTACAAAAACAGATTTTTGCAGTTTTCACCGCAATGAAGAAGAATCTTGCCGCGGCATCGATTTGAATTTTGCTGAACCATTTGACCCGAGGCTAGCTTGGCGCAGCGAAGAAAGAACCTTACCGTGGTGAACTCTTGCTAAACTTTTCTAAAATTATGAAACTGCCCTCCGCTTGCTTCTTTGCTTGAGTTTTTGATCTTCATGATCCCCAATAGGAGCAAACTTCACAGTGCTTCCAATCAACATCAAAATTCCCCCGATTCCTGAATTTCGCTTGATTCCGGGTCTAGAAACTCATTTTCGCTTGGTTTTGCTCCAACTGCACGTTTTGGCCTAAAACGTAAAATAAACAAATTTTAAGTAGTAATTCCGACACAAAAATTAATAAGAAGTATCCGAAATCCTACAAAAAGCACAAAGAAAATAGTATAATCCTAGGATTATCAAATACCCCAAACTTAAGGTGTGCTCGTCCTCGAGCATCAGGCACAAAATGAGACTAAAGAAGAACAACAGAAAAAAGAAAAATTGAAAAAGCAGAGGAAATTCTAAAATCAAGCACAAAAGAGATGCTTAGAGTTGGTTGCAAATGCAAGTCTAAAAAATTGTTGATACATTATTATAAGAAAATGCTTAACACTCCAAGAAGTTATAGATTGATTGACTATCTTTTCTCTATCAGTCCCCTAAGTAGGTAATCCCCACTTCAATCCACCTTCCGACTTCCGGGATTATTTTATGCAGAAATGTGAAGTTTATCAAAGGATAGTAGACTCCATAAGCCTAAGTATCGAACTACTCTCAACTAATGAGGACTAGAGATAACTAAGGATCAAAAGGTCTTTGTTGGCTTGTAACGTTAGGCTTGGGTGAGTGGCTCGAAAGAAGGGATAGGAAAAACAAAGTAAGACAACTTGGTTTTCCTCATGTAAACACAAAAAGCAACATCGACAAAACCCATTCTTTCTCATTTTCCAACCAACTTCTACAATCTTTTTCACAGCCCCCAAACTTATGCATTTCTTATTTTTGTACTAGAAATGCATAAGGAAATCAGAAATTTTAATTACAACTATATACAGTTTTTTTTTTTTTTTTTTTTTTTTTTTTTAAAGAACCCAAAAACAATTGGGGTTGCTTGCCTCCTTTTTATTGCCCTTTCTTACAACCCCCAAACTTGAACTTTTTAACCCATCACTTCTTCACATGTCTCTCAACTCTTTTATGTTATACGCAAGGTCTGGAGTTCTCCTAAAAGGTATGAAAAAGTGTTTACGGTGAAAGGTTTGGACATTTTTGTTGGTTGTACAAGAAGACTAAGGCAATTAAATCAATAGGCTCAAATAGGAAACTATGGACAATTCACTCATGGGTTGGCTAGAAAGGCTCAAACGTTTCGAAAAATTGCCTAAATCATTTCCTCAATAATGTCTATTCCTAGAATTTAGCCTCAAGCACCTCTCAACTAGGTTCTAGAGTCTACCAACATTATCAAGACTTCACCTAATCACATAAAATGAATCTAAGCATGCCGAAAGAATGAAAATGGTGGTTGAACCACTCAACAAACCTCAAGCTAAATCAAGTCAACCAACCTAACTTGAAGCAATGCTTCGCATTTTCTATAAATAATATCCCAACAATCCTTGTCTCATCATAGACTTATGCAATTCCACTAGGCAACAACAACACAACACACAAAACACACTAAACAATTAACAATCAAAGAACTTAAAACAAAAGAAAGACAATTTTTAGCTAAAACACACAAACAAACTAAACACAAAAATTTTCAAAATTTTCCTACCCCTAAACATAAAATGACATTGTCCCCAATGTCACATCATGCACATCCAAGGAGTAGAGTAACAAAAGTAGAGGTTAAGAGATACTCCCCTGATTAATCCGTGAAGGCTGATTTTTGTGCAAAATCCTGGCATCCATTCCTTGGCTTCCTCATCATCATCATTATTTGTCAAACAAATAAAAATCTATGGTGCCAAATGTTTTAGATATCCTCACCAATTAATATGAAAAAATTACATCATGATCTCAACCTTATCAAACTAAACCTAAAATCTAAACAAAAACAAATAAAGAGCTAAAAACCAAGAAATCAACATCAGTTCCAATTTACAAAACATAAAGAAATAAAAACAAAAACTCAAAAGAAAAGTGTTTCAGACTTCACTCATCATCCTCCTCTTCCTCGTTGTCGTCATCATCTTCTTCCATGGCATCATCATGAATTTGATCTTCCTCTTCCTCTTGCCAATCTTGCCCTTGAAAGTTGGATATATCAATGCCCAGATTGGTGCAACACTTGTATTGTATCTCGTACATCATTCGGATATGATCTGCCATCCAATCTTGGTGTCTTTCCATTTTGTTCATCTTTTTTAGGATTTGTTGTAACAACTAATTTGTCATAGGTGATGGAGCAGGTGTTGTGGCAGTGGTTATGGATCTTGGTCTTTTCGAGCTTGAACTGGCTCCTCCAATGGTAGGTCTATCTTGGAGCCTCTGAAAATAGGCTTGGTCAAGGATTTGGGCAGGATGATGAAGTGGTTCATCATCTGCCTTCTTGACTCCAACTCTCATACAAATCTCCATGATGAGATGTGGGAAGGCATAGCTAGCTCTCACTAGTTTGGTTGCATGCCTTATATTCTCCATTATGATTTCACACACATCCATCTTCTTTCCAATTGTAATGGCATAAAGTAAGACTGTTCTCTCTGAATGCACTGAATTGTAGTGCGTCTTTGGAATCAACCTCTTATAGATAAAGTATTACCAAATTCTAGCTATGGCCGTCAAGTTAGTCCCTTTTAAGTTCTCTTTCCCTTCTTAGAGATCTCCCAAGAGGTACCTAGCCTTGCTATAACCTTAATTATCTCATCATAATCAATCTCCTTAGCCTTGAATTCCAAGTAATCATCATGCTCAATTGGATTAATCTCATAGAATTCATTGATGATCTTGGCACTAAATGGCACCTTGATACTCCTCACATACACGTGCCGAGGATCACACTTAGGGAAGTTCGCGTAAAACTCTCTTACAATGGGCTTTACGACTAGATGCTTAGGTTCTCGCAGAAAGGGTATCCAATCTCTTCCTTTGATCCAATCATCCACAAAGGCACTAGTCATTCCTCTCTTGGCAATACAACCCTTGTCCTTTCTCTGAATGGCTACTTCATATCGCTGCTTAGCCTTATCGTTTACAAACCTATTATCTACCTGTTTGCCCTTACCCTTTGGAATGGTTTTGAGTGGCATTTTCTCTCAATATAATTCAGTACAATCTACCACCAAAAATCAGTAATTCAACTCCCAAGTCCAACACTAATGCACACTTCTCACAACCTAGCAATCAATTACTCAACTCACCCTTAATCTTTCAAAATTTACACTCAAAGGCCAAAATCACCAACCTTCCAAATGCACTCAATCAACTTCAAAATTACAAACCCAACTTCATCAACACAAAACAATTCAAAATCCATAATTCTCAAATCAAACCCACTTCACAATTCGAAACAAATCCACAACTCAATCAATTCTCAAACCTAAAGCATTAAAAAACCGAAATTGATTTAATTCAAAACTAGATAACACGAATTCATACCTCGCTCACCACAGATTCACCTTAAATTTCACCAATTTCCGCCCAAATTGCAAGATCCCCAAATTTTTAGAGAACCTAGGGTTTCTACAATTTCTTCAATAATCTGCAAAATCTTTGAGAAAGTAAGGTGATTGGGTGTTTATGGGAGTTGTGGAGTGGAGTAGTGTGAGGAAATCGACTGGAAAAGATCAGGATTTGAAGATGGAAATTTTTGGTTCTTGGAGACTTTTTTGAATGCTTGTGAAAAATAGGAGAGATAAAGCAAGTTTATATAGAAAACAGTTTTCGCTGTGGCGAAGAGTTAATTTTGTTGCAGCAAAGTTCTTGAATTCCCTCTTCTTTGTGTGTGAACTGCTCGATGCTACGGCGAAATTTTTTTATTGCTGCAATGAAATTTGGAAAAAAAATTTCTTAAGGGTCATAGAGTATTCAATGCTGCGGCAAAAATAATTCTTTGTCGTGGCGAAGTTCTTGACAATTTTCCATAATGATCATAGAGCGTACATTGCCACAGTAAAATTCATTTCTTGCCGCAGCGAAAATCTAGAAATTCAAGATCACACATTTGGCAATGTGTTTATTGCCGCGGCGAAATCTGGAAAAATTTTGCTTTATGCCAAATTTTAATCTTTCACCTGAAACACAAAAAGCAAAACAGTCCATTCTTTGCGATATCTCACTTAGGCTTAAATTTCTTAGAATGATTTTCTTATCTGTGCTGAATCTTAAGACATATTTATGGGGGCAATTCTTAATAAAAACTTTGTTACCCACCTGGAATTCCACAATTCTTCTTTTAAGTATGCATAACTCTTCTGTTTGTCTGGGGCTCAACGTACT
The DNA here is from genome assembly GCF_008641045.1 of Pistacia vera. Taxonomy (NCBI): domain Eukaryota; kingdom Viridiplantae; phylum Streptophyta; class Magnoliopsida; order Sapindales; family Anacardiaceae; genus Pistacia; species Pistacia vera. Next base: position 13,822 of record NW_022196839.1, read on the forward strand.
ATTTCCTTGGGTATATCGGAAATCCTGACTATCCTTCTGGCATATATTCGGGCTAACCATTCTTATCTACTTCTATAGTCACTCATAGAGTAATATATCTCTTATGCACTCACCAACTTGTTATCTTGTGTCATCACTTGTCAACTAATTATTCTTCTAAATTCTTGGCACCACTTCTATTTATCCATATGAAGCCATGGAAATTTGATTCTTTGCTCGTCATCATATTATGCTTTGGGGGGGTTGTTTATACACACCTGGAGTGATCCATTATTATTTATTTATTTCCACTAAATAAGATTGGTGCACCCTAGGGAGACTGGCTAGGTTAGAGAGATCCCTTGCTTAGAAGATTATTAGAAATACTCCTTTAATTTCTAGAGTTCTACTGGGGCCACTCAGTACGGAGCCTTAGGAATTGATGTTATCCCTAGTGCCAATTTACTGCTAAACTCCATCTCTCTCTCTGGGAATCAAATTCGATAACTTATCTGGGAACATGTCTGAAACCACCCCGCTATGCACCCGGACTACTAACACATCTTTGATCTCTAGATTGGGAACCACCCCGCTATGCACCATTAGGGCAAAAATACTCCATACATCTTTTTCTCAATTGCTTCTTGGCCCTCCTATTACTAATCATCACATTAATTGATAGCCCTTTCTAAAACTGAACTGATCACAGTCATCTAAATTGAATCTCACTCTTCTCTAACGGTACTGATTCTCTACTTTATGTCTCCCTAGGAAATTTATACTCAAAATAATCCTCTTAATCGGGGATACTTAATATAACTAGATTCATACTTACCTCTCCCCGTTTTAACAACTATATCCGGATCGGTTAACTAACCATGGCTCTCTAGAACCCCATGGATTTGTAACTAATGTTAGTGGCTGGCATGGTACCATTCTCAAGTGTGAGTCTCTTACTGTACCATATCTCTAATAGGCCACCATTCTCTCTCTGAACCACTATGCAGGCCTTGCGCCCACTTACCTTCAAGTTTTTCTTTCCAGGGTTAACTTCCCAATGGGTTTGCAGTCATTGGATTCAAAACTGATCTTGCTAACTTTGAGGCTTACTCTCCCGCTACTAAATATATGAGACTACAACCCTGCTTCGTTTAAACCCGTGTGTACAACCCTGGCGGGATTAGGCATCTCACCCACATTCTCTACTGATTCTTACTATTAGATAAAAAACACAACTACTATTAATCATCAATAACAATCAACCCATACAAGTAAAAAGAAAATTACTTACAGCGGTTAGCTTACGGAGCATGTCATCGTGGCTTGAGGGGCACACTGTCACTTTTCTTAACCAACTTCTGATCTGACTTTCTTTTAGAAAACATCTAAAGGTCTCCAAAATCTTGCTCTAATACCAAAAATGTAATATCTCACTAGGCAAGTATTCACTGAGTATCTTATATAGAGAATCCAGAGAATTGCTAGCTTAAAAAGGGTGTTCATCTTAAATTTTTATCCATAATCCAGTTATAACATACTATTACACAAAGATTATTTCTCACATATATAAATCTACATTAAAATTCTTCACTGAGACAATGTGTGCAATCCTCTCACCAGCTTGACGCCTCCCGACCACTAAAATCTAATACTTGCAAAATAAAGAAAGCAATGGGGTGAGCTATAAATGCTCAATAAGTAAATCAAAACTAACTATGCTCTTACTCTGCTGTCCTCGTTTCCGCTATACTGCTTCTAAATTTCTGCTTGCTTTCTCTCTTTATTCCCAGGCATACTACTTAGCAGCCTTTTATTTTTCTCAAATTTGTCTAAATCCTTCCAGGGCTGTGCTATTCTTTATCATTTTATTTCTCTTCTCTATTAGATTATAACTTTCTGTTTCTTTCTCTACTCAACAAATCACTCAGTTTTCTTGCTATTTGTCATGTTTCTAATTTCTGTTCTTTTCTAGCATGTATCTAATTTCTGTTCTTTTTTTGTATATCTCTAATTTCTTTTCTATTCTTATAGGCTTCTATTTTCTTTTCTTCTCTATTCTATGGGCATCTATTTTCCTTTCTTCTTTGTTCTCATGGGCTTCTATTTTCTTTTCTCGGCTAGTCAGACACGCAATAATAAATAAACTGTTTAATCTATGCATAAATGCATAAGATGCAATGCACATAAAATGTCTGATGCATATGCAAATGATCATTTTTGTATTCTTTTCAAAGTTCTTTTCTAATTCTTTTCTTTTCTTTCTGAAATTCTTTCTGTTTTCTGTTCTGGTTTGTCGATTGGACTATGCTAAGGCATGGATTTGGAACCTTGGCTGCATGAGCATATTTTGAAATTCTTTCTAGGTACAGTCCTCATCCACATGCACTTCTAGCGGACTGTACAATTCTGTTTTATATTTTGAGGCCGCTCACTGATGGCGGCATGCATGTGGGAAACTTCTGCATCTCTGTCACCACTAGCTAATGCAGCGAATGCTCATAGGTTCCCCATCGCAACAACCCTTTGAAAACATGCTCTGTAAATCTACAAAATAACTAGCTAGACATTTCCAGTAATTATAAAATTTCTGAAATATATGCTATGCTATGTCATGCATTTATGTGTTATCTATGCATGATCCCAAAATATGTGTCTGACTCTGGCATGTACTTTATTAATTCTAAGGCTTTTATTTCTATACTTTTCTAGAAAGCCCAAAGTTCTATTCTAATAACACGCTTAAATTTAACATTTTCTAGTTTATTCTTTAGTTCTGAATTCTATGCATCATGTGTACGTATGTGATTCTATAATTTCTACATAATTATGTAATTCTTCAATTCTATCATGCCATGTAAAATGTACACGTACACAAGTACATTAGCTCTCACAAATTCTACTCTTCTATAATTATATTAGTGAGATATTAAACAGCACAATTCAACTAGGGAATGAATTCTACATTTTGGGCAATCTAACTTCTTCTATAAAAATCTATGCCACAACTTAGGTATTAAGTCTACTAACTTGCCCAATTATGCTACTGGTTTTTCTCAAACTTATATGTCACATAACCATGTCATTAAACAACTCTCTAATATTTTTCTAATGTAACAAACATGCCTTGTACAACTTTCTAAATACAAATCTTAATGTCATAAATTTGCATTCTCTTATATGACCATCAACTTCAATTGTTATACATGTCCTTCTTTCTTCTTTTGTTTTGCCTACATTCTATACATTAATCTATATTGCCATATTAATCATTGTAAATTCAATCTAGCTGATAAGAGTGTAATTTATATATTTTTATTCCTTCCATATTATGTTTTTTGTTATGTTTTATGCCTATTTGAGTTGATTAGAGTTTATTTTATAGGTTTGGCATAGTTGGATAGACTTTAGGAAATAAGTGATAAAAGATTAGGAAATTCCAGATTTTTGTTATTTTGACCCGTGCTGCGTTTTTTCAGGTTTTTCATGGAGTCAGATTTCTCGATTGCAAAAGTGTTCTTCATAAAAAGTAAAGTTGACGAATCAAACTTTAAGGTATTATGGGCAAGAATCCGAGTTCGTTTGGGTCTTCATTAGTTGTTGCAAAACCGGACCTGGAATCCTAGTCGCAGAAGGATTTCCTAGCTGAGTATTGAATCTTCAAACGGGCCTAACTGGAGCGTCAGATATCAAAAGCGGGTGATTCAAAAGCCTAGATTCATCTACACATCCTGGACTACAATTTTTATGAAGTGACCGAACCCAGAAAAGATCTTTTACATTGCGATAATTCTGGTGCAACCTGGAGATGAATTCTGTTTTTCATATCTGATAAGATTTTGACAAATCTGGAAGTCTATCTTCTAGGAAACGTCTAGGAAAGAAATTCCATGATTCTTGGGATAGAATTAAGGAAAACACATGTTATTTATTGATGAGTTGTTAGGTTAAAAAGGGGAGAGAATAGAACAGCAGTAGTTTTTAGTTTTTTTCGGTTTTCTTTTACTTTCTACATCAAGATGTGAGGCTGATCTTTCTTTTTCAGTTCAAGGGGATTTTGAAGCCTAAATTCATGTCATTGGTGTAACCTAACTTCAGTAACATTATTCTTAATTCGTTTTTATTGGAATTGTTTATGTTATTCTGTTTTAATTGTTTATAATTTTCTGTTTGGGTGATTTAGTAATGGCCCGTTGAATTGTTTAATCAGAATTTTATCTGTTAGAATTAGGAATTGTGATCCGTAATTGTCCTTTTTCTATTCAATGGGTAACACATGATGATAGATGATTATAGACAAGTTTTCATTCTGCCATCTTGAATAACATAACCTAAGTTAAATAATCCGAGCTTGTGTGATTGTTGCTTAGATTGATCTATTTTCCTAATTCTTAAGGCTACCATTGAATTAAACTTAGAGCGCTTATTCTAGGTTGTTCGAGGGTTAGGATCTACTTGAAGAGCTTATTTCAATAGTGACGATTAAGGGAGAATTCGGGTAATAGAGCTTGTTGTTTCCTAGGGTCAGTAGTTCCATAATAACGAGATAGAACAGTGTTACGGTTAGTTCATGTCCAATGCATGTTTAGGTAGATCTTTAACTGAGAACTAATTTCTTTTAATCTGATATTTTCTACCATTGTTTGTTTTACTTTAGTTTGCCTTGATTACAAACCCCTTTCATTACTCTGTTGTGTTGTCCTGTTCACTGTTTAGGGTTTTATTGTGTTGTTTTCATTGTGGCTATTGGCATAGAATATAGAATTTAATTGAATCATTCCTTGTGGGATCGACCCTTGCTCACCCTTTATACAATTTAATAGTTAGGTTAGTAAGGTTAATTAATTTGGTGCATTCGGCACGCTACCACTAACATATGACACAACATATATACTTTGGCTAAATTCTAATTTCTTTCTAACATTCTTAACTAAACTTTTGGCCAATACAACCTATTCTCAAGATCTTCTAGCACAATTCTATAGCATGTAATATATATAATAAGGCATGAAAACTAGACTCATACCAATCAATTTCTAAAATGGTCATGTATTTAATGCATAAACCAAACTTCTATTTCTTTAATGTTTCTTTTGATATCTATATACAATAAAATCACTTATTACATATTGTTTGTAATTAATCTCAAAACAAGAAACAACAATATACTCATTTGGCCAAGCCATTATTTGGATAATCTTTCTAAATTCAAGTACACAAACTTGAGAATTTATTATGGCATATTGATATGTCATGACATAATCTACCTTCTCTACTATCAACAATGCCATATCAAAGTAACAATTTAACATGTAAATCCCTTCTAACACTTTCCCAAAGTCATAAGTTTCACAATTTCTAATTCAATAACTAAATAAAATGTGCTACCGAAGAAATACTAAAGGTACAAGTAACTTGAACCATACACTAAAAGCCATTTATCTCATTGAACTAAAATGACCAAGTGATATTCTAAATTTTGGCATAACAAAATGCACTCTTGAATACTAAAATTTACACTTGATTAAGCCTAACATAACCTTTCAACTCCAATTCTTTCCTTTCTCTAACAATTTCTTCAATAAGATTTAACAAACTCATGCATGCATTTCTCTTTGAATTTTCATCAAACAATTCACATGCACATGCAAATACTTAGTTGGCCACACTTCCACAACTCTCCAAATCCACCAAAATTGGAGCAAAACTCACTAAATTTAACTTCAAATCTAGCCGGATTCAACACTTCAAAATTTCATCAACAATTCTTCCGTATTTCATCCATAATTCCACCAAATCACCACATACACATGAACTACTTCTCATGGCTGGAATTTTACACATCATTCAACATTAAAACAACCAATAATTCTCACCATACAATCACATACACACATACAAGAATCAATCTACACAATTATTGCTCAAATCAAGACTAAAATTGGATATACTTACTTTGAATTTGTGCAACACTAATGATATAACCTCCCTTTGCTAAAATTCTCTTCCTCTTGGACCAAAATCATATAAAACCATAAGAATTTAAAACTTTAAAGGTTAATCATACACCTTTGTGCTAGAATCTTACCTTTGGATGCTTTGGGATTGAAAATCTACAAAAATTTAAGCCAATTCCTATGAATTCTCTTTGAAATTTGGTGAAGAAGTTTGAGAGAAATTGGATGAGGGGTGGCGTGTACAAGGGATGGAATGGCTAGTGTTTAGTTTATTGAAACCTTTTAACTATATATATGTTCCCATTTTGCTCTTGCACTTTTATGATAATTCTAATTACGCCATACGTGCATTTACAGATATACCCTCACTTTCAATGGATTTAACATATGTTCTTGGTCATCTCCCCACTCTTTCATCTAGTCGTGAGTGAAAAGACCATTTTATCCTTATTCTTTAATTTCTTTCCATTACTTTACAAACATGTATTTATCTCGGCATCACATCACGTGTATTGTCCATAACCTTTCTACCACTCTATTCTCATGGCTAGCACATTTAATACATTATATTTATCATTCTCACTGTTCACTTCAACATGTGATTCTGTGTGAAATGACCATTTTGCCCCCATTGAAACTTTTATGGAATTCTTCTATAAAACTAGTTAAATATATTCATATGACTATAGAATAATCTCTACCATATTTTTGAATGTGGGTATTACATTGCCTCCCAAGAAGCGCTTGATAGTCAGAAGCTCAACTTTCTCCTAGGATCTCATTCTAGGATATCGAGTTTGATGGGCAATGACTTGCAACTCAGCAGTCCATCAATGTACGACTTCAATCACTGCCCATTCACCTTAAATGTACCCTTTTCCTCATGCGAGATCTCAACAGCTCCATATGGGTAGATTTGGGTAACTATGAAGGGTCCGAACCATCTAGACTTAAGTTTTCTGCTAAGAGCCTAAGTGTAGAATTGTATAGCAATATATACTTTTTGACCCACTTCAAAGTTTTTCTTCGTTATGTGCTTGTCGTGCCACATCTTGGTATTTTCTTTGTATATACAGGCATTTTCATAAACATCATGACGAAACTCATCAAGTTCATTCAATTGCAGCATTTTTTCTTCCCCAATAGCTTGTAAATCCAGGTCTAGCTGCATTACTGCCCAGTATGCCTTATGCTCTAGCTCCACCAACAAGTGACATACCTTACCATACACCAGACGGAACGGAGACATGCCAATTGGAGTCTTAAATGCAGTACGGTATGCCCACAATGCATCATCTAACTTTCGTTACCAGTACTTCCTGGATGCATTAACCATCATTTCTATAATTTTTTTCAGCTCCCTGTTTGAAAGTTTCACTTGCCTGTTGGTCTGAGGATGGTATGGTGTAGCAACCCTATGTATCACTCCATATTTTCCCAAGAGAGCTTCAAACTGCCTATTGTAAAAATGGGTTCCTCCATCACTGATGATTGTTGTGGTACTCCAAATCTTGAGAAAATGTTTTTCCTCACAAAGTTCACCACCACTTTGGCATTGTTGCAGGGTAATGCAATTGCTTCCACCCACTTCGACACATAGTCAATAGCCACAAAGATATACAAATTCCCATATGAATTCGGGAAAGGGCCCATGAAGTCAATACCCCACACATCGAAAAGTTCAACAACCAAGATGTTAGTCAATGGCATCTCATCTCTCCTTGAAATATTTCTACTCCGTTGACATTGGTCACATTCCTGAACAACCCAAAAAGCGTCCTTGAATAAAGTTGGTATTAAAATCTAGATTGAAGGACTTTAGATGCTGTTCTAGCGCCTCTAAAGTGACCACTGACTTCCTTCTCATGGCAATGCCTTAAAATACTCTCCATTTCTTCTTCTTGGACATATCTTTGTATCACCGGATCTACACAATGTTTATACAAAAACAGTTCTTCCCAAAATAGAATTTCAAGTCAAAGATTTTTTTTTTCTTTTTCTGGAAAGTCATGCCATTTGGAAGCACTCTTCTTGATAAGTAATTTGCAATATCTGCATACTAAGGTGCTTCTTCAACTCTCATCAATTTCTCATCTAGGAATGTCTCCTTGATTTGAGTTTCCTCTTCACTTCCTTATGCTGGTTGTTCAATCCTTGATAGATGATCTACTACCATATTTTCTAACCCTTTTTTGTCTCGGATTTCCAATTCAAACTCTTGCAGTAGTAAGATCCATCTTATTAGCCTTGGTTTTGCTTCTTGCTTTGCCAACAGATGCTTGAGTGCTGAATGGTCCATGTAGACAATCACCTTAGCACCTAGCAAATAAGAGCGAAATTTGTTATATGCAAAAACAACGGCTAAAAACTCTTTTTTCAGTAGTGGTGTAATTCAACTATGCATCAATTAATGTCTTGCTAGCATACTGAATTACATGCAAAACCTTGTTCTTTCTTTGTCCTAAAACCACTCCTAATGTAAAATCACTAGCATCACAAGCTCTTTTTAAGTAGTGGTGTAATTCAACTATAAAAATAATGGGTGCAGACACTATTAATTTCTTAAAAGTTTGAAAAGCATGCATGCATTCATCATCAAAATCAAATGATGCATCTTTAATCTACAAATTGCAAATGGGTCTAGATATTTTGGAGAAATCCTTTATGAATCTTCTATAGAACCCTGCATGCCCTAGGAAACTCCAGTCTGCCACATTTGTAGGTGGTGGCAGCTACTCAATCACTTCCGTTTTGGCTCGGTCTACTTCAATGCCATTCTTTGAAATTCGGTGATCGAGCACTATACTTTCTTGAACCATGAAGTGACACTTCTCCCAGTTGAGCACCATATTTGTATCTTAACATCGCTACAAAAAAAGGGAAAGGTTAGAAAGGCAATTATCAAAAGAAGAACCAAAATCAGAGAAGTCATCCATGAAGACTTCTATGAACCGCTCCACCATGTCACTGAATATCGACATCATGCATTGCTGAAATGTGGTCGGTGCATTGCACAACCCAAAAGGCATCATTCTATAAGTAAAGGTACCATAAAGACAAGTGAATGTCATCTTTTCTTGATCTTCAGAGGCAATGGGGATCTAATTATATCCTAAATAACCATCCAAGAAACAATAGTACGCATGCCCTGCTAGCCTTTCCAACATTTGATCAACAAAAGGAAGTGGAAAATGATCAACATTTCTTGTTTCTTCATTCAGCTTCCTGTAGTCAATGCACACCATCCAACCTTTGACTGTCCTAGTTGGTATCAATTCATTGCTTTCATTCTTCATTACCGTGATACCTTCTTCCTTTGGGACCACTTGCACTGGGCTCACCCAAGGGCTATCTGAAATAGGGTAGATGATACCTGTATCTAAGAGTTTTACCACTTCCTTTCTCACTACTTCCTTCATAGAAGGATTTAATCTTCGTTGTGGCTGCACTTTAGGCTTGACATCATCTTCCATGAGTTTCTTGTGCATACAAAGAGATGGAGAAATGCCTTTAATGTTAGAAATGGTCCATCCAATGGCTGATTTATGCTCTCTTAACACTTGAATCAATCTCTCTTCCTCTACTTTATTCAACTTTGCATTAATGATTACTGGGAAGGATTTTGATTCACCAAGATACACATATTTAAGGTGAGGTGGTAAAGGCTTTAGTTCAAGTTTTGGAGGTTCTTCCGTTCTTGCCTTTTCCTTCTCTTTTTCTATGTCAAAATCTTCAAATTCTAGATCTTGGCTTGTGTTTATCGGTTAGAGTACTTCCAAATACCTACCATACTCATTCTTATTTGGTTTGTCTACCTCGGTTGTTTTGGATTAGGCAATGCAAGCTTCTAGAGCTAGTTGTAGGGTGATCTCTTCGATAGTATCCGCTACAAGTTTATCCACCAAATCCACACTAAAACATGAATCTAACTCTGATGGAAATTTCATAGCCTCGAAGACATTAAAAGTCACAGTTTCATCTTGGACCCTTAGGATCAACTTTCCTTGTTGAACATCATTCAAAGTCCTCCTTGTAGCAAGGAATGGTCTTCCCAGAATGAGCTGGATTTCCTTGTCTTCTTCCATATCCAACACAACAAAGTCCATAGGGAAGATGAACTTATCCACTTTAACTAGCACATCTTCAATAATACCCCATGGATGCTTGATGGATCAATCTGCAAGCTGCAAGGATACGGTTGTGGGCTTCACCTCACCAATCTCTAGTTTCCTGAAAACAAAAAAAGGCATTAGGTTAATGCTAGCATCTAAATCACATAAAACTCTATCAAATGTAATATCTCTTATAACACAAGGGATAGTGAAACTCCCTAGATCCTTGAGTTTTGGTGGTAGCTTCTTTTGCAGAATGACACTACACTCTTCTGTAAGCATCATTGTTTCATCCTCTTCCAGTTTCCTTTTGTTTGAAAGATCTCCATCAGGAATTTAGCATAACTTGGCATCTGTTGCAAGGCATCTGCAAAAGGTATGTTAATTTGCAATTTTTTAAATACATCTAGGAATTTCATAAACTACTTATCCTGATTTTGCTTTTTGAGCCTCTAAGGAAAAGGAACAGGAGGGGTATGATGTGCCAACTCCGGCGGTATCTTTGGAAAAGGTGGCTTCTCTTTTCTTCTCTTTTGTATGCTTTCTTGATGAAGTTCATTTTCTTGGCTCTGCACTTTCTCCTTCACTATGATTTCTTCATCAACTTTTTCCTCAGATTCTCCCTTCTTCTTTGAAGGGTTCTCATCCTTCTTCCTTGATTCAACTTCTTCTTTTGGTTTCCCACTTTGTAAGGTGATAGTATTTGCTTATTCACGTGGGTTAGTCACCGTATTGCTTGGCAAAGAACCTTGAACTCTCTCATTCAAATTTTCTGAAATTTGTCCCAACTGTACTTCCAAATTTCTGATGGATGCTGCTTGGTTTCTAAAATTGGACTGTGTCTCATTCATGAAGTTTGTGGTCTCTTGAATGAATTTCCCGAACATATTCTCCAACTTTGATACCCTCTACTCCATTGGTTGAAGATTCACCGCTTGTTGATGACTTAGTACTGTCCTTTGGTTCGATTGATTGCCTTGATTACTCTAGGAAAAATTTGGGTGATTTCTCCATCTAGGATTGTAGGTGTTGGAAAAAGGATTATTCTGGGGTCACTGATTTTTGGCCAAATAATTGACTTGCTCTAAAGATGAAGATGATGAAGCAAAGGTGTTCCCCACTTGGTAGTCAATGCTTGCATGGTTACCTACACACAAGCTTACATGTTAATTGAGGTGCTTGAATAGAATTAACCTGCATACCCCCTAATTGTTTCTGAAGTGCTACTAGTTGGACTGAAATGGCCGTGTAAGCATCAACTTCATGAACACCCATAGACTTCTTCGGATGTATTCTCTTATTAGGCCTTTGATAGTTGTTACTTGTCAGGACTTCAAGTAACTCATAGGCTGCTTCAGGTGTTATTTTGCAATGCTCCTCCAGATGCTACATTCACCATTTTTTGTGCATTTGGAAGCAACCCATTATAGAAGGTTTGGACTTGCATCCAAACATGCAAACCATGGTGTGGACACTTCCTCATTAGTTCCTTATATCTTTCCCATGCTTCATATAGTGACTCATTCTCATCCTGCATAAATGATGTGATGTCGTTTCTCATCTTTGCTGATTTCGCTAGTGGGAAATATTTAGTTAGGAACCTTTGTGCAAATTCATTCCAGGTGGTGATTGTCCCTGCTGGTAGTGCCAATAACCATCCCTTTGCTTTATCTTTTAGTGAAAATGGAAATAATCTCAACCTGATGGCATCATCTAACACTCCGTTTGCTTTAAATGTGTTGCATATCTTGAAGAAGTTAGCAATATGTGAGTTTGGATCTTCATTTGGATTTCCCCCAAACTGTACCGACTGTTGGATCATTTGAATGATTGTCGGCTTTATCTCAAAATTATTGGCTTGAACTGATTGCCTAGTGATACTTGGAAAACTACCATCAACTGTGGGCACTGAGAATTCCCTCAAAGTTCTATCGTTCGCCATTTCTGTGCGTAGTGTCTCTTCTCTCTCTCTTCGTTCCCTAATAAGTCTTCTAGTTGTTCTCTCAATCTCTAGATCAATGGGAACTATAGGGAGACTTCTTACTCTTGACATAAACTACAGAAGGAAGAAAAAGGAAGATCGTGAGATTACACAAACTAAAAAGAATGAAAGTAAAACTAAAGGTAAAACTGAAATTTAAAGCTTTAACTTAGCGAAAATCAGAAGAATTCAATATCAGCACAAAATCAATCCCTGGCAACGGCGCCAAAAACTTGATGTGTGATTTGATAAATATGCATATGTAGCAAGTACACTAGTCGCAAAAAGTAATACAATGATGAAGTTTCCCACGAGGATTGCGTGCTAATTACTGAGTTTCTTAATTTTATTACTAATTGAAGAATACAAAAATGTGGAATTGTGGGGGAAAGTAAAGCTAGAATTAAAACACAAAATCAAACAACTAAGATTAACACTAAACTAATCAAAACAAATTCAAAGCACAGCAAAAGAGGTTAGGGTTCGACTTCACTAGGATACTCTAGTTTAATCTACAATTTCTATTGCTTCCAAATTCACATAAAAGGATTATAAATCAAATTCCTTAAGTTGTATAATATACCTTCTCAGGCTATATTCTCCTACCTATCCCTATTAAACTTCCACACCTAACAAAATGAAGGTTAATAGTTCAAAGTCTGTTAAGCCAAATGGAATCCTATAAAGATTTCATAGATTGCTAAACCTATCTCTAGCATTGCTTAATCTACGGTGTTTACTCTAAGAAGCTAACACATGAATCACTTCTCAGTCTCATCATGCTCAACATTCAATTGAATCAAAAGAACCAACATCCAACTGCATTAAGAACAAGAATAAACACATAATCCAAGCAATAGAACTAAAAAACAACACAAATTTATAGATTAAACCATTATAATCCAAGTTACATCAAAACCCTAACCTAAAAGTGAGTTAGTTCATGCTCAAAATAAAGAAAAACATCACATAAACAATAAACGCGGAGTTCAACATATTAGAAATTGAACGAGGAATGAATTCTTCCCTATTTAGGGACCCAAATTCCTCAAATCTCCTTCTCCTCTTCCCCTTATCTAACAGTGTTGACCACCTCTAAAAAATGGATAAGTCTCTCTTAAATAGTCGGCCAAAAACCCTAGGAACTAATACAATACAAGCAAAACGCAACGTTTTACAAAAATAGATTTTGCAGTTTTCGCCGCAGCGAAGAAGAATCTCGCTGCGACATCGATTTGAATTTTGCTGAACCATCTGACCTGAGGCTAGCTTGCCGTGGTGAAGAAAGAACCTTGCCGCGACAAACTCTTGCTAAACTTTTATAAAATTACGAAAATACCCTCTGCTTGCTTCTTCGCTTGAGTCTTTGATCTTCGTGATCCCCAATAGGAGCAAACTTCACAGTGCTTCCAATCAACATTAAAATTCCCCTGATTCCTAAATTTCGCTTGATTCCGAGTCCAGAAACTCATTTTCGCTCAGTTTTGCTCCAACTGCACGTTGGCCTAAAACGTAAAATAAACAAATTTAAGTAGTAATTCCGGCACAAAACTTAATAAAAAGTATCCGAAATCCTACAAAAAGCACAAAGAAAATAGTATAATCCTAGGATTATCAGTATCTTATAAAATTTCAGTTACCCCCTATTAATTTACAAAATGACAAATAAACCTTAAAAATTTGCAAAGACACCCCTTAAAAATTAAGAAACGAGCATTTAGTAGTTTTCAATTTTCATTACTCATTCATTTGTGTCCAATCACAGTCATAAATCCTTGGAAATATATATATATAATTAAATTTTACATCAAAGTATAGTTGTTGAATTAATTTTGGGAATTAAATTTTAGTGAACTTTATTATCGAAAAATACAAATATTACATAATATTATAATTACTAGAGTGAAAACGAAGTTTTCTGAATTTGCCCATAAGTTAATTAAATATTTAATCATTTAATTAAGTAACGTACTAATGTTCATCAATTTATCATATATAATTACTAATTTACCATAGATATGCTTAGAATTTGATAATTGAAGTAAATATTATTCAATCAAATATACTATTTTATTAAAAAATAATTCTTTTAATAACATTAAAAACTTTTAATTGGATCCTAATTCCAATTATACAGTCAATTAATCAAATAATTAATGAATCTAACATATTTTGATTCTCTTAAGTCTTAATCACATGCCCTCAAAATTTTAACATTATAGTAGGTAGTTTTGATTTTTGTATTTTAATAAATTTCTAATAATTACATCATTTTGGAAAAAAATTCATACACAATTAGTAGGTGGTTTTGATTTTTGTATTTTAATAAATTAACAAATAATCACTTATTTTTTATACTTGTTGAACTTCGATTCATACAATCATACTTATGAATTAATAAAAATAATTTATATAATATTATAATTACTAAAGTGAAAATGAAGTTTTTAAATTTGACCATAAGTTAAATTAACATTAACTATGACAAAAGAATCAAATTAAATATTAATATTAATATGATTTATGAATCTTTAATTAAATAATTAGTATGTCTCTAAGTTTGTTTTATGTCATTAATTTAAGTTTGATTACAAAACACTTACATTTCTTAATATACCATGAATTTTCATACTATAATATTATAATTAATTAAATGTCTAATCTTTAATTAAATAATGTACTAATTTTTATCAATTTATCATATATAATTATTTTTCTTAATATATAATTAATTTATAATGTGCTAATGTCATTAAATTTAGTTTGATTAACGCTTACCTCTTTCTAAATATACCATAAGTTGTCATGTATAATGTTATAATTAATTAACCAATATACTAATGTTCACCAATTTATCATATATAAATAGGTGAACATTAGTAAATATTATTTAATAGGCTTATATATATATATATATATATTATTTAATTAATTCATATAACCAACCCCACCCACTTCTTCGCCACGTCACCCACATGTCTTCATTGCATTTTAAATTTTTATATGTAAAATTATATAGACCCCATACTTTACTGATGCTTCTGTTCCAGTCTTGGTTCCATCTGGGTACCTGACCTCAGTTCTTATTCTAAGTTTTGGGTCCAGTTCTGATTCCTATCCATGCAGGAACTGGAATCGACCCATACAGTGACGGTTTCAAAAAATTGGAATTGTAACCTATCCTATGAAGGCCGGTTTCATGTAGATTTCGATTCTCGTTCTGGTTTCAGTTCAACCCGTCGGTTCAGGGTAGATTCGTTACCCATGCTCACCCCGACTTTTGAAATGACTTGGGTCTGGGTGCAGGCATCTTTGTAAGATTGACATGGAATCCGAGTTTAGGAAAGATAGAAGCAACCAAACGGAAAGCGAGGCAAAGTAAACTGACTCCTTCTCATCTTTGGGGAAAAAATTGGCTCGAAATGTGCAAATGGAGGGCAAAATCCTCTTTCGATTAAATTGTTGAGCGAGATAAAATTCCTCACGTCGTGGTCAGCTTCAGGCAACTCCTGAATTGGAGAACCAGTTTTGAGAGGACCGGGGAAGGAAATTCTGGTCACGGTTAACTATTGAAATAGAAAAATAGATCGTTAGAAGCAAAAAGTAACGAACTATGAATTTGAAAATTAGCGTCAACGAGCACATGCAGGCTTCCTCCCTCAAGGAGTCGTTATCTCTGCAATGGAGGAAATAGTAGTCAGTATCCAATTCGTTGTTTTGTTCAAGATCCTGACCAATCCATTAATCGAGCTTCTCTTGGCTTTGGTTAGGTAGTAAGTCCCTCCTTTTTGCTTCTTAAGATAATATACATGGACGAGCTCATCGACAGATAACTTGTACAATCCACCCTTCTTGAAGGCGAGGTACATACCCACCATTATTATATACGAATTCGCTATCAACTAAAGTAGAACAACGTTGAAGTGTCCTAGCACATTGGCAATGAAGGGTGGGGTGAAACAGGCATTCCACACTTCAATAAAACCTTGGAGATCGCAACCCAATCTACAGGCAAATCCCTTGATGAGTAGCCACTGTGCAATGAAGCAGATTGGAAATCCCATTCTTGTTTTTGATTCTCTTTAAGTCTTCTAAGGTCATCGCAAAGATCGAGCTCCTCTTTGCTCACGTCCTTAGGTTTAACCACCTTGATGGAATCTTCATCAGAATCAGCATTAGAATCTTTGATCGAGCTCCAAGAATTGAGCCCTAGCCTGCTAGGTCGACTCCTACCTAAGACTTTTGCAGCGAGTTCATCTTGAACTCTGTCCTCGGTTTTAGTTCAAACTACCGAGGATATTTCATTGAAAAACCTACAATGCTTTGGTCACTGGACTCCATGTTGATGATCTTGTCTTCAGATACCTGAAAAATGCAAGGACAAGTGTTACGAGCTATCTAAGCCAAGATGGTTAAACCTACCTACACTTGCCTTCAGTCCTAAGTAGCCGAGGTGCACTAGAGTGAACCTCCAACGACGAGCTACTACAACTAACCCAGACTCCAACAACAAATTCCAGTTACTTTATACAACTTTCCTAATCTAAGACTCATCAACATGAACTCCTGTTCAATCCACTTCATCACAAGCAAAACAACCACAATAATGCCAAGCAAAGACAAGAATAAAAGAAGAATTGAGGAACATAGACTTACTTGGGAGTGGGGAATTGGAGAAGTTGTTAGTAAACCACTGTGAAATCAGAATGTGCGCAGCCGAGATTGAAAGAAAAAAAATTTTGGTTTGGGAACAAAAAGTTTGCAAAAGTTTTCTGACTCTGGCTTAGAGTTTCTTTTATAGCAAGTCACCTCGGGGCGGCAGACGATCATGACTGTTCATTCTCACAAAAGATCTCAACCTTTCAATTCCTTCGATGATCTCATTCGTCCATCTAGGCCACATGGCAGCAATCTATGGTGATAACATAACTACCGTTTCGAAAAGAGAAACGTCACAACTCGTCATTTCAATTGATGTGCACATGCATAGCTAGGGTGACTATTCACCTACACCTGCATTAAAGCATGAGTGTTCCCACAAAAATTACATTCTTGCCCTCAAGAGCCAAATTCAAATTAAATCAGGAGAGCATTACTTCTCAAGTCTTAGTTACATCGCTAGATGTCTAGGACGTTACAAGTCAAGCACGTCCTAGGTCATCGTGTTGCATTAACAGTTTGCCAAGAAGACTCCCACACCCGCATAAGCTGGCAAAGTACATCAATGCCAATAGACAAGTCAGCTCAATCTCACTGCTGCACCTGAGGCATGTTTTGAGAACTCATAGTTTCTGAAGCTCGACTTCCTCCAATTGGGCCATGTTGTAAGAAGTTTATGAAAGCTCCAAATTATGATAGTAGGAAAAGTGAAGCTCTGCGCAGTCAAGCTTGGAGAGCAAGCTAATTGGAACTTTCTGCAGATTATCGATAAACCTTATCCCTTAAATAAAGAGAGGATTTCAACCCTTTATCATGCAATTTAGATTTAGCCGATCACAAATCATGATATTAACTTCCCATGATTAAATCGTAATCCCTTAAATCACTCATTATTGTTATCGATCCATGTATAAATAACCTTGAAAAAATCATTGAAATGGTTACCTCATCATTTATTTTATTTTTCTTGCTAATTTTAATCAATCACACATCCATCGGTTCTGATTCATCAAAATCAATCAATCACTCTATTGTACAAATTTCATAACAACAGAGGTTTGATCACATTTCAAATCTTATTATTCTATATTTTTTGTCTAGTAATTTTATTCAAATTGATGTCATTCATTTTATTTGTATCTTTATTCATTATTTATTTGTAATTAATTTTTAACATTAGGTTTGGTACAAAATCAATATGAATCTAGATATTAAAATTTAAGAAAATGATAAAAAAGAAAATAAAATATTGATAAAACTTGAAAATAGAAAACTAATTAACAATTATTATTTTATAGATAAATAAGCCGAATTTAGAATTTTTGCCTCAGCCTCAATGTCTTCAGCCGGTACTAATTTATTTATGAATATAATACATATCTTCATCCCCATTTTATATAATTGTGAGCATGCTAATACTATGGTCCAATAAAATTAGTTTGTGATGTATTACAATATGAACGAGTCAGTTTTACCATTCCACCTTTTTACTTGCATCTCGTTAATCAAAGGTAAAGAATCTGTTTTTCAACCTTTCTCTAAATTTATTATGTTTACTACACACTGTATAACTAATAAAATATACTTATGTGATGTATGGGCTGAGTTTTATAACACTATAATATCATTTTAATTAATAACATGATTTTGATTTATTATTCCAAACAAAAAAAAAAAAAAATTCTTACAACTATTTGAGTTAAATAGTTATAAGAAAATATTCTATTTAGTTCCTATTTTTCAACACCATGAAAGGAATATTTAGAAAACTGGAATGATGAATGTAAAAGCATTAAAATACTAACCACAAATTTGGAAAAAGCACACAGATGGTACAGGGTGATGGTACTGGTCCTCAAATGAGCAATGAATTAGGGTTGTAAACAAACCACACCGAGCCGAACAGTTTGTGCATTCATTCATGAAATATACTATCTCGAGTTCGAATTCGAGTTCGACGAGCTCCAGAAATCAACTTTGATTGAGTCATTGGAGGATGGGAATTCGAGTTCGTTCGAGTTAGGCTCGTATGCAAATCGAGCTCGAGCTTAGGCTTGATTTGCACGTATATCAATTATATCATAATATGCATTATACAAGTCAACACCCAATTAATATGCATGTGTTTTATGCCATCACACACACATAGTTTTCATTTTGAAATTAATCTGATTACTCCATTTGAAATTCCGAATACAAACTTCAATCTGAAATTCTAATGCATCATCAATCTGCATTACACAACATCATTTCAACAGATACATCATTGAATCTCTATTTCCCGATCTTCCCATAGATACTCTATGGCTCCCAGACCTTGACACGGCCTTTATCTGTGACATCAAAACGCAGCTTCAGTTTTGTTGCTGAGTGTGTTCGACTTCCTTCTGCAACATTTTGTTCCAAGCCTTAACCAGTTCTTCAAAGTTGGTCGCCCATGAGCCTGGAGATATTCATGAGGCTGTTTACATCCAAGATTTAATTCAGTGATTAAATTAAACATTGCAAATAACAAGTCGTACATAAAGCATGAAGCCCTGCCTCGCAAGCATCCCAGTATCCTGCCATGCCTTCTCCATGAGGCATTGTCTCCAAAACTGTAGTGAAAATGCTGCTCACGCCCAAGCCGACTGAGATCAAATTGTTCACCAAATTCTGCAGTAAATGAGCAATAAAACATTTTAACGTGCATCAATCAGAACCGTATAAGACTACATAGATAAGATCTTATAAGTTAGTTTATAATAGAATTTGGTGTACATTCAACATTTTAACATCCATCTGCTAGACTGCTGAAAAATGCAACAACCGCCGCTTGCGAAAAGGTAACACAAATTCTGGAATCCCTGTATATTGTCAAGCTCAACAAAGCTTATGCATAAAATAGCCCAACTACAATGCTGGTAGACATAACTTAAGACGATTGTCCCAGAGTTAACAATGAAGAAAATAAACAGGTGCGTTAGAAGCCTGAAAAGATCTGCACCTCGTGCTAGCAGGGTATCTAAATAACATCTTTCAGTTCAATATCACCCTCATGTGTTGTCCAAAGATAATGAGCATAAGTAAACTGTAAACCTGGTAGAATTAAAAAAATAGTATGCAAGTTGTCATTTAGAAAAAAATAAAAAATGCATAATATAAACTAAGATGCACATATTGATCAATGAATCTTACTGTTATAATGCTCCAACTGTTTGCTCCACAACCACGCTGCCAATAATATATATATATATATAGCAAATCAGGAATTTAACACCAGCAGTCCAGTCATTTACAAAATAAACACCAACATTCAAGATTCAACAAATAGTCAATACTAACTCTATATATTGAGTAGAGTACTTTTGTAGTTCTGTTTTCAGCATTTACAAAAACATCAAACTGCCTTGGTTTGCCATATATCACAAAATCTACACTATATGATCTGCCAAGTATCAAGTCATCATGTATGAACTATGAACATCAAAATCATCCATCAAGGCATCAAGTCACCAAGTATCAACATCAAAATCACTACATTACAATAGCCATTAATTACAAAAGAAGTTAACCACCATGCGGATATGCGAGTATATCACAAAATGCACACTGTAGGGAGGGCAGCCAATCCATGAATCCTGAAACAGAACCCATTAATGCAACCAAGACTCAATACCAATTGACTTTTAAACAAAACAATTGCAGAAGACTTACACACCAATTGACTCTGTTATGCAAGAAACAATACTTGACTTGATGACCAAAACCAAAATTGAAACTGATACTCCACACAAACTTCAATTAATGGGCAGCTGAATCTCCTCTTGCTTCTCCTCTTCCTATAATTCAGGAAGGAAAAAAAATTAGTTTCATTATAAGTAAAAAAAAATAAAATAAAATTGCATATTACATATAAAACTTACTTTGCTCCTTCTATTAACTCCATTGAGATTGCGACACCAATCCCTCCACAAGTAGAACTTGAACTGTTCTGGAGATAGTGATTATCACAAGTCTCATAACTTTGTTGCCAGCACTAAAGTGGCCTCCAAAGCCACCGTGGTGATGGGAATGGCTAGTTCATCATGAGCCATCTTGGACAAAATACGATACTTATGAGAGTATTAGCCTTCCAACACTCAATGCATCAATGAATCCCCCTCTTGCATAATGTAGCATCCCTCTAGTAGGTAATTATCTAACTCATATTTTTTTGCTCGAACTGTCTGAACTGTCTTCATATGTTGGGTAAATAATGCCATCCCAGAAGCATGAGTGTCGTCCTACATTCAGTTGAGCAACCGTGGTGTTTGACCACTTTGATCAATGTTGGCCAATTCATAATCAACCACATATCATCATAAAGCTCTACATGCATCTTTACCTTTACATAATTTGCTTGTGCTTCTACTCTTTGTAAATTTGGAGAAAAAAAGTTAAGCACCGCGGATCCAGGACAACAGCACACACATGAGCAGATACATTCTCCCCAATACTTGTCAAACTTTTGTTTCATTTTTCTCACCATATCTCAAATAAATTCATCTCGTGCACTGATTTTTTATTTAGACAACTTTGACCCGAAATACTTCACTCAAAAACAATGGCATGTTGTCAGCTTTTCGCAAGTATACGAAATCGTGTAAGTAAAACTCAGTAAACGAGTGATTAACCAAGAGACTACCTACCAAGTACCAAACTAGTTATTTTTATTGCTATTTGATGAACAAATTTTTATGAATGACTTTAATGAAAAAGAAAACAAATTAAAATCTAAACGAAATCAAAATTTTAGAAGAACTTTGGCTAAAAATCAATATGGCTAAACCCTAGGCACAGATTCACACCAATTTAATCCTATGTTTTGACGATTATTACTAACCTAATCAAGCTTATTCTAAAGGCCAAACTCCCTAATATTCCTCTAATTTTTTCTCGAACAATTAGTGAATTAACCCTTAAACAACAGCCCAAAATATCTCTGTGGATTTAGAAGCTAAGAGATCATTAAGTTCTAGAATTTATTAGAGCCTCATAGATCGTGTAACCTATCTCTAGCGTTCGCTCAATCTATGTTTTATTACCTTAGACAAATCAGGTTTCATCTCTCGATCTCAACCCACCCATGATATCATTCAACCCTCGATCCATAAGAATTGAAAGCATTACACACAATAATAAAACTTAGAATTAAGCTCAATAAGAAATCAATAAAGTAATGTCACACATATTCTAAATTGGGCTACATCTTTAGCCCTAGAAAAGAGATTTAGTTCATAGCTGCAATAATAAAACCTCATTGTATTCAATAACATGATTTCAAGAAAGAAAAATATACACTTCTCTAAGTGGTGAAGGAACTTCAAGAATTCGATCTCCAATAGTAGCATCCTTTTTCCTTCCCTCCAAAACTCCCCTAAACTTCTTAAAGACCCTTATTTATAGTCCTAGGTTTTTGATCTTACTTAGGAAAAGATTAAATGCCTTACCCATTCAGATTCGACTGGATAATGCATTAACCCAACAGCCCGTGACCCATCGCCGCGGCGGTAAGAACAGTTGCTGCAGGATCGTTCTTTCTGTCCAAGGAGTCTGTGATCTTCAAATTTGAAAGTCATCAACCAAACTTTGTATCTCTCTGAATAATCCTCCCAACGCCACCAGAATCGTTGATTCCGATTTCAAATCAGTTATGACAAAACATCGAAGCACGCTCATCTTGAAGGATTTCCAATTTTTATGTTATATCTTCGACGCGTCACAACTTTCTCGTTTCAACTCCGATTCTTGTACCATTTGTTCCTACGCATCATGAATTCCATTGACATCATTCTTTTCCCTTCAAATATCTGTTTGAACCTGAAAATACTCAAAATACACCCGTGATCCCATAAAAGGTATTTGTGAAAGAATTAATTCAAATTCCACAATTTAAACACATTTTTCCATAAATAATCCAATTAAATCACTAACAAAATATAAACTTTCAAGCTCTTATCAGCAGTCAGGTAATTACTCTCGGAGATGATATTAGTAATGACATTGAACACTTCCAACACTTGACAGACCTCTTTCATTTTCTCCCAAACTGCCGATTGCAGACAATTAGTATAAGGTGGGTCTTTCTCTTTGAATCTTTTGAACACATTCCTAAACTTAAGTGCAGTAGACAACATCTCATAAGTGGAATTCCATCTTGTTTTATAGTCCAAGATGAGCTTCTAATTCGATAACCACAATAGTTTTACAATGTCTGCAAACATCATAAGCCCACTCTGTGTTTGTCTGACATATGAAACATTGTCATGGATATCTCCAATAATATGTTTGATTTCAAAAAGGCCATCTTGAACCATAAGGTTCGAGATGTGTGTGCAACAACGTACATGGAACAGTTTCCCACCACATATGAGCACTACAAGAATTTAGGCTTCTCATAACAAAATAATTTGTCACTATAAATATTAAAATTGTGACCATTTCTTTAATGTGAGGAATTATATTGGTCACCAGGTTTGTCACATTAAGCTCGTACTCTTAAGTGTATGGTGACGAAAGAACGTTTGGTCATTATAGCCTAATTATTTATTGTGACAATAATAATTTGTCACTTTAAACTAGTTTATTGTGATAAATTATTTGTAATAATAGAAAGCAATTTTTATCACTACAAGTAATATTTTGTCACAATTGATTTACATTTAAAGACCAAATGATAAGCTTTATGGTAAAAAAAATCATATATTATGACAAAATTGATTTTGTCACAATTGTAAATGGTGACTAAATTATTTGGTCATAATTTTAATAGTGACAGAAATTTATTTGTCATTGACTTTATTGTGACAACATTTATTTNCAAGAGTTTTGATCACATTTCAAATCTTATTATTCTATAATTTTTTTGTCTAGTAATTTTATTTCAAATTGATGTCATTATCATTTTATTTGTATCTTTATTCATTAATTTATTTGTAATTAATTTTTAACATTAGGTTTGTGTACAAAAATCAATATGAATCTAGATATTAAAAATATTAAGAAAATGATTAAAAAAGAAATAATAAAATTATTTGTTATGACGGAGAAATCAAAGGCTGACGTGGAGTTGCGTGACGAAACGTGGCCTGCTCCCGTCAGAACGGTAAGCGCACGTCAGGTCTGCCAAACGCCCTGGTGGTCCCACGTGTCCGCTAGCCTGCTCTAAATCGCGTGAAATCGGCTTGGAAAATGGGTAATGGGACGTAAAATCAGATTAGGTTCTGACAATCACACCAACCCAAGGATTTAGTGATGATTATGCACATTCAACTGGGTATAAGAAGAGGAAGACCCCTCATTAAAGGGATTCGACCATTTTACGCAAAAACTCTCTCTCTCACGCTTTTGTATCTATTTCCCAACTTTTTGTAAGTCAGTCCGCTGTCGCGACCTGACCCACACTATCAATATCAATACAAATCAGTGGACGTATGATTTGCTACCTTAGCATCCGAACCACTTTAAAAACTCTGATAGCATTTATTTCGTTTTCTATATTCATTATTACGTGTGCTTATTGACCAATCAACGCTACGCACGTGATTATTAGTTGGTGCAAAAATCTAGCATCAACAGTTTGGCGCTAGAAGGAGGGCTGATTTAGTGTCTACCCTTCATCAGGAGAATCTTTGACCTACTGGTCCTACAACAGCAAATGGCTCGCCAATCTGAGCCAGAGCAAGTTAATCAGCGTACTGAAGAAGTTCCAATTTCGCAAAATGCTGCGGGGGATATCCCGGCAGCTTCACAACTTGACCCTATCATCAGAAACTACCTGGAGAGGTTCGACAATACTCTCCAGACGGTCAACCAAAGGTTGGACCGTTTGGACCAAGACATGTCATCTACCACAGCCAGGGCGGTGCAACCGCCAAAGACGCCTGCAGGTCACGTGAAAGCGCGGCAAAGGGCAATAGCCCGTGCCGCGAGCACTGCAGCGCGTAGACGTAAGGGCAAGCAAGTGGCAAAAGGTTAGCCTACGGGCCCCCAGGGACCAACGAGCACAAAAGGTGCCTCGAGCAGGGTATCGGCTGTAATAGCCACTACTACTCAAAGACTTATAATGAAATACATATAAAATAACATAAAGAAATTGGGCCCAAATTTTCTTTTATTAAACATATATACATATTCTTTACAAACATATACATTTTTACACAAAATGCATAACATAAACATAAGTCATCAAAAACACAAGGGACAGTGTAGCCACTCCTTCTCGAACGCCGACATCCATCCGACAGTGTCCTCACCTAGGTCCTGCAAAACATAGGAAAACAACGGGNAATCCATGAATCCTGAAACAGAACCCAATTAATGCAACCAAGACTCAATACCAATTGACTTTTTAAACCAAAACAATTATGGCAGAAGACTTACACACCAATTGACTCTTGTTATGCAAGAAACAATACTTGACTTGAGGACCAAAACCAAAATTGAAACTGATACTCCACACAAACTTCAATTAATGGGCAGCTGAATCTCCTCTTGCTTCTCCTCTTCCTATAATTCAGGAAGGAAAAAAAATTAGTTTCAATTATAAAGTAAAAGAAAGAAATAAAATAAAATTGCATATTACATATAAAACTTACTTTGCTCCTTCTATTAACTCCATTGAGATTGCGACACCAATCTCTTCCACAAAGTAGAACTTGAACTGTTTCTGGAGATAGTGATTATCAACAAGTCTCAATAACTTTGTTGCCAGCACTAAAAGTGGCCTCCAAAGCCACCGTGGTGATGGGAATGGCTAGTACATCATGAGCCATCTTGGACAAAATACGATACTTGAGAGTATTAGCCTTCCAACACTCAAGTGCATCAAATGAATCCCCCTCTTGCATAATGTAGCATCCCTCTAGTAGGTAATTATCTAACTCAGATTTTTTTGCTCGAACTGTCTGAACTGTCTTCATATGTTGGGTAAATAATGCCATCCCAGAAGCATGAGATGTCGGTCCTACATTCAGCTGAGCAACCGTGGTGCTTTGACCACTTTGATCAATGTTGGCCAATTCATAATCAACCACATATTCATCATAAAGCTCATACAATGCATCTTTGACCTTTACATAATTTGCTTGTGCTTCTACCTCTTTGTAAATTTGGAGAAAACAAAAGTTAAGCACCGCGGATCCAGGACAACAGCATCACACATGAGCAGATTACATTCTCCCCAATACTTGTCAAACTTTTGTTTCATTTTTCTCACCATATCTCAAATAAATTCATCTCGGTGCACTGATTTTTTATTTAGCATGACTTTGACCCGAAATACTTCACTCAAAAACAAATTGGCAGTTGACAGGCTTTTCACAAGTATACGAAATCGTGTAAGTAATAAAGCTCAAGTAAACGAGTGTCGAATCCCAAGAGAACTACCTACCAAGTACCAAACTAGTATATTTTATTGCTATTTGATGAAACATAATTTTATGAATGACTTTAATGAAAAAGAAAACAAATTAAAATCTAACGAAATCAAAATTTTAGAAGAACTTTGGTATAAAAATCAATATGGCTAAACCCTAGGGCACATATTCACACCAATTTAATCCTATGTATTGACGATTATTACTAACCTAATCAAGCTTATTCTAAAGGCCAAACTCCCTAATATTCCTCTAATTTTCTCTCGAACAATTAGTGAGTTAACCCTTAAACAACAATCCAAAATATCTCTAAGTTGGATTTAGAAGCTAAGAGATCATTAAGTTCTATGGAATTTATTAGAGCCTCATAGATCGCGGTAACCTATCTCTAGCGTTCGCTCAATCTATGGTTTTATTACCTTAGACAAATCAGGTTTCATCTCTCGATCTCAACCCAACCCATGATATCATTCAACCCTCGGATTCATAAGAATTGAAAGCATTACACACAATAATAAAACTTAGAATTAATGCTCAATAAGAAATCAATAAAGATAATGTCAACACATATTCGTAAATTGGGCTACATCTTTAGCCCTAGAAAAGAGATTTAGTTCATAGTTGCAATAATAAAAACCATCATTGTATTCAATAACATGAGTTCAAGAAAGAAAAATATAAACACTTCTCTAATTGGTGAACGGGAACTTCAAGAATTCCGATCTCCAAAATAGTAGTCATCCTTTTTCCTTCCCTCCAAAACTCCCCTAAAACTTCTTAAAGACCCTTATTTATAGTCCTAGGGTTTTGATCTTACTTAGGAAAAGATTAAATGCCTTAGCCCATTCAGATTCGGACTAGGATAATGCATTAACCTAACAGGCCCGTGACCCATCGCCGCGGCGGTAAGAACAGTCGCTGCAGTGATCATTCTTTCTGTCCAAGGAGTCTGTGATCTTCAGAATTTGGTAAAGTCATCAACACAAACTTTGTATCTCTCTGAATAAGCCTTCCAATGCCACCGGAATTGTTGAATTCCGATTTCTACAGCTCAAGTTATGACAGAAACATCGAAGCATGCTCATCTTGAAGGATTTCCAGATTTTATGTTATATCTTCGACGCGTCACAACTTTCTCGTTTCAACTCCGATTCTTGTACCATTTGTTCCTACGCATCATGAATTCTATCGACATCATTCTTTTCCCTTCAAATATCTGTTTGAACCTGAAAATACTCAAAATACACCCGTGATCCCATAAAAGGTATTTGTGAAAGAATTAATTCAAATTCCACAATTTAAACACATTTTTCCATAAATAATCCAATTAAATCACTAACAAAATATAAACTTTCAAGCTCATCAGCAGTCAAGTAATACGCTCGGAGCTGATTAGTAAGACATTGCAACTTCCACACATTGACAGACCTCTCATTTTTCCCAAATCTGCCGATTGCGACAATTACGCTAAGGTGGTCTTTCTCTGGAATCTTTGAACCAATCCTAAACTTAAGGCAGTAGACAACATCCATAAGGGGATTCCATCTGTTTATAGTTCCAAGAGGAGCTTCTAATTCGATTACCCAAGTTTTACAATGTCTGCAAAATAATAAGCCACACTCTGTGTGTCTGACATACTGAAACTTGTCAGGATATTCTCAATAATAGTGATTCACAAAGGCCATCTTGCACCAGTAAGGTCGAGATGTGTGTGCAACAACGAGTACATGCGAACAGTTCCACCACATATGAGCACTACAAGGGAATTTAGGTTCAATAACCAATAATTGGGCACATAAAATATGTAAAAGTTTGACCATTTTCTATTTGAGGACTATATGGTCACCAGTTTGTCACATTAAGCTCGACTCTTAAGTAGTATGAGTGACGAAAGAACGTTTGGTCATTATAGCATAATTATTTATGTGACAATAATAATCGGCACTTTACACTAGTGATTGTGAAAATTATGGGTACTAATAGGAAAGCAATGGTATCCATACAAGGAATATTGTCCAATGATTATTTAAAGACCAAATGATAAGCTTTATGGCGTAAAAAAATCATTATATTATGACAAAAATTGATATTTGTCACAAGTGTAAAGGGCTTGGGACTAAATGAGTGGTCATAATTAATAGTGACAGAAAATTTTTTGTCTATTGCCTTTATGGGACAACATTTATTCACCCATGTGGTTATCTGACAAATTAGTTGTCGAAAACATTTGTTAGTATAGAAATAATTTGTAAAAAATTAATAGCCATGACAAATAAGTTGTGATCAAATATTTTACACTGACAGATTTTTGTTAGTGTCAGAAATAATTAGAGACGGACCATTTTTTGGAACATCTCAATAATGATAAAAATATCAGGTTTCTGTGGGTGCGATTTAAGAATGTGGACGAATCTTTTCCGTGAAAGACTATTCAAGTGGAAAAAAAGAAATATGGGGAAATCAAAGTGTAAGCGATAATTATATCAGAATTTTGTAATAGCGACAGAATGATTTTTGTCCAAACAAATGAAAAGTTGTAGGTGACAAAAATTTATAGTCATTAAATTTTGAGACTTATATAATTTTTGTAATATAAAAGTGACAAACATAGATTGTCAACATTAAAAGAGTAACAAAGTTATTGTTATACAATTTGATGTGACAAATGTATATATACATTACACTTTATAAAATAAAATTAATACCTTACCCTTTTTTTCCCCAGTGGAACGATAAGCTAAATTATATTATCACAAATATGAATGGGGGGGGTCCATATACTCTAAGCTTGTAAGTAGATGAAAGTATATCAAGGAAAAAATTTATTAAAATATATAAAGTCAACAACATTATAATTGTATACGTTAACACATAAAGCTTAAATAAGTCTACTACACTATTTTATGATATAAATGTGAAAGCATCATGTATTGATGGTCCCTTCTGCATCATTTTTTCATTCTGAAAAAAAAAAAAAAAAAACTAAAAAAAAAAATAAAAAATGTAGGATATGTATAGAGAGAGAAGGAGAAAAAAAATAACAATAACCCTATATAATCTACATTAATTACTAGAAGGCTTTTAATACAACATAATTCTTTATAGTTTATGTATATCAAGAAGTAAATGAAGAAGAAAACTAAAAAAAAGTATAGACCCTATAATTAAGTAATGAATTTTACCTTGGGGGGAAATAGAACCCATCTCGTCCATCTCTTTGTTGGCTTATCAATTCATCAACCTTGACATGAGGTTTTCATGAGATGAAGATGAGGTGCGCAAAGACGATAAAACAAAAAAAAAAAAAAAAAAAGCAATATTGCATTAAGAGAAAGGATAAAAGTGGAGCAAAGAGGGACTACAGAGAAGTTTCAGAGAGGCTGTTGGGGGCGTTCCTAGTTAAAGCAAAAAAGAGTAGTTGGTTCTCAAATTTATAAGAGTCTATAAAGACAGGAGGAGAGAAAAAAAAAAGATAAAGGTGAGGTGACGTTGAGGTTTGAGGACAATAGTGAAATAAAAAAAAAAAAAGATGAAGGGTTAGTAAAGAGGTAATTAAGAAAATATATTTAAAAATAGGAAAAATGCTTAAAAAATATAATTCAATTTTAAGTGATATATAATCACTTAAGAAGATATTTAAAATAGGAAGGTACTCAATATTGTTTAGAATTTTAATTGTATAGATACAATGAATTAAATCATAGAAAAGATGTTTTAAAATAGGAAAAATATTTAAAATAGTTTAAAGCTTTAATTGTTATATTCAAGAGGAAATTAAAAAACAAAAGTGGCGAATATTATGATAAATTGTTTTTCTCAATATATTCTTATGGATTTCTTTTGTGATAAAATATTATGACATATTTGTTTAGTCCTATATATGTATTGTAATAAGATGTGTGTTTTATTTGTTCTAATCCTATTCTCTGTGACGAAATAGTTTGATAAAATTAATTGTTCACAAATTAGTAAGATATCTTGTAGTGGAGCTATGGTTATGGACATATTATCTTTCAATACTTTGATGCCCATTGTTATTTGTGGCATATCACAAGACGCTGTAAATGTGTTTCAATACACCATCGAGCAAACACTTTAAAATCATGTCTACCGGTCAGAACCCCAGTATGGGAGGAGAAATTGTACAAAAACTCAGGCACACATTTGAGCCTCCATATTGCCACTTATTAAAGTGCTCTGTTAGTCACCAGTACTTGATTTTGGATGCGTAGGGTCCATAATCAGTGGTCAAACTTATCTATCAACACTCTTGAAGCAAAGTTTCAATTTATGTTTCTCTTTTTCATACAAAGTAACACAATGCATTTCTACGACATGGTATGACTTTCTCTCCCATTGATGGTATGCATATCTTGCATATATTAAATCCATCATCCTCATTGGGAAGGAGGTGCGCATACATTATCACAAACTTGCATGATTCCTTATCTAGCCATGTCAAACTAACCACTAGAGGGCCAGGCACGACAATCAACATCACTCCGTCTACTAGCCGAAAATATATTTGCCACTGCCTTTGGAAAAACCATCAGTTGGACACAACTGTTTTAAAGTTGGCACAGTGAGTAGTGCATCCAAATCCGTCATAAAAGTTACCCTGCAAGGATGCTTCTGCCTTATGGTCCACGTTGGGTAGTACCACTTTGAAGTTTTCCAAAACCATAGATGTCATTGCCCCTTTGTTCATTGCCCTGTTTTCATGCAAAAGGATTAGCAACAAACCTCTTTATAGCAGCCTCAGTATCATTAGTGCATCAGTTTCAAGTCACTAGGGGTTGTAACATCATATGTTGTGATAGGTGCAGGTGTGGGTGTCGATGTCAGGTGCAGGTGAAACTGGAGGCCATACTATGGAAATGGCATAAACAAATAGTAGATTAATGAGTCAAGTGGTCCACAACCAACATATACTCATCAAGCAACTATTCAATCAAGTACTCATATTCAATCAAGTACCACTTTAAACAAACATCAATGTATAACTAAGGTTGTAAGTGAATAAAAGCAAAAGACAAGGCCAAAAGCTAAGAAAAGCAACAAAAAATCATTCAGTGTGTAGCAAAAAAGACATTGCCAAAAAGGAAATCTGAAAAGAGAAAGGAGAAAGCATAAAAGATAAAAAAAAAGGTTGTACATGGCGAAAATCAAAATCGGAAGAGAAAAGAGAAGGCTTTTTGGTTAGGTTGAGAAAACCCAACCTGATAAGACTTTTCATTTGATTTGGTGGGGCGGTCGAGATGACGGTGAGGTGGTGACGATAGTGGTTGGCTGGAAGGGACAGTGGTTGATTGGAGGTTCGTGGGAGGTGGTGTTTAGTGTGTGAGAGAATGAGCCAAGAGGGTTGGGGTTGAGTGACGGGGAATAGAAAAAAAATAGGGGAGGGGTTTTCGTTTTAGCGTGGCCCTTGTTTAGGCTCGGAAACAACTCGAAGCTCAAAGCTAGTGTGAGCTCGCAATCCAAAAAAAAGCTTGCGAGCTCACGAGCCAAGTACCAACAGGTTCGATACTCGGTCCGTGAACATATCGAACAGTTCAAGTTCGGCTCGAACTAAGCCGAATCGAATGTGAACATTATCTGAGCCGATCCTGAACCGTTCTCGAAGATTCTGATCATTTACAACCCTACAACAAACAATGAGTATCTCCACGAGTCTTCGTTTTTCTCAAACTTCTAACTTATTTGAATTGCCAATTCCACTTTCCAATCTTAAAGCAAGATAATTTCTCCTTCTCTCTGTTACCATTTTGTGTACTGTTTTAATTTCAACTCCATTAATTTCCATGCAACATTTATCTTTATAACACCAAATTTTCTTGTAGAGTAGAACCTCAACAACAGTAACTTCACCTTCTCAAATCACCCAAAAATCAAATGCCGCCTTGAAAACCAAAATTCCCTTTTCAACAGAAGCTAAAGAACCTGACAAAAAGCCTCAAATCCAACCCTTAATTGACCTCTTACGTGACTTTGCAAGTGAAGGGTCTTTGAAACAAGCTAAAACTATTCATGGATTTGTGTTAAAATCCAATTTTTCTGACAAAGAAATGTTAATTTTGTTGAACCACGTAGCTCATGCCAATTCGACATGCTCGAATTTTAGTTCCGCTTTTTGGGTATTTGATAAAATGTCTCAAAGAAACATATTCTCTTGGACTGTCATGATTGTTGGCTCAATAGAGAATGACTTTTTCTTGGATGGGTTTAAGTATCTTTATCAAATGCTTAATTTTGGACTCTTACTTGATGATAGACTTATGATTTTATATTTTATTATCTTTGCATTTAGTTTATTTGGTATGTTTAATATCTTATGGTGCCTATTTGTGATGATTTTTATGTATAAGGCATTTGCGGTTAAGAGTTAGTAAAATATACTTAAAATCAAAAGTTTTCGGTATTTTTACTTTTGGATGTTTTGGGCTGTTTGTAGATTTTTGATGGACTTGGAGTTACAGTTTGGTTTTTGAACCATCTATGAAGTTAAAGTAGACATCTTAAGCTTTCCAAGTTGGGATGGCACGTCCAGAGATGACTTCATTTGGGCCTCCAATTGTTGGTGTAAATTTAAAGCTGAAAACTGAATCAAATCCTAATTGGAGTAGGATTTCTGTCCGACCACTGGAGCTTTAAAAGGGCATAACTAGAGCTTTTGAAACTCAAGTGGGATGATTAAAAAGCCCAAATTTAATTACACATCCTGAAGTACAATTCTTATGAGGGACTGAAGTCTAGGAAGCTCGTTGTCCTATCCAAAACTGGCCTGGAAGTTACGGCTTCAGCCTAGAAGCTTTAATGCTTAGCTAATTTGGATTATTTTTGTATGGCTCGTATTAAGACTTGGTCCAGCTTCAATAGGGAGTTCAATACAAGTCTGGAGGGCTGGAAATTCGTGTGCATGAGCTGGAATTTCACTTGCACAAATTAAGGGCAGGTTTGAAGAGAGAGAAAGAGGTGTTTTCCTAAAAGGGTTTAGTTATTTGCCTTAATTTTAGGAGTTGGCTTTTAAAGGGAAACTTTTATACGATTCTTAGAGATAAAAAAATAGAACTTTTAGGCTGCTAGGGTTTTGGAGGTTGGAGATAGAATGCAATTTTATTTTTCCTTTTCTTTGTGGCTTTCATCTCATCATGTTTGGCTAAATTCTTTAGTTTGATTCAAGGAAACACCAATCTGGTTAGCATAATTGTGAAACTTTGTTCTTAATCTTAGTTATTCTTCTATTCG
This sequence comes from Pistacia vera, assembly GCF_008641045.1. NCBI lineage: Eukaryota > Viridiplantae > Streptophyta > Magnoliopsida > Sapindales > Anacardiaceae > Pistacia > Pistacia vera. The sequence continues at coordinate 47,150 of NW_022196839.1, forward strand.
TATATCTGTGTTTCTTTGTTTTATTTATTATGGTTGCATGATTTAATTGATTAAAGAGGCATGTTAATTGATTGATTGTGTGATTGATTACTAAACTGAATTTGTAATCCGTAATTGTTAATACTCAGTTAGAGTAGTAATTAAGCAAAACAATTGTGATCCAAGCTTTTGTTGATTGTTTAAAAGAAACATGGAATGAATTAAATAATCTGACGCTTGTTCTATTGTTATTCATCTTTAACTACTTCCTAATTCGTAATGCTATCAGTAAATCAGTAAATTCATAAGGCTTGCATATACCAAGTGGTTTATTGATAAGAATTAATTTGTGTTAATGAACTTAGGGAAGATAAAGATTGTCTGGCTTCTTGATAATCTTTGGTTAAATATTCAATTAAAGAATAATATATGTTAGAATTCATTGATTAGTTTGCAACTGTGGGTAATTTTCCTTGAGTCGAAAATCATTTTTTATTAAATTCTCTTTACTTAATTCTTGTTAGTAGTAATTACTCTTGTGTCAATTAATTTTTGAAGTAAAATTTCCCCCTTTTTATTTCTCTAATTCATTGTGATATTAAGTTGGGTAATCTGATTAGCTAGCCTCTGTGGATCGACTTGTACTTACTGTGATTACAAGTTGTGAGTAGAGTAATTTAATTTTTGGTTGCGCTCGGCACGCATCACCTGATATTTTTGCGTATTCTGCAATTATGTAGGCATTTGTTGGTTTAAAATGTATTTGTTATGTTAAACCTGAAATTATCAACTTCCTAAACTAACAAAATAAAGCACACAACCACATATTAAGAATCAAGAATGAAAAAGAGGCACAACAACACACACCAAACTTTTACAGTGGTTCACCTATCCAAAATTGGATAGACTACATCCACATTGAGCTCTAGTATACTTGGGGCTCATTGCACTAAAGATCAAGAGAGTCAAGATGTACAACTTCTCTAAATTACACAATAATCACACATTCTGCTAACTCCCTCAAATCCTTAATTGTAACCCCTTTTCTATGAGAAATCTAACCTTGTTTCTTAGCCATTGAAGGACAACTAAGCCCCCCAATACACATTACACAAATCACAAAAGATTGCAAGAATTGAACTGATTTGAATAAACCCTAGCTAGCAGAAGCACTATTTTAAAAAGTCGAAGAAGGAGTGAATCTACTCAATTTTTGCTGCTTAAATAGGTTGACTTGTTTGGTAGATGATGGTCGTCAGATCAGGTTGAAAGCAATGGCTAGGATTGACTCTTGAGATGGCTTGAAATGGCAGTGTTTGGATTAATATCCAACGGCACCGTTTTAGCTTCACTTCAACAATCTCCACCTTGAAGCTCAAACTCTCCCGCCAACTTTAAAACTCCACAATTACAATAAGCACCCAAGAACCCTTCACAACCCGGTTGTTGTTTTTACTTCACAAATAGCAAGTTCAAGCAGTGCTTGAGCTTAGTAGCCATGACCACCTTTGTGCCATCATCAGCTAGGTTATCTTCAATGGCCACCTTCTTTAAGTTGATCACCCCTTGAGCAATCAATTCTTTGACAAAATGAAATCGCACATCCATGTCTTTGGTCCTCTCATGGTAGATAGGATTCTTGCTAAGGTGAATAGCACTTTGGCTATTTGAATATATAGTCACCAACTCATCAAGTAATTGCATTTCTGACAAGATTCCTTGAAGCCAAAGAGCTTTCCTGAATACATCAGCTACAACAACATACTCTGCCTTAGTTGAGGAGAGTGCCACAATCGGTTGAAGCTGGGATTTCAAGCTTACACAATTCCCACCCAATGTGAAAAAGTAGGAAGTGATTGGCTTCTTAGTGTCCCTATCACCTGCAAAATCAGAGTCTACAAATCCCACAAGATCAAGTGAATTTCCCATTTTACAATACTCCAAACCAACATGTGAAGTGCTATTGATATATCTTAATACCCATCTTAAAGCATACCAATGTTCTGTGCCAGGATTTGACATAAATCTACTAAGGAGTGAAATGGCAAAGGATATATCAAGTCTAGTACTGATCATTGCGTACATAACAGACCCTATAGCATTAGCATAGCGTACATGTTCCATTTTAATTACTTTAGCATCAGATTTAGGAGCCTGGGATTTACTTAACACAAAATGACCAGCTAAGGGCATAAAAACTAACTTAGAACCAGATATACCAAATTTCAAGACCAATGTTTGTATGTAAGAGGACTAATGAATTTTTAGCTTATAGTTGTTTCTATTTCTCTCTATTGTCATCCCTGGGATTCTTTTAGCATATCCTAAGTCCTTCATATCAAACTCAAAATTGAGTTTTGCTTTTAGTTCATTAATCCTAGACTTAGATTTGCTAATTAACAACATATCATCCACATACAAGAGAAGATATATAGGCATGTCATTATCCAAGGCATAATAAAAACAACTATCATATTTACTCCTCCTAAACCCAATACTTATAATAAAAGCATCAAATCTTTTATAACATTGCCTAGGGGACTGCGTAAGTCCATATAAGGACTTATGCAACAAACAAACATGATTATGAAGGTTATGATTTATAAACCCAGCCAGTTGTCTCATGAAAATTTTCTCTGCTAAGTTACCATGCAAAAAGGCAATCTTAAAATCAAGTTGCTCTATTCTAAATTTTGATGAGCTACCACAGATAACATGAGCTTGATAGTTTTATACTTAACTACATGGGAAAATATTTCATTAAAATCTATACCTTCTCTTTAGGTGTAGCCTTTGGCTACTAATCTTGCCTTATACCTAAGAGGGTCAGAGAGATTTATACCTTCTTTTACCTTGTAAAGCCATCTACACTCGATCAGTTTTTGATTTTTAGGATTTGGAACCAAGGACCAGGTCCCATTCAGCTTCAGGGAGTGCATCTCTTCTTCCATGGTAGCCTACCACTTCTCTCAGTCCTTTGACTTGATTTCCTCCTCATAACTATCTAGTTTTGTTCTTTGTACTTCAGAATTAGCCACCAGTGTAGTATATATCAGATCAGTGTGAGTATTTGGCTGGAGGTCTAATTTCCCTTCTGGTTTCATCTCTAGTAAGTTGATATTGAGTCAGTGAACCATCTTAAGGTTCTGCAGGGTTTTCTACTGGTTCATCTTCATAATCAAGTTCCAAGGTAGTTGTACTAGTCTTAGCATCAAGGTTTTCTGCTTCAAGTTGAGCTATTGAAGGCTCCACCTCAATTTGTGTACCAGCCGATTGATCTTCACTCAAAGGAGCATTGCTTGAGGTGTTTACATCATGGTTGGCGGACTTGCAAGGAAACCAATTTTCATTAAAGATAACGTCTCTACTAATGATAATTTTTATTCCTGGTGCATTTCTCTCCCATACTCTATACCCTTTTGTCCCTTCTTGATATCTTAGGAACACACATTTGATAGATCTTGGTTCTAGTTTCCCTTCATTTATGTGTGTATAGGCAGCACACCTAAAAGTCCTAAGGTGACTTATGTTTTGCTTTCTATTAGACCATTTCTCTTCAGGGCAAACAAAGGTTATGGCACTAGAGGGACTCCTATTGATTAGGTATGCAGCATTATTCAAGGCTTTTTCCCAAAATGTTTTTGGTAACCTTGATGTGAACAGTACACATCTAACTTTCTCTAGTAAGGTCATGTTCATCCTTTTAGCAACCCCATTTTGCTGACGGATTTTCCTAACAGTTCTATGCCTAAGAATCCCATGATTGCTACAGAATTGATCAAACTCTGAATTGCAGAATTCTAACCCATTATCCGTCCTAAGGGCCTTTACCTTTTTGTCTATTTGATTCTCTACAAATAACTTTTAGCTCTTAAACCTATCCAGAGCCTCATCCTTAGTCTTAAGTGTGTATACCCACACTTTTCTACTAAAATTGTCTACTATGGAAAGGAAGTAGCTACTTCCCCCATGTGATTTCACCTTTTCAAGACCCCACAAGTTAGCATGAAGGTATTCTAAATAGTTTGTAGCAAGGTGAGTTCCTGTTTGGAAACTCACCCTGTGTTGTTTACCCATTATGCATGTTTCATAGAAATTAAGAGTGTCAATGAAATCATTACCATTGCTTGCTTAGGATATCTAATCTTTTTTTGCTCATATGGCCAAACCTGAGATGCCACTTTTTTGTAATAGTAAAGTTAGTAGAAAACAATGCAGAATTAAAGTAATCTGGGTAGTAATTCCCACACAGGATATATAGACCATTACTTTTTACTCCCTTTAGAACAATGTTATTATTTTTATAAATATTAAGGTAGCCCTTTTTAGCACTGTAACAGCACCCAAACTCATCTAGAGTTCCTAGTGAAATCAAGTTCCTCTTGAGTTCTGGAATATACCTACCCTAGTCAGTTTGACCAATTTCCAATTGTTAAGCCTTAAAGTGATACTCCCAATCCCCTAGACCTTACAAGCATTATTGTTTCCCATGTACACAGTCTCATGTTGATTAGTCTCAAAATCCTAGAACCACTCTTTGTTAGGGCTCATATGGAATGAACAACCAAAATCTAGAACCCACTCCTGCACACTATCAAACTTAGACATAGCTAGGACTTCAGATTCCTTAATATTATTTTTAGTGGTGGCCAAATTACTCTCCGTATTATTCTGTTTCTGTTTTTTAATCCACTCCAAACAATTCTTTTTTAAGTGCCCTATCTTATTGCAATAGAAACACTTCCTAGTTTCCCCTTTTGGTTTGTGTGTGTTTTTACCAGTCTTTTTATTCCTAACCCATCTATCTCGATTCTCCCTTTGCTTTTACAAACAAGTTATTCCCATTCCTCTTTTGAACCATAAGTTCTAGTTCCCTAGCCTTTAGACCTAAGACAATTAAATCAATGCTAGGGACTGTGCCAATGTATTGCAAAGCATTTTTTTACAACATGATATTCTTCTGTAAGTGAGTTCAACAAGATCATTGCTAAATTAGATTCATTGAGTTCATGATCAGTACCCTTAAGAACTAGGGTTATTTTCAAGAACTTGTCTAGGTTTTCCTCCACAGTCTTAGAACTATCCATTCTATATGAAAATAACACAACTTTCAAATATGCTAAATTAGGTGCAGACTGTAAAACATAAAGGGATTTGAGCTTATCCTAGAGAGCAATTGGTGTCTCAATACCATCTACCTCTCTCAAAACGTTGTTTGATAGATTTAGCATGATGAGGTTGTAAGCTTCCTTATCAACCTTTGCCTTCATCTTCAATTTCTCCTCAGACCATTTAGTTGCTTCTTTTTCCAATTCGAGTGCCACCTTGTTGTGGGACAATAGTGCCTTCATCTTCTTTTTCCAACTATTAAAGTCAATCTTCTCATTGTACTGGGCGATCTCGACTCGAGTTGTACTCATGGTGGTTTAAAGTGTTTGTGTTCTTGATTAACCAAAGAAACCTAAGAAGACTCATAAGAAATCAAGATTGATTTCTATATCTAAGAAATTGATAATGCTAATTTAAGGATTTACTAACCCTAGACTACCTCGAGGCTATTTAACAAGAAACCCTTAAAAATTGACAACACTAGATTTCAAGAACAGAAACCCTAAGATTGACAAACCCCCAAACATGGGCTCTGATACCACTGATATGTTAAACATGAAATTGTCAACTTCCTAAACTAACAAAATAAACCACACAACTACAGATTAAGAATCAAGAATGAAAAAGAGGCATAACAACACACACTAAACTTTTACCATGGTTCATCTATCCACGTTGAGCTCTAGTAAACTTGGGGCTCACTGCACTAAAGATCAAGAGATTCAAGATGTAAAACTTCTCCTAATTACACAATAATCACACACTGCTAACTCCCTCAAATCCTAAATTGTAACCCCGTTCCTATGAGAAATCTAACCCTGATTCTCAGCCATAAAAGGACAAATAAACCCCCAATACATGATAAGAGCTTGAAAATACACATTTACTTAGTGGTTTATGGGGATTATTTATGAGAAATTAGGCTTAAGTTGGTAAATTTGTTTAATATTTTCATAATTGCCTTTTATGGGATCACGGGTGTGTTTGAGTGTTTTTTAGGTTTTTAGTGCTAAATGTTATGCTTAGATGAAGAATCATGTCAGCAATGGAATGAATGAAGAGTAGAAACAAACGGATCAAGAATCGGAGTTGAATTGAAGGAGTTATGGAGCTTTGAAGTAAAGAGGAATTTCTAGATTACGCTCCAATTTGAGCACACCTCAGTGTTTTGACAATAACTCGAGCTATAGACCGTGGATTAAGACAATTATTTGACTATTGGAAAGCTGATTCAAAGGGATACATTTCATATGCTTACCACTTCTCCAGATTCCATTGTTATCATACTAACAAATCACCATCTTTGGAGTGCTGAGGAATGATGCGAGTTTTGGATTAAAGAAGAAGACTTATCACTGTGCCGCAACACACTTTGTCCAGAATTGACCATGCCGAAGCACAGTGTTGGGGTACAGTCATGACAGTTAGGAATTTTTCTTCCATTTTTTATTAGGAAAATAGGGTTAAGAGTCCTAAACTAAATAGAATTAAAGAAAATAAAACCCTAACCCTTGTGAGATATAAAGAGAAGTCTTTTAACATTATTTTTGGGATTCTTTGGGGAGAATTAGAGGAGCCTAACACAAGTGAAGATCAAAGTGACATAATTTTTGGAGCTTTTGATTTGCAATATAGAGAAGTCTTCTTATTTCTTTCTTGAACTCATGTTGATTATTTTAATAAAGATGATTGTTTCTTTCATATTGATTATGAACTAAATTTTTCACTAGGGCTAAGATGTAGCCCAATCTCTTGATTATGTGTTGATTTATTTATGTTGGTTTTTATTAAAATTTCTTCCTAAGTTTTATTATTATGCCTAATGCTTTTGATTCTTAAGAGCCCACGTATTGAATGAACTAATGGACTAGGTTGAGATCGAGAGATGATATTTAGTTGGTCTATGACAGTAAAACCGTAGGTTGAGCAAACACTAGAGATATGATACCGCGACTTGTGAGGTTTTGGTAAACTCCATAGAGCGTAATGATCTCCAATTGCTTAAATCTAATTAGAGATAATTGATAATTGTTCGAGAGAAAGTTATTGGAAATTTAGGGAGTTTGACCTTTAGGAAGAGCTTAATAAAATTAGAATAAGTAATCAATACATATATAAGAATAAGAGTTGGTGTGAAATCTATGCCCTATGTCTAATCATCTTGCATTAAAACCAAAGATTTATTAGTTGTTTTCTTTTCAGTTTTCTTTTAATTTCAATTGTTATTTTTTTAATTTAATTTTTCTTGATAAAATTTGGGTTAATCAAATAGCAATAGGATAGTTAATTTTGGTAATTGATAGTAGTAATTCTCCTGGGTTCGACATCTATATTCATACACTTTATTACTTGCATGATTTCGTACACTTGTGAAAATTCACAATAATACACGATTACACAAATCACTGAAGATTACAAGAATTGAACTGATTTGAATAAACCTTAGCAGAAGCACTATTGTGGAAAGTCAAAGGAGTGAATCTGCCCAATTTTTTTTGCTTAAATAGGTTGACCTGTTTGGTAGATGATGGCCGTCAGATTGGGTTGAAAGCAATGGCTAGGATTGACTCTTAAGATGGCTTGGAACGGCAGTGTTTGAATTAATATCCAACGGCACTGTTTTAGCTTCACTTCAATAGTATTGAATTGGTAGAATGGTGCATGCTCAGTTTGTTATAAAAGGCTTTCATTCTCATACTTTTCTTGCTACATCTCTTCTTAACATGCATGCAAATTTGGGGAGTATTGTGGACTCGAATAAGGTTTTTGATACCTTGACAAAACATAATCAAGTTTCTTGGAATGCAATTATTTCGGGTTTTACATTAAATGGACTGCATTTGGAATCATTTGATCATTTCCTTCAAATGAAGAATGAAGGAATCAGGCCGAATATATATACAATAATTAGTATTTCAAAAGCCGTAGGGCAATTTGGTGATATGGACAAAGGGAAAGAAGTTCAGTCTGTTTCCCTTGAGTTGGGTGTAGAGTCTGATGTGCAAGTGGGGACAGCTCCCATTGATCGGTATTTGGAATGTGGACTCCACATGAAGCAAGAGCTATTTTGACCCAAATTTTAGTAGTTTTGCATGGAGTGCCATGATTTCCGGTTATTCACAAAATGGTTGTAGCCAAGAAGCTTTGGAACTCTATGTAAGAATGCGTCATAATAATATAAAATCGGATGTCTATACATATTGTAGTATATTCAATGCCACTGCTGATTTTAAGTATTTACATTTCGGGAAGGAAGTTCATGGGATGGTTTTGAAGTCTAGTCGTGATATGATGGTTATTAGTGTTTGTAATGCAACTGTTGATGCATATGCCAAATGTGGAGCTCCTGAATACAGAAAAAAGAGTTTTTACGAGATGGAGGAGAGAGATATGGTGTCATGGACAACCCTGGTGACTGCTCACTCTCAATGCTCGGAATAAGAGGAAACATTGGCTATTTTTTAACAGATGAGGGAAGAAGGTTTTAGACCCAACCAGTTTACCTTCTCTAGTGTGTTGGTTTCTTATTCTAGGCTTTGTTTTCTTGAGTACGGACAGCAAATTCATGGTCTTTTGTGCAAGGCTGGGTTGGACAAGGACAAGTGCATAAAGAATGCTCTGGTGGACATATATGCAAAATGTGGCAGTGTAAATGAGGCAAAGAAGGTCTTTGAAAGAATCTTTGAATGGATTTCTAACCCTGATACTGTCTCATGGACAGCTATGATATCGGGTTATGCGCAACATGGTCTCAGAGGATGTCGTTCGACTCTTTAGAAAGATGGAGCAACTGGGCATGTGTTGGAACCCACTCCTCAATCAATTCAGATAAAGCAGAGAGCAAACACTTTTAAGCAATAAAAATAAGAACATAAGGCTAATCAACGGGAAACACCAGAATTGAAGAACTTATCTTTATATATACATTAACAAAAGAAGAGGATAAAAGCTATACCAAGAAGGAATTAGCCAACCTCAATGCAAACATGAAAGAAAAATAAAAAAACGGGCAGGAAAAGATTAAGAACCAGGCTGAACTTCGAGGGTCAGCATCCTCCCCTGTTTTCCCTTCCAATTTTCCTGATATCCTTTCTTCCCTTTTTGCCTCCATTTTATTATTTTTTCTATCTAACAGAATTCTTCTCATTTCCCACCAATTACTGCCATTGATCCACCCAATAACTAATTTTTAGCACCGTACTCAGCTGAATCTTCTTGTCACAACCCCATAATCCCCTACTTGCCTCTCTCGGACTTCCTATTATACAGCACAAATTTGATGGTCTCATCATTACCCTCCCCAAGAAAAGCCACCTTGTCCTCAAGGTGGAAAGAAGGAACTGACGGTTGAGAGTGGTAAAGTCTTCCTATGTGTTTTTACAATGACACAGTCCTTTCCACTTGATAAGGACTTCGTGGTCTCCATTCAATAACCGATGTATTTTCAATACTTCTTCATGTTTCACATTTAGGATCAGGTTCTCATCAAGGTTGTCTAGTAGGGGCTGGGTAGTATGTAAAGGGACATTAGCCTTCTTGAGCTGGGAAACATGAAACACATTATAAATACAGGTTGTCGGTGGTAGTGTTAGCCAATAGGCGATTGAACCTATCTTGTCAGAAATCACATAAGGGCTATAATACCTTGGACTCAACTTCTCATTAAATTTGGTGGCTAAGTAGTGATGGCAATGCGCTGGGCCGGGACTAGGTACCCCTTGGCCCAGGCCCAAGCCCGACCTCATGACAAAGGACAAAGCCCGGCCCGGGCCTGTCACGGGTATGACAGGTAAAGCCCAAGCCTAAGCCGACAGGTTTTTTGTAACCTCAGGCCCAGCCCAAGTCCGCCCATTTTTATAATGTGAATTTTTAAATATTAATAAATTGTAATTTTTTTTTTTTAATTCTAGAAACAATTTTTAAATATTAATTTATTTTTGAATACTCACCAAATATATAAATAACTTTCCACAAAGTGCATCCATCCATCCATGTAGGGTTTGGAAAAAATGAGTATATATATGTAGGATAATTTTGTAATTAAATATATAGTATAAGGGTAATTTAGTATAATTAATACTAAAATTTTCGGGCCGGGCCGGGCCTAATGACATACCCAGGCCCAGCTCGTACCCGAGTTCGAGCCTTAAAATTAGGCCCAGGCCCAAGCCCAAGCCCGCGAACATCGGGTAAAGCCCAACATTTTTGGTCTGGGCCGGGCCGAGTACCCGAAAATATCGGGCCTATTGCCATCTCTATGGCTAAGGAGTGGAAGCGATAAGGTTGGAGTTTCAAATAAACTAACTCACCCACCTCAAAAGTTACTTCCCTTCATTTCCCATTAGTATAGATCTTCATGCAGTTTTGAGCCTTAGTGAGGTTGTCCTTCAATTCTTGCAATATGAAATTGCGATCTTGTAATTGTTGGTTCACCTCGTCTACCACAAAACTGTTGTCAGTATACTTCAGGAGAGCTTGTGGGTCTCGGCCATAAAGTGCCTTGAAAGGTGTCATTCTTGTAGAACTACTGTAGGTAGTGTTGAACCAATAGTCTTCCCAATGTACCCATTTTGGCCATTGTCGTGGCTAACCACTCACAAAATAGCAAAGATAAGTTTCCAAGCATCTGTTAAGTACCCCAGATTGGCTGTTTGTTTTGGGGGTGATAATCTAAACTCATAAGAAGATGGGTGCCAAATCGCCTAAACAACTCTTTCCAAAAAAGACTCATAAACACAATCGCGATTGAAAGCAATGGTGTGCAAAAACCCATGTAGCCGTATGATTTCTTGTGCAAACAAGGCTGCCACATCCTTTGCAGTGTAATGGTGTTTGAGAGTGAGAAAATTGTTGTATTTTGTGAGTCAATCTACAATAACTAAAATAGTATCGCCAGTAGTTGATTTACCAGTGTATTAAACTCATCCAAATGTGCAGCAAAAGAATCACTATCATGCATATATAGATTATAGAGTTTCTTGCGATGGAACAACATGTTCAACAAAGACTTAGATACATATTTTCTAACTTCTTCCATAAACCCATAGCCTTATCCTGATCCATCACATTTGTTAGAACGAAGTCCTCAAGGTAGATGCAGATTAAACCTCTGGCTTTTTGATCCACCTTGTCCCATTCTGCAAGTACGACACGATCAGCCGCTGATAATTCTCCTCCAGATGCCATTATAGGTACAAACCCAAGCATAGTTGACACTGTAATTCTAGACTTTTCACTCGTCATAGTAGCGACTATCCCAACTATTGGCCTATCATTCTCAATTGCACCCCATAAATCCCTATCAACGATAGAAATTCCATCCGCAATTTCCAAAGCTCAAAGCGTTTACCTCGAACTTCTCAATTTCAACCTCTAAGCCCGTCATCTCTAAATCACAACCTAAACAAACCTAAAGGCTTTGATACTAATTGAAACAATTTAGAGTAATACAAAATCAAGACTGAAAACACACACAAATATCAATTGAGTAAAGAGAAAGAAATATACGCACGATTTACCCTAGTTCACAACTATTTCAACACTAGCATGGGGACTAACTGCCCTACTTACAGTGCTTATGGCGTAGCACCTTCTGGGCACCCACCATGTAAAAATGAGGTGCTGCCAAGTGTATAAGGAAATAAAGCTACGCCTTGGCTATTAGCTATAGCTTTTGGCCTAGTGTTAAGCATTTGATCCTTTCAACTGGTATGGGAGTGAGCTCCCTTTGACTTAGGCCAGTCTTATGGGGGACTGGCATCGAGACTGACCGCCCTACCTACGGTGCTTATGGCACAACACCTTCTGGGCACCCACTAAGTAAAGATGGGGCTCTACGTTGCCAAGTGTATAAGGAAATAAAGTTGCGCCTTGGCTATTAGTTTTAGCTTTTGGTCTAGTGGTAGGTGTTTTATCCTTTCAACAAAAAGAGAAAGGTGTCAAAAAGGAACCAAGATATAGTTGGATTTCTGTACAAGGTAAAGTCCACAAATTCTATGCAGGCAATCAACAACATCCACAAAATGATGACATATATGCCAAGTTAGAAGAGTTAAGGGAGAAGGTTAAGTCCGGGTACCAGACTTGAATATTGCTTTGTGACTATATTTAAGACAAATTTTAGAACTATACACTTTCAAGTAGGCTCAAATTATCATTTGGTCAAGATTATCTAAAACAAGACGTATAATAAAACATCTTGGCATTGGTTTCACCGGAAACAGCATGCATATGGGTGTGTAACCATCTATTTATGATGGTAAGTTTAGGCCACAATCTTGCAATATTTTCAGAAACGCGGAGACAAACTGAGAAAAAGACTTCATGAACATTTATCCTTTCTTCTCACAGATCCTTGAAACCAACACAAAACAACATTTATTCAACCAATGCATTTTAGCTTATATGATTAGAAGGGTGGTCAAATCAAAGGCTTTAATCATATCCTTAATATTTATAGATATGTTTGAAGGTGAAGTAACTTGTTTACGGTAAAAATATGAAAGAAGAACACTACAGTTTTCATCAACAACTCAACTTCTGAAATTTGTTCATTAAATTTTATGCATTATTGGAATTTTTTATATTGAAAAAAGAAAGGTAAGAAAAAATATATACATATATACTTTAATAAAAGGCAATTCAATTTATTGCTTTCCTCAACATGAGCGTATGAGGAAAATTCCACGAAACCACTGAGTATCTTCACTTTGGCCTTTATTGATTGCAATTTCAAACGGTTGTGAAAAAAATAAACAAAGCAATTGAGATAAAGTTGAATGAAGATAAAAGGAAATTGCTTGTGTGATATTATCCCTCTTTGCACATCGTTGAATGAAGTGTTACATCATTTCTTGTGTATCTTTCCTAACAATATCCAGCAATCACATTTAGTCTTGCTTGCTGATGCAAACTTTGAGGAAGTATCTCAGAAGCTTAATTTCTTTATGATAAAGCTTATGGAAATTTCCTGGCTACATCATTCTACTTGTTTTCGTCTTGATTATTTCTCTATCTATTCTTCGCCTTCCTATAATTAGGGTGCCAAAAGAAAATTTCCTGGAAAAAAAGGAATATGAACAATGCATAACTCAATACACCTTCATTGAAAATTGGAATCATTTTATCAACTTTTTCTTTTTCACTTTTNCTTATAGCCAGTAAGCAACAAAGGAAGTTAATATATATAGTAACATTTATTGGAAACTTCAATTTCATTACCATTTTACTCCATTCAATAATCAATTAAAACGTTAACATTAAAATATCAATCACATTAATATTATAATAAAATGGTAAATTAATAAATGTTCCCAAGATAGAATTGGTATTAAAAGTTCTAACGGTATCAAATTCAACTGTCACAATAAAATCATGCATGCATGTGAATGTATATATGCTAACTCTATTAGATTTATTTGACTTAAATGGTAATGAGATTACATTCTTGCTTTAATTGTTTAAGCTCAGGCCCACTCCACAGCAGCTGAACCTGAACCTGAACTTTTTTCATAAGTTTAGGCATTTGGATTTATGTGTATAAAAGTTTGCAAAATATTATATTCTTTTAACTCTTAAAAGAAACTAAAATGAAAAGTACATAGTCCCATTTTTGCCATGCATTTATTTGGTTGCTGGCCGAGATTTTATTTTATAAAATAAACAATATAGTAGCGTAAATTTAGAGGACAAGATATATATATATATATATATATATTTTGGTGGCTTTAGTTATTGTCTTCATTATAGACAGTAATGGCTTTAGTTATTTGCATTTATCTTGAGATTACACAGCGGTGAACTTGCAATTGGTTGAGTGATAATTGTTGTTATTTCTTGTGTGATAGCTTATAGGTAGATAAAGATTAAAAATAGACAATGGCAACATCTGGCTCTGGGTCTTCTTCACAATCTAGTAGATGTATGACTAATATAACATGGGCACATGTTATTGAGGGTATAGATCCAAATGGAAGGAAGACATTAAGATGTCTTCACTGTGGGAAAGTAACTAGAGGAGGAGGTATTTTTAGAATGAAACAACATCTAGCTGGAACAAAGGGGGATGTTGGTGCTTGTAAAAAAGTTTCTTTTGATGTTCAATACTCCATGAGAGAATCACTAAAAGACATTGGGATAAAGAATAAAGAGAAGACTGATTCTAACAAGTATAATACTCCCTACGGTGCTCCCGTACATGTATTTGAGGGAGATATGTTAAATGAAGATAGTGAAGAGTTTCGTCCATCAGGAATTCACATAAATGAAGGTAGGTTTGGCAGTCAAAAACAAAGTACAATGTTAGACAAATCAAAGAGAAACAAATCTATTGGGGTTGGTGATTATTTTGCTCCAAGGACAATTGGTGGATCTCAACCATCAATTAGGAGTTGTTTAGCTGGAAAAGATACTACGTGGAGAGCAGACATGGCTTTTGGAAGATTCTTTTATGATGCTTGTATCGCAATTAATGCTGTAAATTCAATTTATTTTCAGCCTTTGGTGGATGCTATAGCCACAATTGGGCCTGGGTATAAACACCCAAATTATCATGCTTTGCGTGTCAATTTGTTAAGAGATGCTAAGAAGGAAGTGCAGCTTCTTGTTGATAGTTACAAAAAGATTTGGGAAAATGTTGGATGTACCTTAATGGCTGATGGTTGAACTGATAATTCACATAGGTCATTGATCAATTTTATGGTGTATTGTCCTAAGGGAGTTTGTTTTGTGAAATCAGTTGATGCTTCAGATGTTGTGAAGGATGCTGGGACATTGTTGAAGATGTTTGAGGAGGTAGCTTTATGGATTGGACCAAATAGTATTGTCCATTTTGTCTCAGACAGTGGATCCAATTATAAAGTTGTTGGAAGAATGTTGTCTGAGAAATATCCAAGTATTACTTGGTCACCCTGTGCAACACATAGCATAAATTTGGTGTTAAAAGACATAGCTGAGATGGATCACATAGTTTATCTGCGAGACGTGCTTCTGAGGTGATGAAGTTTATATATAATCATACATTTTTGATAGCTTGGTTGAGGAAAAGACAGGTAATATACCTTTAACTTATGTTCTTGTCAAGTCATAACACAATATGCATTTTTTATAATTGACTAACATTTATTATTTATCAATTGAACAGGGTTGGAAAGAAATTGTTCGTCCGGCTGCAACCCGTTTTGCTACAACTTTCATTGCAATGAGTAGCATTCATGAGCACAAACATGACTTGCAAGCCATGGTGACAGATAGGTCATTTGTCGATTCTCGATATGAAAAAAGTAATAAAGGCAAATATGTTATTGACATAATTTTGGATAACGATTTTTGGGATGATATGGGTAAGATATCCAAAGTTGTGAGTCCATTGATGCGCTTGTTGAGGATTGTTGACTCAGATGAGAAGTCAGCAATAGGATATGTGTATGATGGCATGTACAGAGCTAAAAANGAACACTTGCCACATGAAAAATAAAAAAGAGTCCAAAAGCAATGTTTACCATCACTTATTGCTCATCTCCTCATTGTTGGCATCTATAACGCTCCACATAGCCTTAAAGATCCAAGGATATAGAGTGGAAAAAGCTATGAATACAATTCTAGCATAAATGATGCTGTCTGCCAGACTGGAAATCAATATTATTTCTATTCAAACTGGCTGATCATTATGTTTAATTCCATCGCCTTTTTCTTATCGGTAGCATTGCTGATGAGACTCTTCAATGAGCTTCCACTCAGGCCATTGTTACAAGTTTCAGTATTTTCAATGGTTGGAGCCTACCTGTGCACAGTATTGGACCCTTTCAAGCCTCGCTCGTGCTCATCCTAGCCCCTATTGATATTGTTGGAATAGCACCCAGCGAAGCTCCTCTTTTGCTGTAGAAATAAAAGTGTTCCAATGCCTACAGGCAGGTAGAAAATATTATCAAATATGTGTAAAAGTATGATATATAAATCCGGGCAAAACCAACTCTGGTTCAAGCTCAGTTGGTTCCAGTGTGAAACAGCCCAGGGTTTTCAAGTATTATTGATATATAATTTTGTACTTTTGGGGTGAAAAACAATTTAGTATTGACGGCCGTTATTATGAATTTAACATGACAGGGGTAAATTAGACTTTGACGTTTAATATTTGATTTAAAAGAAAAAAAAAAAAAACTTACAGGAGAATTTATTAGTGCGAAACTTAAATTGGAAAGATTGAATACAAGAAAAATAAAATAGCAAACTTAAACTTCTCTACGAATTGCACCGCGTTAGTTGCTTTAGTTTCGTTACCAACAGGTCCATTTCGTCTTTTCACGCAATTCACTGACGTCTGTTAGCTTAAGGGATTAAATCTAGAGCAAATAATATCTAAAAATTGGTTGTTTGGTTGCAGTTAGATTTGCTGACTTCTCACTTCTCAGTTCTCTCAATCATTCTCTGTAAACAAGCTCAAGGGCTTAGGGCTTATCAGAAACGGAGCAGGAACGCCAAGTATGAATCATTGAAACAAACCCAGCTGCTCCATTCACTTCACTTCACTTCATTCCTCTTCCTTCAATTTCATTTTTCTTTTTTTCATTCTCAAAAGGACTTTGTTTTCAATCCGATACGATCGCCAAAAAATGTTGCCAAGATGTAGCGGAGCACTCAGCTCACTAAAATACATAACACATAGAAACCATTTTCATGGTTCTGCCGCAGCTGTGGCTCCAGCTCCTACTCCCACCAAACAACCGGTATTCTAATTTACAGCTTTTCCATCTGTCTGTAGTTTAGATTTATATGTGATTTTGTTTATTATCAGGTAAATCTGGATAAATTGTTTTGGTCTAAGCCTTGTTCCTTGGCTTTGCCCCTGGATTCCCCCCACAGAATTGAGGAGCTACACTATTAAGCGTTTTATTCTACAGCTCATGTTGTTTTATAGTAAATTCGTCTCTTTAATAACTGTTGCGGAAGCAGTGACTCATGAAGATGCCAGTAAGTACGTTTATTTATTTATTTAATTTCTGGGTTGTTTTTTCTTTTAGTTTTTCTATCTTATTTGTTGACAAATCGGGTAACTTTAGTACTTGATTGCTTGGATTTTATTCTTTTCAATTTTATTTTTTTTAACTATGTATCTTATTTCTTTGGTGGGATTATCAGATTGTGGTGAAATTCAGTCTTCAGATAATGAACTCTTTGTTGTGTTATCATGATTAGTTTCAGTTGAAAGTGCTCCTTGATGTGGTTGCTATATGGAGTAGAACGAGTTTTTTGATTTTTCTTTTTGTTCTATATGATTTTGTTTAGTTTTCTTCAGTTCTGGAATTTTATTCTTTTGTTTTTGTCCTTCTGAACAGAGTTTTGCTTTCACTGGAATCTAAAACTTTTTCTAGTGGCTCTTTCTTTCCAGCATTATTTTGCTTTGCTTTTGGAGTTACCAAATCATAGTTTAACTTACACATTATGTTGCCTTGTTTCATCTAGCAAAATTAATTGTTCCCTTATCATTTGCTCTTTTGTCTGATTACAACTTGACTTTTGTCGCATATAGTACATTGTCATAAGATAATTCCTCAATTCCTCTGTTTTAACTGATTAATTGAGGTTGAGTCTGTTTGAATTCTAATAAGAATGGATTGGCTTGTGTTGTTTTTGCTTTCTTGCAGGTGGCATTGCTCTTGCTGCTGGCATTGTGCAATGCTATTAAAGTTAATGGTGAAGAAAGCGATGGACAATGTGACTATAACTTGATATTAGAACCAAGACCTCACAGCGTGTCAATTCAAGAGTTTGGTGCTGTTGGTGATGGAAAAACATTGAATACTCTTGCCTTCCAGAATGCCATTTTCTATCTCAAGTCCTTTGCTGATAAGGGTGGCGCTCAGCTATATGTGCCGCCCGGGAGGTGGCTCACTGGAAGTTTCAATCTCACCAGCCACCTCACTCTCTTCTTGGAGAAGGGTGCTATCATCCTGGGATCTCAGGTAGGTTCATTTGTTCTTTTCTAGTTTTTCCGAACTTTTTAATACTTGTTCCTCTTATATCTGCAATTTGCATCATCGTGAAAATAGTGCAATAAAATACTTGTAACATTACAAAACCAGTTGGACTGGACTTATTTGGTTGGCTAGTAATTGTCTTTCAATTTTTTCTTGTTGGCATAGGACCCATCACACTGGGATGTTGTGGAACCGTTACCCTCGTATGGTCGAGGGATTGAACTTCCTGGAGGAAGATATAGAAGTTTGATAAATGGTTATATGTTGCGTGACGTGGTAATAACAGGTAGGTTAACCACTAATTTTGTTCTGTTTGATCACTGTTTTCCCTGTTGGAATTGTTGCTAAAGAAATTCCACATGAACAATCTAGGTGATAATGGAACCATTGATGGCCAAGGCTCAGTTTGGTGGGATTGGTTCAATTCCCATACATTGAAATACAGTCGTCCTCATCTAGTGGAATTTATATTATCAGAACATGTTGTAGTTTCAAATCTTACTTTCCTAAATGCCCCTGCATATAACATTCACCCCGTCTATTGCAGGTAGGTACTTAGAGAAGCAATACTTCTGTACTCATTTGATTTTTAACTGATTTTTTAATTGATCAAAGAGAACTGAATATAGAATTGTATTCTATGTGATGCAGTAATGTACACATCCAAAACATATCAGTTTATTCTCCGCCAGAATCCCCTTTCACAGTTGGTATAGTCCCAGGTATGCGAAAATTGATTAACTCCCATTTTCATCACATTACATCTTCTGCTCACTCTTGGTCTCTTACTGCATATTTTTGTAGGTCATGTAGTGCCTTTATATAAAGATATCATTTTATTCTTTTTGGTCTTTTCTTTCTGAGTTTTTTCTTAAAGCTCAACGACAATCAGGGAAGAAGATATTTTGTAGAAAAAAAAGGAATATATGCTTTCCAAGTGTTCTTATGTACAGTGAATTAGTAGTTGAGTGCTGAGATCTTTATACTGAGCTTCAAACTAGTTTACAATTTCAAATTTCATATTGCTTTTTTAGGTGGAGCTGAACTGTCCCTCACATTCCCTTGTTTCCAAAATATATAACCTATGATTTCACTTGTTTATACGCATTCTGCCTATCTCATTTGTGTTTTGGGACAATCATGTTGGAAGATTTTGTTGTCTAATGTTAACATAAGTTTATTGTTACTCTCAGATTCTTCCGATAATGTCTGCATTGAGGACTGCAGCATTGCCATGGGGCATGATGCAATTGCTCTCAAGAGTGGTTGGGACGAGTACGGCATTGCTTATGGTAGGCCGACCACAGCTATACATATAAGAAAGGTCCATCTTCAATCATCTTCAGGTTCTACTATTGCCTTTGGTAGTGAAATGTCTGGTGGCATTTCTAATGTATTGGTGGAGAAGGTCCACCTTTACAACTCATTAAATGGCATTGAGTTCAGAACAACCAAGGGTAGAGGTGCTTATATTAAAGAGATTATTATATCAGATGTTGATTTACAAAACATCCACAGGGCATTTGGTGCCAGCAGTCTTTGCGGGACCCATCCCGACGACAACTTTGATCCAAATGCTCTCCCAGTTCTTGATCAAATCACCTTGCAAGATATCATTGGAAAAAACATTACAATAGCAGGAAACTTCACAGGAATACAAGAATCTCCCTTAACCAATATATGCTTATCCAATATTTCCTTATCAATCAATTCTGCCTCTTCCAATATTTGGTCATGTTCATATGTTCAAGGATCTTCAGAGTCAGTGTCCCCTGAACCGTGCTCTGACCTTGAAAGCTCATATACTTCCTCCTCGACTTGCTTTCATCTCATTAATTCTTATGGTAGAGCCTCGGTATTATGATTATCATTCTTCATACTAAAATCCCACTTGGAAAAATCATTTTCTTCTACCATTTACCATCTCAAAAAATTAGGTCAGATTCTTTCCAATAAGACACATGTCTAGAATACTTTGCCATATTCCCATTTTCACATGTTTCACTATCTGCAGATTACATGTACAGTTTCATATCTTCATTCATGTGTAAGGAAATTTTTGGTAGCGTCGGCTCAATCCACATAAAAGGGACTTGCATAATTTTTGTTTTCTTTTGTTTTTCATATAGCTATCTAAATTGAAATCCTTCATTGTTTATAAGGTTTGATGCAGTATAATTTCCAGTGTAAAATTTTTTATTTTATGTGAATTGACATGTTGGGTTGAAATGGTAGATATAAAAATTCCAAGTCATTTGCCTGGAAATAAGAAAATATTTAGATATCATCCGATCTTGATTTAATACCTTATGGCCATTGCCAGTGTGATTGAATTTGGCAATGACTCATGCTTGGTCTCCATTTAACTTGGAAGGCACTGCATCTTTAATAAAAGCCAACTTGATTTATCTTAAAAAGAATCCCAGCTCCCTTCCCATGTTTGAAGATTCTTCTTATATTCTTTACTTTAAAGGAACAACTAAATTATTCTCCTAAAACTTATATCTTAATTCTATCCTCATCTAGTTGCAGGTTTTAATTTCCCCTTAATTGAGTTGATCTTATCATCTTATCCATTGCTTTCTGGAAATCTAAATTTCAAAGTATAAGATATCAATAGTTAGATTACCAGCTTTGCATGATTTAAGTTTAACCACCATTGGGTGACCTGATGGTAAAAGAGTAAAAGAAGGTTTTATAAGCTTTTGAGTTCGAGGCCTTCCAAGCACTAATAGGGATAACCATTAGAGTTCTTATCCAGTCGATAGTTGTAGGGTCCTCGGAGATTAATTGAGGTACGTGCAAGTTGGTCCAGACCCCTTTGATGATAAAAAAAAAAAAAAAAAAAAAACTTTGGACAATTTATATAACTATAATGTATATATTTAAAGGCTTAATTTTTATGCGTACAGTCTCGGGCATGGTTTTAAAAACCGGACCGGATCGATCGGTCTAACTGGTTGGATCGGGACCTGGTCACATGTCTGGTCTGAGTCAATATAAAACCCGGTTATATTCAATAGCCCGCTATGAACCGTCATTGAACCAAGAAAATAATGCGAACCGCCGGTCCAACCGAATCGCTTGATAAACCAATCCAATATTTCAAAAGGGGAAAAAGCCCCTAACATGGTAACACCATTCTCTTTCTAGTTTCTCTACGCAAAGATCCTCTGAAAATCTGAAATCTAAGCTACCCACTCTAATCGCCACTCAATCTCAATGAATTCCACTCTCTGAAGTCTGAAATCACAACCATTGTGTCAATCGCAACTCTACTCTCTGAAATCGACAACGACACCTTCCTCCCTCGCCGGAAATCGATGACGAGAGCTCCATTCCTTGCTGAAAATCGACAATAATGATGACAACTCCATTCCTCGCTGGAAATCGCCGACGAAGATGACGACAACTCCATTCCTCGACGACAAAAGCTCCATTCCTCACTGGAAATGGACAACTACACAACTCCATTTCAGAAAGTGTAAGTTTTTCATGAGTCACGACCCCTTTCATTTTTGCAGATCTAGTTTGCTGTTGTCAATGGGGAAAATATAGGTTGAGAAACATCTGTAACGTTGTTCTTTAAGAGTGGCAGGAGTAGCTCAGTAGTCAGTAGCAAATAACCCAAATTAATTTACAAATTTGTTATGAAATTGATTGTTGAAATCTAGGTTTTAAGATATTCAATTAGCTTGTGTCTGACCAAGGTATTATTTCGTTTATGTTTTACTCATTTAATCTTTGATTGATACTAGAATATTTTGCACTTATGTCCCTTTTGGGGCAAGATGTAAAAGGTAGTTTGCTTTTATCAAGTTGATGTATCTAAGTTCTTGTTATATGATGATGAGTTAGGAAATAATTTATAGCTTATCTAGATTGTTTCACCAGTCATGTCTATCTTGAATTAATTATGTTGGTGAGAATGGGCATTTGATTGATGCCAATGCTGTTACTCATAATGTGAGGAATACATTATCTTTGATTATGAGAATTAGAGATTAGTTATTAGTCTAGAGGGAAGTTTATGTTATGGAAAAACTGCATCAAGTCTCTGTATAGCTATGTAATTGTGTAATTTCTACTGTTATTTTATAGTTCAAAGCTTACATTGCTTATTCGTAAACAAGTCATATATAAATTATTTGAGCTACCTTAAAAATATAAGTTTTTAGTTTATATTTTAAGTTATCTAACAATGAAATTTGGAAACAATGATTCTTTTGAAAAATGTGATTCTGTTTTATTGCGGAAAGTAGCTCAACCAATTGTCCTACCTTGTAGTGTTTTTTTGTTTGATTGACTTAGTGTGTTGAAGGATGCAACAGATGTTTACGTCAAACATAGCCCCTAATAATTATACTTCATAACAGTTGGCTATGGTAAGAACTCCAGTCTTGTATGCCAACTACTTCAAATATAGTGGAATTCTTTTTTGTCCATTAAGCTATTACGGGCCATATCATACTTAATTTATGTGTTTGCTCTTTTTCTTTGGCATAATTTTATGGATCTTGTAGCTTTTATCATGTTTGTCCTTTCTTTTCGATGCATATTTGCATTAATTAGATTCAATCCTTGAATGCGTCCATAATATGCTGGTGTTTTAATATGCCAAGTATATACTAAATTGTTGTTATTTCTTATATGACAGGTAGATAAAGATTAAAAACAGACAATGTCAACATCTGGCTCTAGGTCTTCTTCACAATCTAGTAAAGGTAGGATTGATATAGCATGGGCACATGTTATTGAGGGTGTAGATCCAAATGGAAAGAAGACATTAAAATGTCTTCGCTATGGGAAAGTAACTAGAGGGGGAGGTATTTTTAGAATGAAACAACATCTAGCTAGAACAAAGGGGAATGTTGGTGCTTGTTTAAAAGTCCCTTTTGATGTTCAATACTTGATGAGAGAATCACTAAAAGACATTAGGATAAAGAATAAAAAGAAGGTTGATTTTAGTAAGTATAATACTTCTTACAGTGCTACCGTATATGGATTTGAAGGAGATATGTTAAATGAAGATAGTGAAGAGTTTCGTCCATCATAAATTCACATAAATGAAGGTAGGTTTGCCAGTAAAAAAACAAAGTACAATGCTAGACAAATCAAAAAGAAAAAACCTATTGGGGTTGGTGACTATTTTGCTCTAAGGACAATTGTTAGATCTCAACCATCAATTAGGAGTTGTTTAGCTGGAAAAGATGCGATGTGGAGAGCAAACATGGCTTTTGCAAGATTCTTTTACGATGCTTGTATCCTAGTTAATGCTGTAAATTCAATTTATCTTCAGCCTTTGGTGGATGCTATGGCTGCAATTGGGCTTGGGTATAAACACCCAAATTATCATGGTTTGCGTGTCAATTTGTTAAGAGATGCTAAGAAGGAAGTGCAGCTTCTTGTTGATAGTTTTATAATTATTTTTGAAAATGTTGGATGTACCTTAATGGCTGATGGTTGGACTGATAATTCACATAGGTCATTGATCAATTTTATGGTTTATTGTCCTAAGGGAGTTTGTTTTGTGAAATCAGTTGATGCTTCAAATGTTGTGAAAGATGCTGGGACATTGTTGAAGATATTTGAGGAGGTAGCTTTATGGATTGGACCAAATAGTATTGTCCATTTTGTCTCAAACAATGGATCCAACTATAAAGCTGCTAGAAGGATATTGTTTGAGAAATATCCAAGTATTACTTGGTCGCCCTGTGCAGCACATAGCATAAATTTGGTTTTAAAAGACATAGTTGAGATGAATCACATAGTTTATCTTGTGAGACGTGCTTCTGAGGTGATGAAGTTTGTATATAATCATACATTCTTGATAGCTTGATTGAGGAAAAGACAGATAATATACCTTTAGCTCATGTTCTTGTTAAGTCATAACATAATATGCATTTTTTATAATTGACTAACATCTATTATTTATCAATTGAACGTGGTTGGAAAGAAATTGTCCATCCGGGCGCAACTCATCTTGCTACAACTTTCATTGCAATAAGAAGCCTTCATGAGCACAAACATGACTTGCAAGCTACGGTGACAGATAAGTTATTTGTTGATTCTTGATATGCAAAAAGTAATAAAGGCAAACATGTTATTGGCATAATTCTAGATAACGATTTTTGGGATGATATGGGTAAAATATCTAAAGTTGTGAGTCCATTGATGCGCTTGCTCCGGATTGTAGACTCAGATGAGAGGCCTTCAATATGATATGTGTATGATGGCATGTACAGAGCGAAAAATGCATTTAAGAAGTTGTTTAAGAATAAAAAGAGATTGTACAAGCCTTATACACGAATCATTAAGCTATGCTGGGATAGGACGTTGCGTCGTGATATCCATGCTGCGGCTTATTATTTGAATCCTACCTTTAAATATGACGAAGCATCTTTTTACACAAAGCAAGAAGTCATGAGTGGTTTCCTTGATACTATTGACAGTAAAGCAAGTGCGTTCAATTTGAACAAGACAAGGTTAATAGAAGAGAGTAGATTATATTCAAACCGGGAGGAAAGCTTTTCTCGTGGGCTTGCTCTTGAAACCACCAAAACCACACGTCTTGGTATGTAATAGTTATAAAATTTATGAGTTCTTTTGTTTTTTAAGTCTAATTTATTTATTATGTTTAATTTTCAATTAGATGAATGGTGGAGATCATTTGTGTATAGTACTCCAAATTTGCAAAAGTTTGCAATAAAAATTCTTAGCCAAACTTCAAGCTCTTCGGGATGTGAACGAAATTGGAGTGTTTTTGAGCGCATACATACTAAAAAGAGGAATAGATTAGAGCATCAAAGGTTAAATGATCTTGTTTTTGTTCATTATAACTTGCATTTGCAAAACAGGTATAAAACATTGTCAATTACTCAATCATGCATCACTCTTACTGTTATTATCTATTATTTTCCTTAATATTTTTCTTGTCATGCTTTTAATATTTCATTATGGTATTTTAGGAGGTGTTCTAAGAAAATAAGTTTTGATCCTATTGATTATGAAAGTATTGATAAAATTGAAGGTTAGATAGTTGACGATAAAGAGGAGGTTAGTGAACTTAATTATAAGGAGTTGGAACAAATGTTATATGGAGAAGGATCTATTCTTGCTGGAGTTGCTAATCACCCTTCTTTTTATGATTCAACCGATGGTTCAGGGGGTTGGTTTCAAATCTTTAAGCAACTTAGTATCTATTTTAAATTAAATTATAAATTTTAACTTATGATTTCTATTTTTTATTGAAATTTATGTAGATGATGGCAAGGGCGGATTCAGCCCCTTTGAGGGTAGGCCTCAGATTTGAAAAAAAAATTTATTAATATACAGGCCATAAAATTGTTAATTAACATATATACCGAGACGCACCTTCAAATTTTTAAAAAATAAGAATTATTATACATACTATATATCTAGGTCTACAAAAAAACTTGTTATTAATATATATATATATATATATATTCCAAGCCCACATCATATTAAAAGTTTAAAACTCTCTCCAGTGTTTTTCTACACAGCTTTACCTGTTTTTTTATGATTTTATCCGCAAATTCTTTACCCTCTCTTTCTCTTTCTCATGTTATTCTCTCTTAAAATTTTTGAAGACTGAAATTGTTAAATTTTCACTTCTCAAGGTGTCATAATTAACTCCGTTTTTTGTTTTATAGATTTTATGTATGTATATTGTTCATTTCAATTTAGTTTATTTAAGGATTGAATCATTTTTTTTTTCTTTTTGAGGTTTTTTATTCTAATTTGAGAGAAAAAGATATTAATTTTGTGAGTTTATTTTGTATTTTCTATCTAAGAATGAACATGCTTTCTCAAATTAAAACCTTAACTATATTTTAAAGGACGTTATTCTTCATCCTTCACCCACCACTTTCCTATATTCTAAACGTCACCATTCAGTTGTTCAAAATTATTAAAGAAATTTGAGTTACTATCTATATTTATACTAAAAAAAATTCCCCTCTTTTATTAATTCATAGTAAAAGTCAACGTAATGTTAACTTGATTTAAGTTTTAGTTGATTTTAGCTTAATTAGGCTAGGTTTGATCAACGCTATGAAAATTTATATTATTATATTTGAAAGCCAAAAATGAAAATATTAAAAGAAGGTTTTGTTCAAGGTTTACTCGACACTTTTACTCAAAATTTTGCTTCTCATAGATTTATTCAAGTAAGAAAATATTGTGTTAATGTATATTTTTTTTTCTCAGGTTCTTAATATTGAATTATTTTTTTTAATTAAAGTTTGGTGATTTTTTAAAGTTTTCACTAATTATTTGGCAAGTAATGGCCGAGCCGCGGAGGCCTCCCCTTGACAAAAATCCTGGATCCATCACTGGATGATAGTGATGGTTATGATGATGATGATGATGAATTTTAATCAACATGAAGACGGATCAAAGAAAAAACACTTGCATCAAATGTTTTGTTATTAATTATTATGTGTTTTGTCATTTTATATGTAATGGATGAACACAACATCATGTTTGAATTTGGACTTTGGATTGTTGTTAAATACTTAAATTATGTTGAGATTGTTATTGAATTTGAACTTTGAATCATAGGGCAGTAATTAAGTTGTTATTGTCATATTAAAAAATGGAAATTTCAAAATCTAAAAAAAAAAAAAAAACAAGTTTTTTTTTTTTTTTGCAATGCTGATGTTAGCATGATGACATCATCGGTCCCAACTAGTTGGACCGGTTGACCCATGACCCGGGTAGCAGAACAGGTTGCCCTCTGGTACGGGTTTTAAAGTAGTGGTCTCGGGTTTGAATTTCCCTTGCTCTCAAGATTCAAACAGGTGAATATGGTGGTGGGATGTTGTCCTAGTTACATACAGTGATTAGTCGAGATCTGCGCAAGCTAGTTCGAACACCTATTTCGAAAAAAAAAAAAAAAAGATCTTTATTATATCATATTCAAATTGAACTAAGATATCTAAAAAGTGGATTTATCAAATTGATTAGGACTCACATTCTTAATCCTAGGGTTCTATTTCTACCCTCCCAAGTTTAAATGGTTTAGGTCATACCTTGCTTGGTCCAAGTAGGCCCACAATGTGATTGGACAACTAAGTGATTGTCTAATTTCAAATATTTGGGCCAAATTTATCCCATTTACAGTACACAGCTATTGGCCCATTATGAGATTGGACCACTAAATGGATTGTCCAAATCAAATAGTTGGGCCGAGTGGAGCCCATTTAAATTCTCTGAACCTTGATAGGCTAATATCGGCCCATTAATAAATAAAAAACCTCTACCTTCGAGCCCTCAAAAAGTCGCCCGAAGAAGAAAGGGTTTAACCATTAAAGGGTATTCTTTCCGATAACCCAATAAATACTTTAAAGGCCACGGCCGCCGCTGTAGATTCTTATTCCCGCCGGTGTCGCTTATACACTCGTCAAGCCTTTAGTTTCTCTCACTGTTACGTTGTTTCGCCTTCGCTACAATTTCTTTCTATTGAGTATTGATATCTTTGGTTCACAAATCTTTGAATTTTTGTTCTGAACTAGGACGTGCGAAGTGCAGAGAAGAAAAAAAAAAATGAATAAAAAGAAGCAAAGCAGAGATATGGAGACGAAGGAGGAAGAGATGGACTTGAGGAAAATTATGAAAGACATAGAGTTTCTGGGTAATTTTTTACTTTTATTTCAGCTTAATTTCTTTTTTCCATTTAATTGTGAAGATATTTGTACGTGGATTATCAAATATTTCTTTGATGCATGTTTTTGTTGATTCTAGTGGAAACTGTTTGTATTGGATTTTTTTTGTTCTCGTTTTTGGGGTTAATATAGTATAGAAAAAGCAATTAAGTAATTCAAATGCTTTCTTCTGAACTTATGTCGTGGGCTGAGAGCTTCGTAGACAGAGAGGGAGAGAAAGATACAATTTCGAAATTGAATTTAAATAGAGGGGTGATATTTGTGAATTCTGCTTAGAATTCCTTAGTGTTTTCTTGAAGAAAGTTTGTTGTATTGGGAAGTACTTTATAGGAGTATCATTATTGGTCCTAATGTTCTTGAAGGGAATTAATTTTTCTTTTGAACAATTGTCAGATTAAGACCTTCGCATGGCGAAAATTGGTTGATCTAATGCTACTACTTTACTATAAGTTTCATTGATGGGTGGAAATGTAGTAGCAGAAATAATTTGATGAGAGTGAAGAATGAAATTTACCAAATAACTATGCTGTTATAGGATGTAAATTTTTTCTCTGACATAGCAGTACCTGAAGCACTCCTGCCTGCCTCACTTGCCTCAGCTTCAATCTCCTGTGCCAGATTTTATCATTGGTCTTGTTTTTGGGTTTTTTTTTATATTTTAAATCCTATCTAGCTGTAGGATAAGTCTCTGGAGCTTGCACTTTGATAGCCATGATTTGATTCTCTGGATGTGTAGGAATGCTATAACTTTTGACAAAGAGAGGGTTTGTACTATTTTGTGTGTATTTGCTGGTGAGCTACTGTAATCAATTTCATCCCATGGTTGTTTGTTCTTTTAATTTGTTTTAGGTTATTGCCCCTCCACAGTCGATGCATGAATGCAAATTAGTTTTTTTTTTTTGTTAACTTTGATATTCTGCCATCTCAGGTTCCTCGCACATGACATGGAAAGAGAGGAAAGAACTGGAGAACAAAAGGGTTGTATCTTTAGGTGGAAAGGTAAGAACTCACAAAGCATGCAAGCTTTGAGGACAGTTATTTATTTATTTATTTTTATGTTCTTTAAAGCCCTATATACTGTAATGCAATTTAATTTCTTCCTGAATATTTCTTTCATGCTTGTTGTTTCAATAGCCTCCTAAGAAGCAGAGACTACCATTAAGTGTGGCCCGAGTACCCATGAAGAGACAAAAGGAAAGAGAACAGAAGTTGCAAGAAGAGGTGATTGATTTCTTCACCCTTCTAATGGTTTGTTGCAAAATTTGATGCACTTGTATTAACCAACTGTGGTTTTTAGAGGGCAATTCTTGGACGATTTGGAGGGAAGTTTGCTGGCTCCAAAAAACCAATGGAGAAGCGCAGGCCTGAGGATAGGGTGCTTAAGTCGACTGAAGGTCGTTTTAGAAATGGTGTACTTGATGTGAAGCATCTGTTACATGGAACCCCGTCAAGAAACAGTGATCCCGGTACACCTATGGGTGGCAAAGGGAAAAAGAAAGGAAGGGGAAAGAAGCACCATGGTAAGAAGAAAGGCGGTAATAAGAAGCGCCATTGAGCATATCAAACTTACTGGGGAATCAACAGTAGGAAACTCAGCTTCTTGGAGACAAATTAATATTGTTTCACTGGAGTCAAAGATACTGATAGTTTTCTATTTGTTTGTGTTCATCATATTGGTTAATGTCTGATTAAGCTTTCATTAAATATGAAGTACCTACTCGATCCAAAGTGTTAGATAATCTCGATTAAGTGAACAAATTGGGTCTTGGATACAGTGAAATTATACGCAAAAATAGGTTTAATCATCTTATAAGTTGTAACACAACTATTATGCAATCAGAAAGAACATAAATACTTCATTTGATGAATGTAAATGATGTGAGAATTGATTTGTTCTACTTCTAAGTATGAATAACTGTTTTCCGCAAGAGAATACAAGGAATCATCTTTTAAGATGATGCAATTCCCATTCACTTTTAACAATGGATTCTGCCTTGGATAATCAGCTACTGAAATACTTGAACACGCTGAATTTTTTCGTAAACAAATTACAACCACTGGATTCATGGCTTCGAGTTACTTTTATTCCTGTATTATACATAATATATATACCAGGTAGTATACATATTATGAATATGCCTCGTAAGAATCAAATCTCTTCCTGACTTGACATGTTTACTCATATATTAGATACATCTAATACCATATTATATTTTGGAGGTATCCGCTGTTACCCGGTTCAATGCAATGGCTGTCTTGGAACCAGATGGACGACCCAACTGTTTGCTGATGAACTCGCCAACAGACAGGAGCTTCGTCAGATCCACATTGGTTTGTACACCAAGCCCGTGAAGCATATATACCACATCTTCGGTAGCCACATTACCAGAAGCACCCTTAGCATATGGACACCCACCTAAACCCGCAACAGAGGAATCCACTGCGCTAATCCCCATCTGTGGCGACAAATTCAAAAGGAAATGAAATTAACATCAGTTTCACAAAAACAAAACATGATGAGCTAGTCACTACAGAATATCATCAAATCCAAGTGAAAAAGAATGTGGCTTCATCTCTAAGAAATCTGGGCTAATGTAAATGGACTTCTGGTGATCATTAGCGAAGACTGATCAACTAGATAAGAATGTCTATCATCATAAGATTGGATCTACTATGGCTTACTTGAAGGGATACTAAAATATTGGAAAGAGATTGTCCATAAGTATCGTGGAAGTGAACAGCAAGCTTCTCAACAGGAACAACGGCCATAACAGCTTCAAGCATTGGAACAACAGTACCTGAGCCAAAGAAAATGAAAGAAAACAGAAATGAAATAAAGTACTCCAAAACTTGAGAATCCATTCATCAGAAAGGAAAAAATTTAATGTCTAATCCTGTAAAGGTGTAGCCCACCTCCTCCTCCCTGTTTCCCTCCCTCTCCCCACCCAAACAAAATAAGTAAAAGGATAGTTTTCAATAAAATAAAATTCCAAGAATAATTTGACACTAGTCACACTCTTATTTAATTCAAAAGTACTTTTGCTAAGAAAACAAAAGGCAGTTTAGAAAATTACCTGGTGTACCAACTCCAATTGTATCACCGAGGGAAATCTCAAAGCAACCCATATCATGAAGTTCTTTTGCCACATATGCCACTTTGGATGGATGAATCTCTCCTTCCACTGGACATCCGACAACACACGATACATACCTAAAAGAATTCAAATTGTTCAGCATCTCAGACCCAGCAAAATTGATAAAGAATATGGTCTCCTTACAATTTTTCAATATAAATATGGTTCCCTTACAATGGAACCATTTAAACGTGAATTACACCAAAAGATACAGAGTCAGCAAGCAAAGTTATTAAAAAGACAGAACTAAAACCATACAAAACTTACAGAATGGTCCTGAGCATAAAGAATTCTCACTAACAATTCATAGAAGTAAATAGAATATCCCTGGAAAGGGGAGAGAAACAGATGGGTGGCTGGGGGTAGGACAAAGAAGGCTAGAAAGGGAAGAAGGGGAAAAAAGACATACCCACGAACAGGTATTGAGAGTTCTTTAGCCGCTAGAGTAACTGCACGATAACGAGCAAGACTTTCCTCAATGCTGCAATTGATGTTTGACTTCGAAAATGCCTCAGAAGCTGATGCAAAGACTGCAATTTCCTTAGCACCAGCTGCAACAGCAGCTTGAAAGCCCTAGATATTGAGCCACAGGTTAGAAATTGTCAGACTGGCATAGCACTGCCAGGAATCATATGGATTTTTAGAGAACATAAACTGACTTTCATATTAGGGGTGAGAACAGGCAATCTAGCTCCCTCCAAATTGCGAACTCCCTCCATTACATCCTTTGCATCTGCTAACTGTCTATATTCTATTTGCATATTAGTATATAGTAAAAACACACACACATGCATTCACACGCGTGCATGCACATATCAACTTGCTCAATAAAAGTCTAATTGATAAATGGATTGAATCATTGAAACTAGACATACAGAGCTTTAATTTCATATATTATATGCTAAATTTGGTAAAAAGTAATGTATCAATTCATTCTTATATCATATGCTGGAATCATTATGTTGAACGAATACAGAAAAAAGTAAACAATTGGAGATGGTAAAGTTCCTTTATGGAGTCCAAGGACCTTTACAAGAAATTGATAACAACAAATTACCTAGTATATGCTTTGCTCTTGATATTCTAATTGCATGTTAGTAAATAATAAAAACACACACGCATGCACATACATACATGCTGAAAGAAGAACTAGCTATTACAAATGATAATGGGAATACCGCCTTTTTACTTATTGCTGGAAACGAAAGGGTGGATGTTGCCAGGGTTATGTTTGAGAAAAATAGATGGTTACTAAGTATACGTGCAAATTTGGAGGATTTACCGATTCACCGAGTAGCTCAATTAGCCCACGTAGACATGGTAAATTTCCTGTATGGAGTCCAAGGACCCATACAAGAAATTGATAACAACAAATTGTTGGATAAGTATGCTTTCTTCTTGATATTCTAATTACATATTAGTAAATAATAAAAACACACAAGCGCGCATGCATGCACACACACACGCGCGTAATCACACACAGACACACATGTTGAGAAGAATAACTAGTTATTACAAATGATAATGGGGATACCACTTTTTTACTTGTTGTTGGAAACTAGACAGATATGGCTTTAATTTGATGTATTATATGCTGAATTTGAATAACTATAGACCCTTCACATTCTAGTCAAAAAGATGTGATATAAATCTCGGTTTGTACTAAATAATCAATAGTGAATTGGCTATAACTTGCTTAATAAAAGTCTAATTGATGAACAAATTGAATCATTGGAAAGTAGACAGACAAAGCTTTAATTTAATATATTATATGCTAAATTTGCTAAAAAATAATATATCAATCCATTCTTATATTATATGCTGGAATCATTATGTTGAACGGATACATAAAAAAGTAAGCAATTGGAGATGGTAAAGTTCTTTTATGGAGTCCAAGGACCCTTACAAGAAATTAATAGTAACAAATTGTCTGGTAAGTATGCTTTGTTCTTAATATTCTATTTGCATATTAGTAAATAATAAAAACACAAACGTAAGCACACACACGTGTGTGTGCACACATACACACATGCTGAAATAAGAACTGGCTATTACAAATGGTGATGGGGATACTGTTTTTTTACTTACTTTTGGAAACGAAAGGGTGGATGTTGCCAGGGTTATGTTTGAGAAGAATAGATGGTTACCAAGTATACTTGCAAATTCAGAGGATTTACCGACTCACCAAACAGCTTAGTCGGGCCACGTAGAAATGGTAAAGTTCCTTTATGGAGTCCAATGACCCTTACAAAAAATTGATAACAAAAAATTGTATGGTAAGTATGCCTTGTTTTTGAGATTCTAATTGCATATTAGTAAATAATAAAAACACATACACACACACACACATGCACATGCACACCTACGCACACACACACACACATGCTGAAAGAAGATTTGGCTATTACAAATGATCATGAGGATACTGCTTTTTTACTTACTGTTGGAAATGGAAGAGTGGATGTTGTCTGGGTTTTATTTGAGAAGAATAGACGACTACCAAGTATACATGCAAATTTAGAGGATTTGCTGATTCATCAAGCAGCGCAATCAGGCCACATAGAGTTGGTAAAGTTCCGTTATGGAGTCCAAGGTCCCTTTCAAGAAATTAGTATGAACAAATTTCCTGGTAAGTATGATTTGTTGTGGAATATGTGGATGAGTAGGATTTTTAGTTACATGTGGTTTAATGTAATTAGTGTTTGATAATTTTATTTTTTTTGTATTAATGACATATATTACACTGACTAGTCAGTAGTAAATTTGTCATAACTTGCTCAATAAAAGTCTAATTGATTAACGGATTAAAGCATTGAAAACTAGACAGACAGGACTTTAATTTGATGTATTATATGCTTAATTTGAATAATTGTAGACCTTTCATATTCTGGTAAAAAAGATATGATATCAATCTCGGTTTCCACTAAATAGTCAGTAGTGAATTGGCCATAACTTGCTCAATAAAAGTCCAATTGATGAATGGATTGAATTCTTGGAAACTAGACAGACAAGGCTTTAATCTGATATATTATATGTTGAATTTGGTAACATATAATATATCAATCCATTCTTATACTATATGCTATAATCATTATGTTGAATGGATACAGAAAAGCCATTCAATTGGAGTTGATAAAGTTCCTTTATGGAGTCCAATTAGGGGTGAAAGTCGATTCGAGCTGCTTGTGAGAAGCTTGAGCTTGGCTTAAAATTTACTCGAAATCAGCTCGGCTTGGGACAAGTTGAGTGCGAGCCGAGCCGGCTTGACTATAGTGTTGAGCTAAGTTCAAACACGGTACTATTCGTCTCGTGAAGCTCGCAAGCTTGAGCCAACTCAAGGGTTTATTTGTGAGGTTTTAAAATAATAAGGGGCCATATGAATTTATGATATGTTTTAGTTTTAAAAAATTGCAAATCCACCCATACCATATCAAATGAAGTCAAAATCGATTTGGGAATTGGTAAATCAAATTAGAAACAAGCCCTAACTCTAAAAAGATCTCTCCTTTTGTTCTTCGTTGTTTTCCATTCGTCGTCTCTCCGTCGTCGTTTTTCCTCTCCTCCAACGAATCGTCCTTCTACTTCTTCTCGTGACTCTCATTCACTCTCAGTCTTAGACTCTCAGCCTCTCAATCTCAAGTAATGTTGATTTTACAGCCTCTCAAAAGTCTCAGTGTAAGTCTCAGCCTCTCAATCTTAGTCTCAATCTCAATCTCAAGCAAAGTGTAATTGATACGAGTTAAGTGTTTCATTGTATTTTGAGTTAGTATGTAATGTAAATGTGTAATTGATATGAGTTAATATTTCAATTGTATGTAATTGGTGATGTATTGTATATTGTATTTTTGTTTGTGCTAATTGAGCTCTAATTCGAGCTACAACTCAATTTAGCTACAACTCAATTTGCACTCGGTTGAAATCAAACTGGCTCGAGCTCGATTAATTGAGCTAGAGTTCGAATTCGAGTTTCCAATAGTATTACAAGTTTGAGTTCGATTTGGCTTTGCCAAGCTCAATTGGGCTCAAGCTCGAACTCGAGCTTGTTGCTATAGTAACCAAGCCAAGCTCGATTAGTCAAAAACTCAGCTCGACTCGACTTGATTAGACCCCTAAGTCCAAGGACCCTTACAAGAAATTGATAAAACAAATTGCCAGGTAAGTATACTTTGTTCTTGATATTCTAATTGCATATTAGTAAATAATAAAAAACACATACGCATGCACGCACACACACACACACACACACACACACGCATACACACACATATACACCCCCTTGAGATATACTCTATTTGATTGACATGTAAAATTTTTTAAGCTTTAGAATTGTTTCATTTTGACATGTTGGATGATTGTTTGACATGTGATTGCATCTGATTGGTGATGATGTGGGATATGTTCATTTAGTTGCATGTGATTGATGATGATGTGGGATATGTGGATGAGTAGGATTTTTGATTACATGTGGCTTAATGTAATTGGTGTTTGATATTTATTGACATGTAGGATTTTTTTAAGCTCTAGAATTACGTCATTTTGATATGTTGGATGATTGTTTGGCATGTAGGATGTGTGGATGAGTGAGATTTTTGGTTACATGTGGCTAAATGTAATTAGTGTTTGATATTTTTTAGTATTAATGACACATATTACATTGAACAAACAGTAGTAAATTTGTCATAACTTGTTCAATAAAAGTCTAATTGATGAACAAATTGAAGCATTGAAAACTAGACAGACAGAACTTCAGTTTGATACATTATAGCTACCTTTGATATGGAATATTCCTTACTGTCGAACCATCACATTCTAGTCGAAAAGATATGATATCAATCTCGGTTTCCACTGAACAATTAGTAGTAAATTGACCATAACTTACTCAATAAAAGTCCAATTGATGAACATATTAAAGCATTGAAAACTAGACAGACAGGGATTTAATGTGATATATTATATGCTAAATTTGGATAACTGTAGACCCTTTACATTCTGGTCAAATATATATGATATCAAATTGTGGCATCCCAAAGGTCTACTTTATGATCACAACATGGTGTCCTTCCATTATAAATTGTATTGTTCAGTAACACATATCCATTAATATAAGCCATTGCTGAACCATTGGAATATGCTAAATCATTTGAAATATGCTGAACAATGACAAGAAATCCAACAATCACCATTACTATTACATATTCAAAAAACATGTTGAACCATTTTTAATTGTAATAAGTCAAATGTCGAACCACAACTTATATTTAAAAAAAAAGGGCCTTACTACTCTAATACATTAAGTACATAATTAATATGATATCAAGTACAAATCATGGTTTTAAAAATCAGACCAGACCGGTCGGTCCAATCGGTTGGATCGGGACTCAGTCACATGTCCGGTTTAAGTCAATATAAAATCCATTATTATTCAGTAACCCTCTATGAACTACCAATGAACCGGGAAAAAAATGTGAACCACCGGTCCAACCAAACCGCTTGATAAACCGGTCAAATGTTTCAAAAAGGGAAAAAATCCCTAACTTTTTCCAAATTCTCACTTTCTTTAATTTCTCAGTTTCTCTACACAAAATCCTCTGAAAATCTGAAATCCCACTCAAATCGCCACTCAATCTCAATGAACTTCACTCTCTGAAGTCTAAAATCGTAACTATTGTGTCAATCGCAACTCAACTCTCTAAAATAGATGACGACGACGCCTTTCTCCCTCGCAGGAAATCGACAACGACAGCTCTATTCCTTGCTAGAAATCGACAACAGCTCCATTCCTTACTAGAAATCGATGACGACGACGACGACAGCTCCATTCCTGGACGACAATGACAACGACAGCTCCATTCCTGGCTAAAAATCGACGATGACAGCTCCATTCCTGGACGACGATGACAATATCTCCATTCCTCCCTTGCTGAATAAACAAGCTAAGTTTGTGAAGAGCTTGGCTCCACCTTCAATGGCTGTACTTATAATCTTGTCTCCTCTCGTCAACGATCCAGGTAAAAAACACACCATTCACGGGTTCAATAATGACTTCATTTTTAATGCTTAAATGTTGTTATCAATTTGCAACTATGTCCAAAAACACATCAAAATTGGATTAGAAATTATAATGAAGACAATTGCATTATTAACCCATCACGTTCACCATTCTCTAATTCACTACATTAGGATATTATTATCCTTTCTTTTTATACTGAAAATCCTTTTAGATTACTCCAACATCTCAACATAGTCTCTAACTATGTTGTAATAAAATGCTAAATAAATTTTTGTATTCATTTGTTGTGTTTCTAGTCTTCACCTTAAGAAATCATGACAATGAATCAGAAGATAAACCAATTTTGTATTATGCAATATCATGTTCTTACGTTTGGGTTGTACATTGTTGGCAAATGATGTAGACAACATCAAGGACTAAGCTTGTAGTGTCAAGTGTTGTTCATAGTATTATGGCAATTGGTTGAATCCATGACTACCTCTTACTCACTTTGAAGAGTATTGTGAGATTTCTATAAATGCTGCAGATAGAAGAACACATTTATATGCAACAAGTCTTATGTGTTTTCTTGAGAAATAATAAGAAAATTTTATTAATGGTATCAAATTTAAACATAGAAAAAAGAGATGTATATTTGCATGATATTGTATCTTTTTCCCCCTAAATATTTATATGAGAATTATTTGTTGTTGCTGCTGATAGTAACATTAGTTTCAATGACAAATTAGTTTGTTGATGGTATAACTTTTTCTTTCTCCTCTACAAGGTGTGTGTTCCAAACTGGTTTGATTGGTAACAATACATTTTATGATGATCATCATGTTTCATTATGCTCTTTACCTATTGTTTTTTGTAAAAGAAAGTTTATCTTAATCGTATACCACATGATGAAGCAAAAAGCAGCTACATCAGCTACTCTACCCTGGAAATTCCTTTTCTAATTGATTCATCTAATTTGTAGATGCCTCTATTGATTAAAACAAGAATGGTTGCTGAAACATTTTTCCATGGAAAGAAAAACTTAATCATGATTTAGATTTTTTTGGAATATCATATTTTATCTGTAAAGTTGGCTGGAATTTGTTTAGAATTTTTTGGTACACTAAGGGAATAAAATTTCAGCCATGTCATTGTCATCATCAGCAAATATTCAAGTTCATCACTCACCTCCAAGTTACCAAGTGTAATAATATTAGATATATATTAATAGGCTTAAGAAAGGCATACTAAATTGTTGTTATTTCTTGTGTGATAGGTAGATAAAGATTAAAAACAAACAATGTCAACATCTGGCTCTAGGTCTTCTTTACAATCTAGTAGAGGTAGGACTGATATAACATAGGCACATGTTATTGAGGGTGTAGATCCAAATGGAAGGAAGACATTAAAATGTCTTCACTGTGGGAAAGTAACTAGAGGAGGAGGTATTTTTAGAATGAAACATCATCTAGCTGGAACAAAGGGGGATGTTGGTGCTTTTTTAAAAGTTCCTTTTGATGTTCAATACTTGATGAGAGAATCACTAAAAGACATTGGGATAAAGAATAAAGAGAAGGCTGATTCTAGTAAGTATAATACTCCCTACATGCTCCCGTAC
Source organism: Pistacia vera (assembly GCF_008641045.1). Classification (NCBI taxonomy): domain Eukaryota; kingdom Viridiplantae; phylum Streptophyta; class Magnoliopsida; order Sapindales; family Anacardiaceae; genus Pistacia; species Pistacia vera. The sequence goes on from NW_022196839.1 coordinate 85,639, forward strand.
ATGGATTTGAGGGAGATATGTTAAATGAAGATAGTGAAGAGTTTCGTCCATCAGAAATTCACATAAATGAAGGTAGGTTTGGTAGTAAAAAACAAAGTACAATGATAGACAAATAAAAAAGAAAAAAACATATTGGGGTTGGTGACTATTTTGCTCCAAGGACAATTGTTGGATCTTAACCATTAATTAAGAGTTGTTTAGCTGGAAAAGATGTGACGTGGAGAGCAGACATGGCTTTTGCAAGATTCTTTTACGATGCTTGCATCCCAATTAATGCTGTAAATTCAATTTATCTTCAGCCTTTGGTGGGTGCTATAGCTGCAATTGGGCCTGGGTATAAACACCCAAATTATCATGGTTTGCATGTCAATTTGTTAAGAGATGCTAAGAAGGAAGTGTAGCTTCTTGTTGATAGTTACAGAAAGATTTGGGAAAATATTGGATGTATCTTAATGACTAATGGTTGGACTGATAATTCACATAGGTCATTGATCAATTTTATGGTGTATTGTCATAAGGGAGTTTGTTTTGTGAAATCAGTTGATGCTTCAGATGTTGTGAAGGATGCTGGGACATTGTTGAAGATGTTTGAGGAGGTTTATGGATTGGACCAAATAGTATTGTCCATTTTGTCTCAGACAATGGATCCAATTATAAAGTTGCTGGAAGAATGTTGTCAGAGAAATATCTGAGTATTACTTGGTCACCCTGTGCAGCATATAGCATAAATTTGATGTTAAAAGACATAGTTGAGATGGATCACATAGTTTATCTTGTGAAACGTGCTTCTGAGGTGACGAAGTTTGTATATAATCATACATTCTTGATAGCTTGGTTGAGGAAAAGACAAGTAATATACCTTTAGCTCATGTTCTTGTCAAGTCATAACATAATATGCATTTTTTATAATTGACTAACATCTATTATTTATCAATTGAACAGGGTTGGAAAAAAATTGTCCGTCCAGGCGCAACCTGTTTTGCTACAACTTTCATTGCAATGAGAAGCCTTCATGAGCACAAATATGACTTGCAAGCCATGGTGACAAATAAGTCATTTGTCGATTCTTGATACGCAAAAAGTAATGAAGGCAAACATGTTATTGACATAATTCTAGAAAATGATTTTTGGGATGATATGGGTAAGATATCCAAAGTTATGAGTCCATTGATGCGCTTGTTGCGGATTGTTGACTCATATGAGATGCTTGTAATAGGATATGTGTATGATGGCATGTATAGAGCAAAAAATGCAATTAAGAAGTTGTTTAAGAATAAAAAGAGATTGTACAAGCCTTATACACGAATCATTAAGCTACGTTGGGATAGGACGTTATGCCGTGATATCCATGTTGTGGCTTATTATTTGAATCCTGCCTTTAAATATGACGAAGCATCTTTTTGTGCCAAGCCAAAAGTCATGAGTGGTTTCCTTAATACTATTGACAGTAAAGCAAGTGCGTTCAATTTGAACAAGACAAGGTTAATGGAAAAGAGTAGATTATATTCAAATCGGGAGGAAAGCTTTTCTCGTGGGCTTGCTCTTGAAACCACCAAAACCACACGTCATGGTTTGTAATAGTTATAAAATTTATGAGTTCTTTTGTTTTTTAAGTCTAATTTATTTATTATGTTTAATTTTCAATTAGATGAATGGTGGAGATCATTTGGGTATAGTACTCCAAATTTGCAATAAAAAATTCTTAGCCAAATTTCAAGCTCTTCAGGATGTGAACGAAATTAGAGTGTTTTTGAGCACATACATACTAAAAAGAGGAATAGATTGGAGCATCAAAGGTTGAATGATCTTGTTTTTGTTCACTATTACTTGCATTTGCAAAACATGTACAAAACATTGTCAATTACTCAATTATGCATCACTCTTATTGTTATTATCTAATATTTTCCTTGATATTTTACTTGTTATGCTTTTAATATTTCATTATGGTATTTTAGGAGGTGTTACAAGAAAATAAGTTTCGATCCCATTGATTATGAAAGTATTGACAAAACTAAAGGTTGGATAGTTGACGACGAAGAGGAGGTCAGTGAACTTAATTATGAGGAGTTGAAACAAATGTTATATGGAGAAGGATCTATTCTTGCTGGAGTTGCTGATCACCCTTCTTTTTATGATTCAACCGATGGTTCAGAAGGTTGGTTTCAAATATTTAAGCAACTTAGTATCTATTTTAAATTAAATTACAAGTTTTAACTTATGATTTCTATTTTTTACTGAAATTTATGTAGATGATGATGATGGTTATGATGATGATGATGGTGATGATGATGATGATGATGAATTTTGATGCTAGTGTGTGAAGCTCAATCAACATGGAGACGGATCAAAGAAAAAACACTTGCACCAAATGTTTTGTTATTAATTATTATGTATTTTGTCATTTAATATGTAATGGATGAACACAACATCATGTTTGGATTTGGACTTTGGATTGTTGTTAAATACTTAAATTATGTTGGGATTGTTATTGAATTTGAACTTTGAATCATGTTGGGTATTAATTAAGTTGTTAATGTCTTATTAAAGATGAAAATCTTAAAATCTAAAAAAAAAAACAGGTTTTTTTAGAGTGTTGATGTCAGCATGATGATGTCATCGGTCCAATCGATGGTCCAATCGGTTGGACCGGTTGACTCGTGACCCGGGCAGCAGAGCGGGGTTGCCCTCCGATCCGGGTTTTAAAACAGTGATACAAATGACATTTCACATTGTTAGTATGTCTAAAACAATCAACCATTTATATTACTATTGAATAAAAATGACATTTCATACATTAAGCGTATGAAATTGATAGATAGATATAGATATATAGATATGAAATTAAATAGTGATTATAATTTTTTGGGAATCCTAAAGTTTGTTGGATGTGTTTAATCCCTTAACATACACATAAATACAAACGTTTCACATTTACATTAAATATCTATATATATTTATAAACACATTGATTCCAATGTATATTTTTTTTGTTTTTTGACTTTTATATTTAATAAATAACTATTATCGTTTTCTTGCACGTTATCCGAAGATTTTTACCTTCCTGAATGAGTGTGTTTATTTATTTAGAGTTGTTTGTTGGTTTTTCAATTGTTAATTTTCTATTGTCATTTAAGTTGTCCTCTGATGTTTATTTCTATATAAGGATAAAGAAGTTTGTATTTGTATTGTATTTATAAAGTTGTAGACTTTCATTGATTCTATTTATTTCCCCTTTTGATTTCGCAATGGATGACAGAACATCACATTTGAAGAACTCAGAAAATGGTAATAAACATTTATAATAATACTACATTTACTGACTACATTCCTGACTGATACATCCTGACTGATGTGGCAGATGAGATGTTATTTGCCACGTCAGCTTATCACCACGTCATAACACCTAAAAAAAAAAAGTCAATTGAAAGTGATTTGCAGTTTTGCACGATTGAAAGGCGCCCAAAGTCAAAATTGCCTCCCAAAATTCATTTTTCACAAATTTTCCCGCACAGAAAACACACAGCTGAACGCACTTCATGTTTCAATCTCACTCCACAAATGCACCACCACCGCACTCCAACTTCGCCGACCTTACTCGCTATTGCCTCTCTGCACCATTTCACGGTTGAGTTCCTGAAGCACCCATTACAAAGGATTTACTTTGCATGAGCAAAAGAGATGGGAACGATTTGGGTTTGGGAATGATTTGGGTTGTTTTGCAAAAAACACATATACGGTAATGGAAAATGTTATAAAAAGTGTTAAAAGCAAATGTGAAAAATTGGAAATTTGCAAAATCNTGCTCATAGGGTTCTCACTATCAAGATTTGAAACACTTGATACCCTCGTCACGGTTTTACCATTCTAAGGACATATATCAATACATATTGCAATAATAATGATTTACGCGATATAGAATAAAATGCCTTTTATTGATTAATGAACATTATTACAAAGAGTCAATTCTACAATAATTGATTGGCTCTAGGGCATCTACTCTAACAAGGACAATGGTTGATGTCATTGGATTGTGTAATTGGTTTGTTTACATTTGAGTTTAATAAGTTGGTGCTATTAAATGATGTAAATTAAAAGTTTGGTGACCTACCTAATCATCCTATTTTGATCTATTAGCCCTCGTGAAAGGTTGAAATAGAAATGATGGGATTTCGGCTCATTAGGCAAACAACGGGCCTTCCCGAGTTTAATAGTGAAGACTATTAGGCTTGAGTAAAATAGTAGGACTTATTGGTTGATAAAAGACCTTATTAATTAATATAATAATAAAATATTGACTGTTTATTTTTTACTTGTAGATTTGCATTCATAATGACTATATCTAATCTATCACTGCGATTGATCATCGAAAAGGAAAGCAAGTTTGATGGTACAAACTTCATTGATTGGTATCGAAATCTTAGGATTGTACTCAAGTCAAAAAAGAAGTTGTACATCCTCGATGAACCTATTGTGGAAGCACCTGAGCCTGAGGCTACTTAGGAAGCAAGAGATGCTTATTAAAAGTATCTTGATGATGCTGACATTATTCAATGTATTTTGTTGGCATCATTGACACCTGATCTACAAGAGCAACATGAGAATTTGGATACTAGTTCCATCATCACACATGTCGAGGAACTCTTTCAGAAGCACGCTAGACACGAACGTTACAAGGTGTCAAAGGCATTATATAGATGCTGAATGGCTGAGGGAGCCCCGTTGGACCACATGTAGTCAAGATGATTGGCTACATTCAAAAGCTTGAAAATCTGGGATTTGCCATGGATGTAGAACTTTCTGTGGACTTTGTTCTACAATCCTTGCCTAACTCTTTCTCCCAATTCATAATCAATTTTAATATGAATTCAATGGAGAAGTCTCTCTTAGAGCTCCTAATTATGTTGAAGACAACAAAGAAGGACATGAAGAAGTCCAAACCAGTGGTGCTAGTTGATGTTGCACATGGGAAAGGAAAGGGTAAACATGGCAAAGGAAAGGCCAAGGCCAAGTCTATGTTTAAGCCTAAAACCCAAGATGCCCTTAAACCTGCTAGAGGCATGAGCAAAGATGGAAGGGTTGTTTGCTTTCATTGTGGCAAGCTTGGCCACTGGAAGAAACATGATGAGTGCTTGGAAGTGTACTCATACTTAGTGATTTTAAGGGTTTTTTGTGTGGGAATCTAAGTTTAATTGGTTAATTTTACTTAATTTATGTATCTCTTTTGTTTTCTAGAATCACAGGTATGTTTTGTGAATTTTCGGGTATTTAGATGCTGAAAAATGAGGATCTCATATATACACATTGAAGAGCCTCCCAAACAGTTTACAACTCAAATTTCTAAATTGTAAGCATTGAGTCCTACTCAAAACAAGATGACTAGTTTTCTGCTGGAATTTGTGAGCTGACTTCGGGTCTAAAAACAACTGAATTCGGGCCTCAGCTCTCCATTAAAGTTGTAGCCCTAGTTATAATATTTCCAAAACATCTTCAAGCATCTCAATTGGACTTCTAGAACTCAAGTTATATCCCAATTACTTACCAGTGCCCAAGCTGTGACTGGATTGGATCTTTTGACTTCGATGTAAACTTTGAATACCCATATCTACTAGGGTTAAAACGTGTAAACCCAATTTAGAATGCTCAAGACATCTACTTCAAATATCAAGAAGCCCTCTTTCTCATTCTGGAACTCTAAGATTGTCAAAGTCTCCACTGAACCTTTAGAGGTCGAATCTGCTAATGTCTGAAAACTGCACATTATGCTTCACTTTCATTCTCATGCCTCCATTCCTTTCCTAATTCAGAAAATATATTAATTAGCTCAATTAATCACAAAGATTGATATAAAGGAATTGAAAATATCAATTATTGAACACTTATCACATTGTAACATTCGACATGACATATTTGACCAACAAGTATGATATGCCATTTGCTTGTTTTGTTTGTGTTGATCATCATGGCCACCCAATATTTTTAGGTTGTTAGTTAGTCTCCAATGAGGGCACATAAATTTTTTATGGCTTTTTTAATCTTTGCTTGCATATATGCTGAATTGTGCCCCTAAAAGGCAATAATCACTGATCAAGATAAGAAAATGCAAAATGCAATCGAGATTGTGTTCCCTAGTATACGACATAGATGGTGCTTGTGGCATATAATGAAGAAATTGCCTGAAAAATTAAGAGGTTATACCCAATATGAACATATTAAGTTTTCTTTGCAGAATTTCGTGTATGATTCATTGACATGTGAGGTGTTTAACAAATGCTGGAATAGGTTCATTGATAAACACAACCTTCACGACAATGATTGGTTACTTGGATTGTATAATGAAAGACGACGTTGGGTGGTAGCTTTTGTAAAAGATACATTCTGGACATGTATGTCTACTACTTAATGTATTGAAAGCATGCATGCATTCCTTGATGGATATGTTAATCAAAAACCACTTTAAAACAGTTTGTGGAACAATAAAAATGCTTGCGTGATAAAGTAGAAAAAGAAAAGGAGGCTGATTTTAAATCTTTCACATCATGGATCCCTTGCATAAGCACTTATGCTATTGAGAAACAATTTCAAGATACATATACCATTGCGAAATTTAAAGAGTTTCAACAAGAGATTACTGGTAAGCTCTATTGTGATTTATGTTCTTCCAAAGAGATTGATTCTTATATGGAATTTATAGTAGAAGAAGATGTTATGGTTGGAGAGACTCGCCGTCGTGATCCTTTTGTTGTTTGCTTTGATGAAGCATCTTGCGATATTCATTGTAGCTGTTGATTGTTTGAGTTTAGAGGAATTTTGTGTCGACATGCAATTGCAGTGTTGATGCGTAAACAAATTTCCTAAGTACCAGAAAAGTACATTTTAAGGCGGTGGAGGAAAAATATTATTAGAGGGCATACCAAGCTTAAGATAAGTTATAATAGTTGGAGCACCAATGTTGAAGGAAAACAATTTGATTAGTTGTGTAATTGGTTCACTAAGGTAGCATATTTGGCATCAAGTAATGATAATGATTGTAATATGGTGATGCAAATGATCAATGATATGGAGAACAAACTAATGTTGCATCAAAGTGTTGGCAAGATTGATAAAGGACTAAACAAGTCATCCAATAGTACAATGAATTGTGAAGCTGTTGACGGTACTTCCAAAGAGGGTAGCAGTAATATTCTTACTACACGGGCTATATATGTGTGTGTGTGTGTGTGTGTGTGTGTGTCTATATATATATATATAAGAAAAAATCAGTTGTGATGATATCTTTGATGAACTTTTATTTTCTTTTATGTGAATCAATATGGTTTCCATGTATTTGCACATGATCAGTAATACAATTCTATGGAAAATTTTCTATTTTTTATTTTTGGTGCTAGAGAGAGACCAACTTTTCCTCTTGAAACTGTGATGGTATAAATCATGTGTAATCTTCTTTTAGTTAATTACAAACATTAAAGATGCAGGTTTTTTTTTTTTTTTTTTTTGGTAAACCCGATAATTTTGTTAAAAGATAAATGAATTACAACTTAAAATGGGGACTCCCTTTAGAACCGAGAACCTTGGACAAGCCCAAAGGACCGAACTACATAAAAACAAACAAGAGCAACACAAAAGTAACATGACACAAGACAACCAAATTGAAGACTTCACCTGGAAACTGCAGCAATTATGTTGCAGCTCTATACACACCACCATGCAGATCACTACTTTAATTCCAGCACACACCACCCTGCACATACTGCACAAGACTCCTAGAAACTACAGAAACAAATTGCAATCTGCACACCTGCTCAATCTTCACAGTGCCAAAACAAGTTTTCTCAATTTCCACCATGGCCTTTCAAGTTTCCTCAATTTGCACACCTGCTCAATTCCAACACACTTGCTCAATCCACACACTTGTTCAATTTGCTCAATATGAAGGTCGAGAGTAAGTTACATTCAACCTCATCTTAGCATGACTAAATAATTTCAAAGTTCAATATCGTGTGGTGTGCATTCAACTTCAAACTAAAAATAATATAACCAACCATTTATATTTGGAACATCACTGACGAATATACAATCACTTACAAGTTACAATACCCCTACCAAACCACCCAGGAATGAGATCCCTTTGTTACAGCAAGAGCTAGAGCAATCATGGTAAGAATTGACTGTACACCATGAGAAAAATAATCAGGATAAAAAATAAAAAAACCTTTATCTAAGTGCAACCAAAGACAATATAATCTAGTTCTCAGCAAATAAATGAGTAGCGACATTTTGCTCAAAAAAAAAAAAAAAAAAAGATAAAAAAGAACCAAAAAGGGAAGCACTATTGTGTGGTGAAAGAAAGAGCACGACAAAATTACCGAGTGAACAATTACGTATCAGAATAAAAAAATCAGAAATAGTTCCAAAGGGAATGGATCTGTCAACCATAAATATCATATGTTGTCTTAAACACTTAATCGATCTCTTGTTGGGAACTAACCATTGAATGATCTAAGAAGCATGATTAAATTATCCAAGCTCTAAACTACCCAAGGTTCATCAATGCACACATGCTACTAAGCACACACATTAAGAGATTAAAACACAAACAATGCACATGTTAAGACCACCCTGTAAAAAAGTAATCCAACTACTAAAACATCTATTCACGCGACCCTCCGAAGAGAAGATGGTTACATAGCCAGCTCCACTTCCTCTACTCATATTGGGGTTTGTTTTCTTAGTGTTCTATTTAGTTTTGGGCTTGCAGATTTGTGTTTATAGTGCAGCAGAAGAAACCTTTTTCTTCAAGACAACTTCCTATGTTTATACACGACATGACTAATTTCTATGTTTTTTCTATTCTTTGGGGAGGGCACCGACCTGCTACGGCTGTGATGGCAGCTGCGATTGGAGATTTTGGTGGCCAAGGTTCTAAAAATTGAAAGGAAATTGGGGAATTTTTTTTTGGTGCTGTGACGCAGCTGGATTCAATCGATATCAAAAACTCTTCCCATGACTTGACTAAGCTCAACAACATCTCTATTCTTTAATCCACACAGCACCTCGTGATAGTCGAACCAGCTATACTCTTCATAAGGAACTCAACTGTGAAATGACACAGAGAGGTGATAGCGAGAAAGGTCAGCTTTGTTGACAAAATGGGAGTACAGTGGTGGTGCGTGCGTGGAGTGCGACTGAAACCGTTTTCTGTGGTGGCTAGGATTTCTGAAACTGGAATTGATTTGGAGCAAATTGTAGGGTTTGCAAATTTGGGGAAAAGGAATTTTGGGAGGCAATTTTGAATTTGGTTGTCTTCCAATCCTGCAAATCACTTTTAATTGATTTTTTTTCTGGGTGTTGTGACATGGCAACAAGCTGAGGTGGCATATTCCACGCCATTTGTCACATCAGTTGGGATGTGTCAGTTGGGGTAGCAGTCAGTAAATGTAGCATTACTGAATGATAAGTATACCACAACCAAGTTAAATAACTATGCTCAGCAACCAAAGGATGATAGAATTAATGTAGAAGCATAAGATCAACAAATGAACTCAGGAGATAGCAATAAATGCAGCTAACTTTGTAGGCAATAAATATGAGCTATAAATGCATGAATATGTGATGTAAATGATGTTCAACTCAACAACTATGCAATGTATAATAAAGGGTTGAGAGAGAGAGAAATGCTTAGCAATTTATAATGGTTCGAAGCTATATCCACAAGCCTCCTAAAGGCAACCTCCTTGAAGTTCCACTAGAATCGAGTTTCGCCAATACAATTCACAAAGATTTTCACCTCACACACATAGATTTACAAGATTGCACCTTGTTTTATAGGATTTCACCACTAAGAAAAGATTCAACATTGTTTGTGAGTGATTGCCTCTTTAATGTAGGCTTATACATACAATAAGAACAAGTGAACTCTCAAAGGTTTACAAAATGAGTAAAGTGAGAGTGATTGATTTGGATTTTGAGCTCCATGGATTATCTTATAATTTTTTCTAATCTCTTCTCTCTATTTTAAGCTAGGAGTGTTGAGCTTTTATAACCCAAAAAGAATTAGTCATTGCAACATTTAATGCAACTCTAAAAAATTCTGCAGAACCCAAAGGAATGGTCGTTCCATAATCGCGAACAGTCGTTCCTAACATAACAATCATTTTTCTTAGATCTAGGTTAACTAGAACAGTCCATCCACCATGCCGTATAATTGTGCAAGGACACTACATTGTCATACCATGCGGAACAATCACATCCAGATGCTCTTCAAAATCTTCTTGATCTTCCAGAAGCTTGAATAACTTATTGAAACAAAGTCGTGCAAAAATCCTTCAAATACGAAAGGGCGTTCCACTACAAGGAACAATCATTCCTATTTTTGAACCTTGAGTTTTGACTTTGACCTTTGAGATTGAGTCAAGAGCTTGAAGTATTCTGAATTTGAATTTCTTGACTTTTAAACTTGAGGGCAAGTCATGTAGGCTGGTCATGCGAGTGCCACTCAAATTGGCAATATGACTAACGACCAAGAGGAATGATGTCGTGCGGTATTGCATGGCAACTTTCTCTTAAGAAACGGTCGTGCCTTGATCGCGCACCATCGTACCTAAGCAGAAATTTGCTTATGAACGTTTGAACCACCTAACATACTTATTTTGGTTTGGTTATGACTTGAATCATACCTTAAGATGTTATAGTTAGTGTTCAATCAACTTTTTGGATAGTTTTGACACATCAAAACATATGAGAGGTCAAAAATCTCCCCTTTTTTGACTGATGACAAAACTGAACAAAAATTGAGTTTCAAATAAGCATAATAACATGTACATTCAATATATATTCAACATGCATTTTTTATAAACCAAAACTTGAGAAGAGCTCCCCTTTAAACCAAGAACTAACCTACTGAATATGCATTTTCTAATCACAAAATTGAGCATAAATGCAACCCCTTTTCACAAAGCATATTCTCAAATATAAAACACTTCAATAAACACTCACAAACAACAACAACTTCAACACTTCAACTTAAACATTCACAATATACACACTTCATATACACTTCAATCACAAACAACTCAACCTCAAAACAACACTTCAAATACCAACAACAAACAACATCAACAAACATCACTATCCAACAACAAACAACATCAACAAACATAGCATTTTAAATATCAAATATCACCAACAATAACATTCATTTTTTCATCTTTCTCTCCCTCTTTTTGTCATCGATCAAAGAAGGCATTAAACATGTAAAACAATGATGAAAAGAATTGAGTAACAAAACATACATTTGCATAACTATATATAAGATTAAATAAAAACAAAAGTAAGTGTCCCAAAAGACACCAATGTTTCCCATTATGCATAAAAAAATAAATAAAAAGAAACTAAAAACTAAAAGGTTTTTAAAAAAAAAAAAAAAAAAAAAAAACTTAAACTGAAACAGTAAAAGGGAATGAAAGGTTAATGGTGATGAGGTGGAGATGGTGGAGGAAATGATGGAGGGTTTTCCATCAACCAAGCCAAGGAGTAAAGAGTCGTTTTGATTTCCTTAAGCTAATTTTCAATGTCCTGAAACTTAGAATCAAGGTATGCTTTTAGTTGGTCAACTTCATCAGAAGGAGTAGAGCTTGGTCTAACTTCATTTGGGTTAGCCTCGACCCTTGTAGAGCTTGGCCAAATTTTATTTGGATCAGTTTCAATTCTGGCCACTTTCCTACTTGGCCTAATTTCAACATGAGGTTCAAAATCTTTTGAGCTATTTCTAGCTTCTTGTTCATCTTTTTCACTCTCTTTTGCTTTTCTATTTCCTTTATCAACGATCAATTCTCATTTTTCCTTGCTAGCTGACTTAACCATGTGCATATTCTACAAAATGAAGCCATCAATAAGGTGAGTGGAACAAAATTCAACTTTCCTAGCATTATCCTCTTTAGAGAAGTTCAAGTTTAGCTTAGTGCAAATGAAAGTGATAAACATTCCAAACTAAATCTCACTAGGGTCCTTCCTGATTTCTCCCAACCTCTTTATCAACAAATCAAGGACAGAAATTTGCTTTTTGGCCACAACAACCTCTAATATCAAGACATCCCTCTTTGTGACTTAGGCATTTGTCCTCTTTCTAGCACAAATCGAATAAGATATGAACCTATGAAATATTCTCATGGAGGGTTCATTATCTTAGTAGATTTTGACAAGTGGGGGTTGAACTTTCCTACCCCAAAGGTCTAAACCAATATTTGGAGTCCCTTTCAAATACCTAAGAATTCTTTTGATAGCATTCAAGTGAGATTCTTTAGGACAAGATTGGAAACATGCACACATGCATACACTAAACAATATGTCTAGCCTAGATGCAGTTAAATACAAAAGTGCACCTATCATGCCTCTATAAAGCTTAGTATCAACACTTTTACCTCCCTCATCGGCTTCTAATTTGAGTGAGTGCTCATGGGAGTAGGTTTATCTTTTGCCTCATTCATCTTCAAACACTTAAGGAGATCATGAATGTACTTGGATTGATTCAACAAGATCCCTTCCTTTTGTTGCTTGATTTGTAATTTGAGAAAGTAGTTAAGTTCTTCATCCACACTCATCTCGAATTCAGCTTGCATCATCTTACAAAATTCCTTATAAAGGATTTCATTAGTAGCACCAAAGATGATATCATCAACATATATTTGTACTACCAAAATGTCATACTTATGCCTTTTAGTAAACAAGGTAGTATCCACCTTTCCTTTTAAAAAAACCATTTTGAATAAGGAAACTACTCAATCTATCATACCAAGCTCTAGGAGCTAGCTTTATACTATAAAGTGCTTTTGAGAGTTTGAAAACATGTTCGGGGAAATCGAGGTTTTCAAAACCGGGTGATTATTTCACATAAACCACTTCTTGTGTGAAACCATTTAGAAATACACTTTTATCATCCATTTGAATAAGTTTGAAATTTAAATGGCATGCATAAGCAAGTAACATTCTAATAGCTTCTAACCTAGCAACAAGGGCATAGGTTTAATCGAAATCTATACCTTCCTCTTGAGAGTAGCCTTGAGCAACTAACCTTGCTTTGTTTCTTACCACAATGCCTTGCTCATCCATCTTGTTTTGGAATACCCATTTGGTACCAACGATTAGATGGTATTTGGGTTTAGGAACAAGCTCCCATACTTTGCTTCCCTCAAATCGGTTCAACTCCTCTTGCATTGCTTCATCCACTTTCTTAGGTTCAACTTGAGATAAGAATGCTACGAATTGGCAAGTTTTTCTCATTGATGCCCTTGTTCTTACTCCTTGAGTGGGATCTCTAATGATTTGTGTATCTTTCACTTCATCTCTCACTCTTTGAAAAAAATATCTACCTTGTTTTTCCTTGAGGTTCTATGAAGGTGTTATCTTCATTTTCAACCTCTTCTTCATGTTCTTCTTCTTTGTTTGGATTTGATGGAGATGCTTCATCATTAATCTCTAGTTCTTTCATCATCTCATCAATCTCTTCTTCATTATTATTTTTGGCATTCTTAGAGGAAGATTCATCAAATAACACATGTATAGATTCATCAAATAACACATGTATAGATTCTTCAACTAAGAGAGTTCTTTTGTTGAAGACTCTATACCCTTTTGAATGTGAAGAATAACCAAGGAAAATTTCTTCATCTAATTTGGCATTGAATTTTCCAAGATTGTCATTTCCATTGGTATGCACAAAGCATTTACAACCAAAGGGATAAAATATGCAATATCTGACTTTTTCCTTTGGATAATTCATAGGGAGTTTTCTTGAGGATAAGCCTAATCGTAGTTCTATTAAGATATTGCGAGAGGTGTTAACCGCTTCAACTCAAAAGTATCTAGGTATGTCATGCTCACAGAACATGGTCCTAGCCATTTCTACCAAAACTCTATTTCTCCTCTCAACAACTCCATTTTGTTGAGGGGTCTTAGGTGCCGAGAAATTATGCTCAATGCCATGCTCATTGCAATATGATTCAAACAAGGGGTTTTCAAATTCTTTTCCATGATCACTTCTAATGCATGTAATTGCATAGCCTAATTGGTTTTGCAATTTCCTAACCAATGGTAAGAATGATTTGAATGCATCATTTTTATTTTTTTTTGCAAGAAACAATACCCATGTAAAACGAGAGTAATCATCAACAATCACAAAACAACAATGCTGACCTCCTAGAATAATTGTCCTTGTGGGACCACACAAATCCATATGAAACAATTGTAAAGGTCTAGAGGTTGAAACAACATTCTTGGATTTAAAACACACTTTTGTTTGTTTACCTTTAGCACATGCATCACAAGTATGAACTCTTTTGAAAACATTCTTAGGCAAACCATGCACTAAATCCCTTTTAGAAAGCTTTGCAATGACATCCATACTTGCATGACCTAGTCTTCTATGCCAAAGCCAACTATCTTCATCTTTATAGACACAAAACAAAGATCTTTGGATGCAATGTTACACAAATCAACAATATAAACATTTGGATGTCTATAACCTATGAATGCAATTCTATTTGTGCAAAAATCAGTAACTTCATAACACATGGGTTGAATGTTAAAGTAGGTGCCCTAAAGCCAATCCATTTTGTAATGTTGACTCTTTGTAAGAATGTTTATAATCAATAAAAGGCATTTTTCTACAACATGTAATTCGTATTCATTGTATGTTGTGATGTATGTCCTTAGAATGGTAGAACTCTGATGAAGGTATCGAGTGTTTCAAATCTTGATAGTGAGAACCCTATGATCACATATGGTGGCCATTATAGAAATGTTGGTATCCCTAATATTATTATGACTAAAGACACAGATAATACGATAAGGTTATCATAGTGTTGAATGACTTTGTCGAAAGGCAGTAACTGATCTAACTTGTCAAGGTTGTTTGCTGACAACTTGGTGTAACACACGGGTGCTTGCTATAGGCAAGTTCATCTGATAGACCTACTAGAGGATTCCAAATAGATGGTAACCGCAGTGTTTGTGGAATAAATCCTCTAACAAATGGTGGTGCATGTGATCCTTGGACTTGAGATCACCGGAGCGTCTTGTGCACCAATTGGTATAGTTTGACACTAGCCCAACGTAGTTCTATTCAAGACTATCAAAACAGTAGTGGTTGGCTACATAGAAAAGTGTATCAAGACTATGGTGGATTTACAAAGGATTCATCACTCCTGGGTACGGGGAGAAATTATCTCACTGAGCGATTTGGTAAATGGCAATGACACTAAATTTGTGGCCACAATGGGATTGAGTTGTTGCTTAATCCAATTTAATATTCCAGTCATTGGTCCAATAACCGAATACCAAGATGTCAAGGATATTTGAGGTTGACACTATTTATGTACCTTAGCCTTGATGAGATAATGAATAATGAAGGGATTTGATTACATGGTAACCATATAATTGATAGGTAGCTGTTTTACTGAAGCTGAATCTATCGGGTGGCCATGATGCCTTGCTAGAGGCCAATCTTGGTCTGTGTTTAGTGAGACGATTGATTGGGTGTCAATCGCGATACTACTCACTGCCAATATGATAAGGAACTTTCGAGTTATACACATAAAAGACAGATTAAGGATAAATAGGTGAGAAGGGTATTTTTGTTTTTTAAGATGAAAGGGTATTTTAGTAATCTCATAGTGCAATTAAATTTGCTGAGGTTGTTACCTATATCAAATTTCATATGGGAATTAAAATTAGTGAGATTGGGTATATGTGTGTGTGTGTGTGTGTGTGTGTGCGTGTGTGTGTAATATTATTATTTAATATTTATAATATATTAATATTTGAAATAATATTAATATTAAAATGAAAATAATAATATTAGTTGAAATACAACTATTACCTTGTTTGGTAGTAGTGAATCTATTCTAAT
Source organism: Pistacia vera (assembly GCF_008641045.1). NCBI lineage: Eukaryota > Viridiplantae > Streptophyta > Magnoliopsida > Sapindales > Anacardiaceae > Pistacia > Pistacia vera. The sequence goes on from NW_022196839.1 coordinate 101,540, forward strand.
TAGGAATAAGTTGATGGCTTTCCTGATTGGTTTAGGGTTTTTAATTGTTGCCTATTTAAAGGCAACTTAAAATTAAAAACAAAACAACATTTTAGTTAAAAAAAGAAAACCCTAGCTACCCTAACTCTCTGTCTCCCAACGTGTTTCATCATAGTGTGGGGAAAGAATTTTTTATTAAAAAATTCTGCAGCCTTTTGTTCCTTGAAATCAATTGAGTTGACTAGCTAATAAACTCAGTTGGTGATTGTCGTTCTGTCTTCGTGTGGATACTGATCATGCATTCCTACCTTGAAGTGAAAACGAATCCAAATCAATAGAAGGAGCCTCCAAACACTGGTATGAAATTTTTATTGATCTTTTAATATATATTTCATGCATAAACTATGTAAAACGGTATAAGGATCTTAGGGTTTTGGTTTGTGGATCGGAAAAATTATTAATTTCTACTGCATTCACTCAGTCCATAAACCTACATTGAAAAACAACTTTAAAGCCTTTGTCAGTGAATTGACTAATGCTTAACTAGTTATGCTTTAATCCATCAACAAGCAACACATCATGAATAGTTAGACTTGTTACCAATAGAACCAGTTCCAATGATCTTTCCTTTTGAGTTGTCACCAAAAGTGACATTCCCTCCATTCTTTGGCTTCAAAGAGGTGAACAAGCTCTTGTCTCCCGTCATATGTCTTGAGCATCCACTATCAAGAAACCACTTGTTTGCTCCAAATTTCATTGCTTCTAGGGATGGGCATGGGCCAAGGACCCTTGTCTCCAGCCCCGACCCGAAACCCCAAAGAGATTCCCTGATCCCAGCCCGTAGCCCGTTCGGGGAATTAAGGGAATCCCCGAATAAAGCCCGTTCCCCAAACGAGGAATTCGAGGATTCCCTGATTGGGCGTTTTGTGTCCTTATTACCATTTTCTCTAAATTATAATATACCATCCAAAAAGAAATTAAATCTATAATGATTTATTGATATATTATAATCAATCAAAACACCAAATGATATATTACACACACACACACACACACACACACACACACACACACACACACACACATATATATATATATATTACAAATATTTATAATGATTTATTGATTTATTATAATCAATCAAAATATCAAATGATATATTAAACATATATATATATATATTTAACATATGATTATAGATAATAGCATATTATGTGTAATGTATAACATATATATGTTATATACATTATACTTATATACCATATATAATGTATAATGTATAATGTCGAATGTATAACTTTTGTTTCATAGCATTAACATATTATGTATAATGTATAATACACACACACACACACACACACACACACACACACACACACATATATATATATATATTACAAATATTTATAATGATTTATTATATTTAATCTAGTTTTATTTATTACCTATTTGTATATGTGGTTTCATAAAATACTTACACAATTATAATTTGTTATTGTATAATATATGATTGATTTTCAAATATTAAAATTAATATAGGAATATATGATTGATTTTTAATTATTAAAATTATTATTATTATTATTATTATATATGGGAGCCGAGCCAGGGATTTTGGGCTAGGGAAAAAACAAGGCCGGGTCGAGCCAAGACCTATTATGGCCTCGTCCCCGAATTTTGGGACTAATTTTAGGCCCGATTCTGCCCAGATCCCGAATTATTCGGGGAAACTTTGCCCCGGTCGGGTCGGGTCGCCACTGGGCCGGGTTTTATGCCCATCTCTAATTGCTTCAAGACATACCTATACAAAGAAAATATTCATGTACTTTTTGGTACCCAAATGGTCTTGGGTCCATGGGAGTTAGTTCCAATCATTCCCTTAGGAATCCAAGCGCTTTTATCACAAAAGGTTTGCCTTTCCTAATAGGACATTTGTGTGTGATATGAACAACATATTTGCAAAAACCACATTTTCTAGATAATGCACTAATGGATGGTTCATGCGTTTTGTCAAAAGGTTTTTCATTTGAAAACATGTTATAAACCCAAACCTTCTTTGTTAAAAGCACATCTTTGTGAAGCAAGCATTTCATCAAGTCTTTTGCTTCCTAAAGTAAATTTGTTCAAATCTCTTTGGTGTTGTCAAGTTCATTTTTGAAATCACGATTTTCTTTTCGCAAAACATCACAAATAATCTTATAATAATCGAATTCTCTTTGCAAAACAATTTTATCACAAGACACGCAATCAATTTCATCTTTAAGCTCTTCAACACTTCCCAAAAGTTGCTCATACTCAACTTTCATCATACATGCTTGATTTTTCAACTTTCCATTTTTTACGGACAATTTTTCAAATTCTTCCATTAATGATTCAAATGCACATTGGAATTCATCAAAAAAATAGTGTTGAGAGTTAGCTACCTCGGATTCAGAGTCTCCTTCCGAATCATCTTCCTTGGCCATGAAACAAAGGTTGGCTTGCTCCTCATTTGACTCATCTTCATCACTTGAGTCATCACCTTCTTCTTGTAGAATTTGTCGTTTTTGTCCTTCTTCTTCCATTTGGCTTCAGGACAATCTTGACAAATATGACTCCGCTTTTTACATCCATTGCAAATTATCTCCAATTTGCCCTTATCATCTTCATTTCTAGGTTTGAACTGTTGGAATCTCTTCCCTTTAAACCTTTAGTTCCTTCCATGAAACTTTATGAACCTTTTTGCTAAGAAGTTGATTTCATCTTCTTCCATAGAAAAATCATCATCTTCTTCTTCTTCATCCACTGTTTTGAAGGCAATCCCCCTTTTTGGTTTGATCTCTTCATCTTTCAGCTTTCTCTTCATCTCAAATGTCAATAAGCTACCAATGAGCTCATCCATTTTCATCTTGGTAAGATCTTTGGACTCTTCAATAGCGGTCACCTTCATTGTCCAACTTTTCAGCAATGAAAAAAGGATCTTCTTCACAAGCTCAAGAGTTGCATAGTTCTTTCCAAGACCTTTGAGATCATTTATCAAGTTGGAAAATCTCTTGTACATGTAGGTGATGCTTTCTCTAGTTTTCATTTCAAACAACTCATAGTCATGAAATAGCATCTCAATATTTGATTCCCTCACTTGACTTGTTCCTTCATGAGTGGTTTGAAGAATTTCCTAAGCATCTTTAGCCGTTTCACATGCCGAAACTCTTCCAAACTCTGTAGAATCAAGAGAGCAAAACAAAATATTAAGTGCTTTGTCATTTAAGCTCAATTTCTTTTCATCTTTAGCGGTATAATGTTCTTCCTCTTTGGGAAGGCCCATTGACTCATTTGTGGGAACAAAGTTCCCTTACTCAACTATTTTCCACAAGTTATAGTCTATAGATCTAATGTGAAGTCTCATTCTAATTCTCCATTATGTGTAGTTTGTACCAAAAAACAATAGGGGTCTAGTGGTGCAATGACCCTCACCAAACAATGGTATAGATGAACTAGCCATGTAGATCGATTGACTCTTGAAACCATTAGGTTTTCAACACAAGAGCCCAAACTCTAATATCAATTGTTAAACCCTAAATATGGCTAATATTCCTAGAGGGGGTGAATAGGAATCAATAAAAATAATTTTGGAATAAAAGTTAAGGCAACTGATGAGTATACCACGACCAAGTTCAATAACTATGCTTAGCAACCAAAGGATGATAAAGTTAATGTAGAAGCATAAGATCAATAAATGAACTCAAGAGATAACAATAAATGCAGTTGACATGTAGGCAATAAATATGAGCTGTAAATGCATGAATATGTGAAGTAAATGATGTTCAACTCAACAACTAAGCCTTTTATAATAAAGAGTTGAAAAAGAGAGAAATGCTCAACAATTTATAGTGGTTTGAAGTTATATCCATAAGCCTCCTACATCCACTTCTTCAAGGCAACCTCCTTGAAGTTCCACTTGAATTGAGTTTCACCAATACAATGGTTTTTCACAAGGATTTTTGCCTTACACACATAAATTTACAGGATTTCGTGACTAAGAAAATATTCAAAGTTGTTTGTGAGGGATTGCCTCTTCAATGTAGGCTTATACACACAATAAGAACAAGTGAACTCTTAAAGTTTTACAAAATGAGTACAAGTAAGAGTGATTGATTTAGATCTTGAGCTCTAGGGATTATCTTAATTAGAATGTTTTTCTGATCTCTTCTCTCTTTTTTAACCTAGGAGCATTGAGCTTTAATAACCCAAAAAGAATTAGCCATTGCTGCATTCAATGCAACTCTAAAAAAGTCTGCAAAACCCAGAAGAACGATCGTTCCATAATCGTGAATAGTCGTTCCTGACACAACGATCATTTTTCTCATATCTAGGTTAACTGAAATGGTCATTCCACCACACCGCACGGTCATTCCACCATGTGGAATGATCACATTTAGATGCTCTTCCCAATCTTCTTAATCTTCCGAAAGCTTAAATAACTTCCTGAAATGATGTCGTGTAAAACTCTTTCAGATATGAACGAGCGCTCCACCACAAGGAACGGTCATTCTTGTTTTTAACATTGAGTTTTGAATTTGAGCTTTGAGATTGAGTCAAGAGCGTGAAGTATTCTGAATTTGAATTTCTTGACTTTTAAACTTGAGAGCACGATCGGGCAGGCTAGTCGTGTGAGTGTAGTTTGGTCATGTAAGTGCCACTCAAATTGGCAATATGACTAATGACCAAGAGGAACGATGTCGTGCGATATTGCACGACAAATTTCTCTTAAGGAGCGGTCGTGCCTTGATTGCTCACAGTCATACCTAAGCAGAAATTTGCTTATACACATTTGAATCACCTGACAGACTTTTTTTGGTTTGGTCATGACTTGAGTCACACCTTAACATCTTATGGTTAGTGTTCAATCAACTTTTTGGATAGTTTTGACACATCGAAACAGATGAGAGGTCAACACTCACGATACATGCATCTCTACTTGCTTCGTCACAAGGATGAGGAGTTGGATGCATTCAAAATATTTAAAGTTGAAGTAGAGAACCAATGTGGAAAACAAATTAAAATTGTGAGGTTTAATAGAGGTGGTGAATACTATGGTAGATACACTAGCATTAGACAAGCACTTGGTCCATTTGTTGAATTTCTTTAAGAGCAAGGTAATATGTCTCAATACACCTTGCTTACCACACCATCTCAAAATGGTGTAGCAAAACAAAGAAATAGAACATTAATGGATATGGTAAGCAGTATGCTTAGTAACTCCAAACTTCTTCATTTATTTTGTGGATCGAAGCCTTTAAAGCAACAACGTATATGTTAAACTGAGTTTCCAACTAATGTTGTTCCCAAATCGCCATTCAAGTTGTGGAAATGTTGGAAACCGAGTTTAAGACATCTATGTGTTTGGGGTTATCCAATTGAAGTTAGAGTTTATAATCCACAACCAACGTGCCGGTCATAACCCATGCTAGGAAAGGGCAAAATCTCCTCATTCTGAACATTTACGCTTTTCAAGCAACAACCCACAGTAGAGTGTATTCCAAAGACTCGAGGAAGCAGGATGACCTGCCGTGCATAAAGGTCTTCGTGACCACCTAAATGCTTCACAAAGTAGCCAGAAAGGTCATACAAAGGTTTGCAGAAAGTATCGTCCAATTGGCCAGCAGTTGGACATAATGCAAAAAGCCCTTGATGAACTCCGAGCTCGTCAAGCCAAGCAGGAAATAGGAGAGGGAGAATCTCCATTCTCTTTAGTGGTACTCTACGCACCTCTCCCTTCGTGATTCATAATGCCTGACGTGAAAGCTTTTGATGGTCAAGGTGACCCCCAATATCACCTTGATGCTTTCAACATCCTAAAGGAGTTGCACTAGGTCTCAGACCTAGCCAAATGTCATTGTTTAGCTGTTACTCTTTCTACAGGAGCGAAAAGATGGTTCAGATCGTTTCCTTCCAAATCCATATCCTCTTGGCAACAATTAGCTTGCAGTTCCTCAAACATTTTCAAGTGAACAGAAAATTTTCTATGCCCTAAGCTACCTGAGCAATATCCAACAAGAAAGGGACAAGACGTTAAAGTCTTAACTAGAGAGATTCAACTCTAGGTTGAACAAGGTAGCCAACACACTTAAAGAATCAGTCTGTGTGCTCATCATCACCAGAATCTATCCACACATTGATCTGTGGAAAGAGCTTCAAGCTTAGGACATCATGTCCCTTGCTCGATTCTACAAGATGGTTGAGAAATACCTACGAATTGAAAATTTCATCATCACCTTAAGACATATAGATGGCAATGGGCCCGATATTTCCAGGTACCTAGCCCGACCCGAAAAGGTCAGGCTTTACTTGGTGTTTGCAGGCTTGGGCTTGGGTCTGGGCCTGATTTTAAGGCCTGACCGAGCATGCGTAAGTCTTCTGGCCCGGCCTAACAATTTTAGTATTAATTTTACTAAATTACCCTTATACTATGTATTTAATAACAAGATTATCCTACATATATATACCCATTTTTCTCAAACCCTAATCTCATCCCATTCCTTAAACTAAACTACACACTTATACCCATTCCAATATTTCCATCTCCCACTGTTACATCTCCAATCTCGATCTCTAGATTGTCTTACCATCGTCGATCTCTAGATTGTCTTACCATTGTCGATCTCGCTGTCATCGGAGTATCTCGCCATCGCCGATCTCGTCGTCATTAGAGTATCTCGTCATCACTCTTCCATCTCCACCTCTGGTTTGTACTCTCTTACAACCCCTCCACCCCCCTCCACCCCCCTTTTTTTCTCCTTTCTCTTGGATTTTTCTTTGGTGTGTTGTTTTGTGTTGTGTTGTGATGTCGATTGCTGGGCATTAAAGAGAAGACATTATAATTTATTTGTTCTGGATATTGATATTTAAAGAGAATGGAATTGTGGGTGTTGACATCAATACTATTGTTGTTTAATGTTTCACGTCGAGGTTGTCTCTAAATATAGTAGAAACAAAATCAATTATGCTTGTAGGGCAACTTTGTCACCTAACCAAGCTTCTTCTTCTACTTTCTACTTGTAGAAACAAAACCATTTCATTTTCTTCTTCTTTGATTTTGAGGGAACTCATAATTTGATGGTCTAAAAACCTGCTGTGGTTTTGCTTTTTGTTTTTGGTTTCTCCTTGTCTTGTGTTGTTCTTTGATACTGAATTTTTTTTTCAGGTTTTTTAGTATCATGGTTGGGAAATTAAATTTGTTTCCATTTGAAGCTTTATTAGTGAATAAATAAGCTTGGATTTTTATGATGAAAATGAAACGCTTTTTACATGTCTATTGAGATTCAGGAATCACAGACATTCTTGTCCTTTGCTATTAGTTTCTATTACCTTTCCAAAACAAATAAATGCAGGAAGCAGAATTTGTCTAATACAGAAGATGTTGATTTGTTGATGAGATACACTGTTATCTGGGAAAGGATTTTGTTTGTATGACATCTGATACTTTTGTGTTTATACAGAAGACATCAGTTTTGTATATTTTTTTATGTTTTGCCTTGATTTCATCATGATTTCATGTAAAGAGTCATGTTGTGGAAAAGGTTTTGAATTTGTGGTTTCACAAATTTCAATATGAGGTTGGCTTAAGAAGTAAGAAATATGAAAAACTATTCACTCTTTGAGATTATGTAGTTGTTAGTGTAATTTGTTCTTTTTTTCCTTTTATTATCATGATGGTAAAGTTCTTGGACATGTTATCTCCTATATTTAGTTTCTTCTTGATAGTATCGATTTTTGATGATTAGTATGAATTGTTTATTGATATTCATACTTTTTGTTCATTCTTTTAGGTTTCAACATGTCAATTCAAACTTCTTTACTTGGTAAACAAAAAAGCTTAGAAGAGGAGATGAATCTACCTTCTGACTCATCAAAAAAATTGTTGACTCCGGATCCGATTGAAAGTAATCAAATTCAATCTCCAATTGCAGATATTGAGGAAGAAACACATGAAGAAGATGGCCCCCTTAATAATGTTGGCAGTTGCAAAAATATTGTAAGGACAAAATTAGTTGTATGGCAACATTTCAAGAAAGTTAAAGTTGATGGCAAGGATAAAGCAGAGTGTAACTATTGTCGTAAACAACTTGCTGGTGGTTCCAAAAACAGGACAAGGCACTTGCATTCACACTATAAAATCTTTCCAAGGCGAAAGTATGGAGATGTATCACAGAAGATTCTGTCAATGACCCCAAGAAAGGATTCAAGTTCAAAGTCACAAATGACCTTAACTTCGCATCAACTTGATCAAGAGCTAGTGAGGAAGGACCTTACAATGATGATTGTTCTACATGAATATCCTTTGAGCATGGTTGATCATTACGAGTTTAGGAGATTTTGTAATAACATGCAACTGTTGTTTAAGGTTGTTAGTAGAAACACTATTAAGAAAGACATATTCAAGATTTATGATGTAGAAAACGAGAAGACAATGAAATTATTAAACAAAAACCAGAGTAGGATTGCTATCACTTCGGATTTGTGGACTGTCAACAATCAAAACAAAGGATATATGATGATCACAACACACTTTATCGACAACAACTAGGTCTTGCAAAGTCAACTCATAAGGTATTATCTTTTAAGGTTTTATCATTCTTATTTTTTAATACAATTTTTGTAGCTATATTAATATTACTTTTTATGTATAATTAATGTTGCAGATTTGTATATGTGCCTTGCCCATATACTAGAGATGTGCTTGCTGCAACATCGATGGACCGCTTTTATAAGTGGAATATTGATAGAAAGTTGTCGACATTGATGCTTGATAACTGCTCCACCAATGATGCAGTTGTTGAAGATATCTTGAACGAACTTCCAAGTGCCTCATTTATGCTACGTGGTTCATTGTTTCATATGTGTTGTTGTGTGCATGTTCTAAATCTAATTGTTCAAGATGGATTATCAGTGATTAGACAAGCAATTGCAAGAATCCGTGAAAGTGTTGCTTATTGGTCAGCATCTCCTAAAAGAGAACAAAAATTTGTTGAAGTGTCACGTCAAGAAGGCTTTGAAAGTACAAAGAAGTTGGCTCTTGACCGTAAGACTCGCTGGAACTCAACTTATTTAATGCTTGAAACTGCTTTGTTTTTTCGTTTAAAGCTTCATGAGCTACAATATAGATGTTTGCCAACTGAGGAGGAATGAGAGTTGGCAAAACAAGTTTATTCAAAGTTAAAAATATTTTATGTTGCCACAAACTTGTTCTCTAGAACAAAATATCCGACGTCTGATATTTATTTTCCAAAAGTTTGTGAAATTAGTATTGCATTGTCTAGCTGGCTCAGATGTGGGAATGACTTGATAAGGAATATGGCAACAAAAATGCTTCAAAAATTTAGCAAGCATTGGGATGTGATTCATAGTGTCTTGGGTGTAGTGAGTGTTTTAGATCCTAGATACAAAATGAAATCATTAGATTATTTTTTTCCTCGGATCTATGGAGTTGATGGTAAAGATCATATTATGAGAATTCAAGGATTTTTATCAGATTTATTTAATCAGTACCAATCTAGGCAAGGAAGTAGTCAACCTCCTCCCAATGCACCTTCTTTTCAGACTAATATTCCTTATAGTGAGGAGGACGGGCCCGTTAGTGACTTTGAGATGTATATTGCACAAGAATCAAAAGTTATCGAGGAAAGTCAGAACTAGATTTTTACTTAGATGAGAAACTTTTGCCTGGGATCCTAACTTTGACATATTGGTTTGGTGGAAGGCAAATGGGCCTAAATATCCAATCCTCTCTTCCATTGCTCGAGACATTCTTGCTATTCCTGTCTCCACAATCGCTTCTAGGTCTATATTTAGCATGGGTGGGAAGGTAGTAAGCCCTCATCGCAACAAATTTCATTCAGATACATTAGAAGCATTGATGTGTGCTCAAAATTGGTTATGGGCGGATATAAAAGGTGATTATATCAAAATTTTATTTCTTTAACATATTTGTCTTATTGTCTTTAATGTATATTTTTTATTTCTTTAACGTATTTGTCTTATTGTTTTTAATGTATATTTTGCCTTCTTATTAGGTCAACAATCATGCTCGTCATTTTTTGATGACACTGATGAGGAAGAAGAGGAATTATGATGACGAAGAATAGGTATGCAATTGGTTAGATATTTAGTCTTTCATGTGTTGCATGCTTCTTATGTATTTTATAATTGCAGAGAGGTGGACTTACCCGACTGGAGCTTGCAGAACTTAAGGAGACAACAATTTAGAAATTTGTGATAGAGCTTACTGTTTTGTATTTGTTCAAATTTTACTGTCTCAATTTGATTGTTGCTCTTATGGTTATGTTATACTCTAAAAATTAAATGGATGGATGAATGCACTTTGTGGAATGTTATTTATATATTTGTTGAGTATTCAAAAATAAATTAATATTTAAAAATTGTTTCAAGAATTAAAAATATAAAAAAAATTTGAAATTTATTAATATTTAAGAATTGACATTATAAAAATTGGCGGGCTTGGGCTGGGCCTGAGGTTACAAAAAGCCCGTCAAGCTGGGCTTAGGCTTTACCTATCATACCTATGACGAGCTTGAGCTGGGCTTAGACCTTTGTCATGAGGTCGGGCTTGGGCTTGGGCCAAGGGGTACTTGGTCCTGGCCCGACCCATTGCCATCACTATTAAGACGCAACGACCCACCCCAAAGTCTTAACTTGTGCTTATGCCTAAGTTGAGGATAGGTTGAGAGATAAAAGGAGGGATAATCGAGATAGAAGGGATGATGGGGATAGGAGAAAATCTTCCAAAAAGTTGCATATAGAATCTGGGAAAACGCTTGCACCATTCTCCTATTACAGCAAATACACTCCCTTGGTCACTTCCGTCGAGCATATCTTCACAGTCACAAGGACATGAGAATGTTTTGCACGAAATTTAGTGCATATCGCATTTGTTAAATTTTATGCATATCTCTTCTTTTCTTTTCTTTTCTTTTTTTCCTTTTATGACTTTAATTTAATTGACATATCACATTTGTTAAATTCTATAAATTTTCGGTATCACAGATGGCTTGATAAAGCTGCTATTATGGCATCCTGCCCTCCAACTCCAGAAGAACAATAAAAAGCGGGCATGCTTTGCACAATAACACAAGTGAAATCAAAACTTATGTTAAAAATGGTTCTCACGAGGTCTACTTTCCTTCCCTTAGGCTTAATAGTATCAATAGAGAAAACCTAAGGTTTTTAAAACCCAACCCGAGGTGAAACTCGATAAAGTGGCCGGTCCGGAGTTGACTAATTGAACCAGTTTGATTGACAAGTCAAACTGGTGACATGAGCATGCAAAAAGGTTTGAAATTCAACAAATCATCACTAAAAATTACACAGAAGTCCTGCAAAAACACCCTAAATTACCGCCGATGTCGACAACCCAAGCCAAATAAGGCGTGATTCTGGTGTCGAAAACACACCCCATGACCACGAAAACTCTCCCCTTACCCTCCTAACCCAAACCTATCTCACCCCACCTCTGTTTGGCTCGCCAATCGACCACAACAGCGAGCTATTGCCGCCAATTTATTTTTGCAATTTTCGGTCATTTCATTCATCAGAAATCAACTCTGTCACCACTTTTCCACTTATCGACCCTTCCTCTTCAAAAGCCCCAACATCTCAACCACCAGTTGTTCGTCGATCATCATCCTAATTTCGAGGGTTTGAGATGAATAGCAAAATTGATAATCTAGCCCGTGAAGGCCCTAGGTCCCGATTCAACCGGTTCAACCGGCTAGGCCGGTCCGTGTTTTAAAACCATGGGAAAACCTATTTTCCTAAGCAAGGGAACAACATGTGTTATCAAGATTTTATGTTTGTTTTACTTACAATTCAATTCGCATCTCGTACAACGATCAACCATCTGTCCAAGCTATTTCTTTCAAAAGGGGTTGAAAACACTAAACAAATTCAAGCAAAAATAGTGATAATCTGGTTTGGAATGGTGCTCTCTGCATTTTGTTGTGCCGTTGCATGGGCGTTGAGGTTCAGAGGTTGAAAATACTGAATAATGAAGGATTACAAGGCAAGCTAAATGATAGAATACCAATGAGCATCTTTTGGCTCGCCCCACACTTCTGCCTATTAGGTCTTATAGAAGGCATTGCTTTGAATGGAATGAACGAATTCTTGAGAGATGAATCGATGCAGGATTATGTATTGGCAATCAATGGGTTTGTTATTAATGGAATTAGAAGCTTCCTCAAAATACTATTACTGTGTGTTCATGCAAACAAAAACCTTTTAGGTAGCACCTGAAACCACAGTCGCCTGGACAAGTTGTATACGGGGATATCAATTATTGGATTTGTCAATTTGTGCTATTATTGGTACATATCAACAATGTACAAATGAAGGTGACACCCGAAAGTAGATGAGAGGTTAGAGATCAGAAAAATCTGATGCATGCAGAATGTAGTTTAAAATCTAGCTAGCTGCCTTTTGTATACCCCGAAAGTTTCTGAAAAATGTAAAAGAAGTATTTAAATCATGCCTTTTTTTTCTTCAAGAAAGTCTTTTTTTGTATATCTTTTCATCTAAAGTCAAGTCCTAAGTAATTTTTATGCGACTATGTGACCTTCACGTCTTTAGCTTATCCTGGCGTATTTAGTGTAGGGTATTTCAATTCAAAAATCAACACGAACTGACACCGATGATATACGTTAACTCCAACGTCAATTTTTGCCTTTTTGGTGTTAGAGATCGACGTCGGTGTAGAATCAATTTCAGTCGTGACATTTATCAGTTTTCCACATATATTTGGATGAGGGTACTCGATTAAGTTATTTAGCTAATATCATATTATTTACTTTGCTACCTTAACTTTTAGAAGGAACTGTGATTCCGTGACCCGAGCAAATCATTTTTCATTGATTGAAAATCCTGAAATCTTCACCAATCTAGTTGCTTACAACTTCTTAATTGCTTTTTTAGCATCATGCATGACGAAAATTACATGGGAAAAACAATCCAGATATATTTATGAGAATGGTAACCTGACATAATTGAATATCTAAGCCACTTAAGCTTTCCGCCACTTAAATACTCAAATAAAAATGTAATCTGTGACTGCAATTGTTTTTTATTACAACTATAATAGACTAATGTGACAAATGTATACGATGTTATTTGTTTAAAATTTTAGAAAGAGTTAGGAGCGAGATAGGCTGCCACGCCTAATCTTTTCCTATTTAATGCAAAAGGGATTCAACATTAAAATAAGGTAATTCAGAAGACCAAACTATTTTTTTCTGAATTCAACCTTAATTAAATTAGGGAGAACAACATTTTCTCACCCAAGGTTTGATAAAACGATACTTTTCCTCTTGTTAAGTTTCAAAATGACACTTTCCCACCCACCATTTTATTCAGTTAGAAAAATATGTTATTATTTGACTATAAGGATGAAAACACCTTTTACTATTTAACTTAATAATTATTTTATTATTTTATGTTATGTGAATAAATTCAATTACTAATATACTCACTCTTTATATATGAAATTATTGATATACCCTCAACTATTCATAAGAATTAAATTACCATTATCCTTCCAATTTTTTTATTAAAAATAATTTACTGAAAGTTAACTAAAATTTATATACAACTTTTTTTCACAAACTCATCAAATACAAGATATACCAACTTCCAACAAACACATTAAAATTTTCAAACACATTAAAAACTGAATCTGGGACTCCAAGAACTAAGATATATATAAAAATAGATATTTTAAAATGGGTTAATGGATCCATAAAATTATGAATATCAACAGGAAAACTAGACCCAGAAACGTTATCTTAAAGTTTTCCATTTTTTGGATTAATAACCTGTGCATTGTTAAAGACACCTCAACTGTTCAGGTGTTTGTCTATTTAAATTTGTTAATTTGTGTAGAGCGTACATTGAACTTGCTAGAATATAATGATAAATATTCTTTTTTTTTTTTTTTTTTCTTTAATACCTTTACCAATAAACGAATTAAGTTGGGTTTAATCTAATTTTCAAATGCGCGCACGCTGGGGATGGGGGAGGGGTAGTCATGCGCACGCAGGGCAGGTTGAGGGCTCGCGCAATGGGCGCTGGGTGGGGTTTTTTGTCGAACGGGTGGTGGGCGACTTGGCAAGGTAACTGTGAGACGGTATTGGATGTGGCGGAAATCATCCAGATCCTCCACAAAGCAAAAATCAGTAAACAACACTTCAAAACCAAATCAAATTCCACAAAATAAATAAAACAATCCACTTTCAACCATCAAACACAAACTTCTCCAAACAGCGATGGCAAAGGCAGGAGTAGGGGTGTGAGATGACGAGGAGCGACCGGTGGGGGACGATGGGGCAGATGGAGGTGGCGGCGAATGGCGGGGGAGCTGTATGCGACAGAGCAAGAGCTAGTGGATTTTGATGTTAACAGTAACAACCAAGGATGCAATGGAGGATTTATGGAGAAGGCATTTGAATTAATGAAAAAGAATGGTGGATTAACCACGGAGAATGATTACCCTTACAAGGGTAAAGATGAAACCTGTAATAAAGGGAAAATAAAAAATCACGCAGTGACAATAAGTGGATATGAAGCTGTAACTGCTAATAACGAGAAAGACCCAGAAGCTACGGTTGCCAAACAACCTATTTCCGTTGCAATTGACAAGAAAGATAAAAAAGAAAGAGAAGGAAAGGAAAGGAAGAAAAAGAAAAGAGAAAGGGAATTAAATTTTGATTTATGAGGCTTCAAATATATTGACTAATCATCTCCAAATAACTCTTTATATGATCTAAATTTTTTACTATAAAGAATCTATTCATAAAAATAAGAGTCCAATAGATTCTTCATCTTTAAAATATAAATTAGAGAGTAAGTTTGGTTCTCCACATTTAGAGAGTCAAATTTTACTCTTTATCCTAATTTTAATTAATAAACTATAAGTTCCTATGTATTTTATTTATTAATTAATTCTCTTTCCTATTAAGTCTCTTTCTTAAAAATAAAGAGCACTTTTATTAAATTTAAAGAGTCTATTGGATTTGAATAAAAATTTTGTTCTATATATTTTAAAATTAATGAAGATACTCTTTATTTATATGAAAGATGCTCTTCAAAATAAAGAGCATCATTGAAGATGCTTTTATCTTTTTTCATAAGGGATTTTTCTAACGGAATATAACGATGGGTGGAAAAGTGTCATTTTAAAACTTAACGGGTGGGAAAGTGTCATTTTGCTAAACCTTGGGTGTGAATATGTCGTTCTCCCATTAAATTATATATGAATCTTATTGCCCAAGTAACATTAATCACCTATAAATGGATATATCATTTGTGGGACGGTCAAGTTACAACATCTATTGATCTCACAAATAGATATGGCCAGAGAATCCTCTGCTGCCAAATGATCCTTATGATAGAGCCGTGGCTCGTTTTTGGGTTCAATTTGCTGAAAACAAGGTACACTTTATAACTTCATTCGAAACATTTGTTTGAAAGAATAATTATATGTGCACTAACCAAAACCCATACAACCCAAATACTAACTGACGTGACAGACCTCTTTTATTGCCATGTCAGTTCCCCCCAAAAACTAAAAAAAAAAAAAAATTCAAAATTTCAATTGTTAGTACTTGATTAGTACAATTTGGTTAGTACACATAGCATTACTCTTGTTTGAAATTATGTCAATTCTTTGAGGCTATCATGGACAGAACCGAAGCTGGTGACCCCACTAAAACTTTTTTTTTTTAAAAAAATTTTAAATCTTCTTATAGTTGTTTTAATTTTTTTTCTATTTTGATTTAAATTATTTTGCAAATTGATCCCACACATATAAAAATGAAATCATTTTTTTCTATTATTTTGCTATCAATTGAATCATATAAATAAACAAAAGTTATACAAAATTTATGTAAAAGGACAACTCAATCTTTTTTTTTTTTTTTTTTTTTTTTTGTATAACTCAGTTATAATCATAGCATTGCTCTTATTTATTAATCGAATATTTTTTATATTGCCTTCATCAATTATAAGTCAATCTAAAAATATAAATATAATACTTCGTACCCCTTAATATCATTTTTAGCATAAATTTTATATTATTGATTTTAAACTCACTCCCTCTGATACTAAATATTCCGTTCCTTTATAGTCATGATTATCAATCATTTGATGACATAAGATTATTGTTGCAGGGTCTTGCTATCTCGACGATGTTCTACAATAATGGAGAAGAACAAGAGAAAGGAATGAAGGAAAGCTTGGAAATGCTAGAAACATTTGAAGAATATGGGCTGGGAGAGAAGAAATATTTCCATGGAGAAAAGATTGGCATGGTAGACGTAGCATTTGGTTCGATTATTTATTGGTTGGGTGCGATCGAGGAAGTAATTGGGGTGAAATTATTTGAACCCAAGAAATTCCCTCGCTTGCATACATGGACAGAAAATTTCGAGAAAGTGCCTATACTCAAAGAAAATCTTCCAAATCGCGAAGAGATGGTGTATCTGAAGCTTTATCGGGAAAGTGTGGTAGCATCTGCATGAATGCAAGTTTATACACATTTGCCAAGAAGTTGTATTTTGAGTCTCCTTCTTGCTTTTTCTAATTTGTATGGCTTGGCAATAAGGGTTTATTAATTTTTTTTTTTTTTTTTTTTTTTTGTGATCAGAGTGTTATTAATTTTTGCTTATCTCAATTAATTTATTTCTTGATGTTTTGATTGTGTTTTCACGTACAAGTATTAATAATGATGTTACTCAAATTTCTCTTTTTTATTTATTTTTGTTGTAAGCAGTAATTGAAATTTTTTTGTTAATAGCACACTAACAATTAAAGATCTCCAAACCCAAGGATCAGAAGAATCACATTAGAAATTCTGAAATGGACCAGGATAATTGGCCCGTTTAACCCACAGACCGTCGGAAAAAGCCCACATTTCTACGAACAAAAGGAAATTTTTTGTATAACTTTGGTTGTTGGAAATCATAGAATCTTAATAAATACAATGCTCCGATGTAACCTGAGTTGTGATGTGAAATTACTCTTCGTGTGCTTCGAGGATTTAAATCGCGACGTCCATGGAAGTTTTCCTCTTCTCCAACGCGGTTAAGTAAATCCGTAGCCCCCACAGAGAAACTTAGCTTCTTCGAAAAGTTAATACTACGCAGAACGTAATTTCTGAGAAGCCTGCTGCCCAGCTTCATCCGCTGCTTAGACATTTTGTTTACCATTTATTATAATTATTTTCTTGACGTATATATGTTTAATATTCTTAATTTCTGAATCGTTTAAATTTATATCAAGAGTTATTAGACTTTTTTCATATATCTTATAATAATTTAAGCTCTGTTTTGTTTAGTTTTTTAAAATAGTATTCTATTCTAAATAGGATTCAATCAAATAAGATGAGATTCTGATAATGTGTTTGATACATTTTCTGAAAACATTTTCCAGGTGGAAGTCGTCGAAATGGCGCACAATCGACTGGATCTGGCCATTCGTGTATAATCTGACATTTTTTGATCATATCTATAACCAAAGATCTAGTCGTTGATGACGATCATATCTTGGCCGTTGTTAACACCTATATTTCTAGTCGTTGTTTGGTCATATGTCGTCACAGCGCCAACGGCCGAGGTGGTAGCAGCGACGACGGAGGCTGCTGGCAGGTGATAGTAGCTTAGGTGGATGGAGGTATTTTTTGTTAATTTTAAAACTTTTATTGAGAAATGTAATTTTAAGTTGAATAGAATATGATTTTATTTTAAAGAATATTAAAACAAACACAATTTTTATTTTTTGGGATAGGATATTGTTAGAATAGGGTACCAAACGCAACCTTAGGTATTCAAAACATTGTGGTACATACTTTAATTTGCTCAATTAACCATTATATTATTTGCATAAATTTAATAAATTAATTTAAGAAGAGCAAATTGCTTTATTTAAGAAATGTATATCTTAACTATGAACTGTGGTCTAGTTGGTAATTAGATTTTTAGTGGATGAACTTTACTTGCAATATTAAGGGTTCGAATCTCACTAAAAGCGGCTTGTGGTCAAGGGCATTTACCCTAGTCCCGATCGAGAATCAATCTTATACCTTCGGGTGTGATGACATCTTGAGGGTTAAAAAAAAAAAAAAAAAAAAAATGCATATCTTTTACAGACTTCACAAGAGGACAGGTCCAGCAAGTTGGATGCTTTTGTCTTGTTTCTGAAACGCGGTGAAGAAATTGATTGGAAATGAAGTCCGAAGAGTGGTCTCGTTCCCCTTACTTTCAGAGAAAGATTTTAACTACGCTTTTGGAAACTGATCATGAAATGGAGCTTCCATTCGCTACACTTTCCTATACTTTTTTCTTCACAATATATATTGCCAAAACAACTGAGACACAAAAAGTTTCTTTAAACAACTCACCAATATGATCCCAAATAAGGAGCTCTTAAACTTGAAGTTTCATAACTCCTTCAATGCCCTAATATTTTCCAAATTTACCTCTGATTTGATATCCTGGTTGCGCTACAACATTCTTTTTTGCAAGGCAGCGGGGTTTGCCTCAGGTAACATTTGCTACCAAATAATCTTTTTTTTTTTTTTCATTTTATGTGAATTTAAATATGTTTTAATTTTAACGTAATTAGTAGTTTTTTTTTTTTTTTTTTTTGATAATTTAGTGGTTGCTGCAGATTGCAGTTTTTTTTTAATCATTTAATTACAACTAAAAACGATAGTTCCAGTAATATTATACAGATAACCATGTGAAAATGTATTAATTTTAAAATTTCTGTCAAACATAACTAACACTAATGCTGAATTGCTGATGCATCAAAATAAAAGCATACTTGATTAAGTTAATGTATATTTCAGTTAAATAAATTTTGATTAATTTATTTATAAAAGAGCCAAGGCTTTCTAAGTTTGCATATGGGCCCTTCGGAAGAAAAAGTTTTTGTTCTCAACTAAATAAATAGGCTTATTATTACCTCCCCTGAGTTTTAAGCAAATATCAACAGGACCTCATAAGTATTATACTTTCCCTCACATTTCATAAAATCACTTCAGTTCTTACTTTCTCTGATCATGATAATTTTGACATTTAGATTTCATGGTTAAACGGAGGTAAGTGATGATTTTCCAAATCTAAGGGATGGTCAAGGGGATTTAATGATATTATCTTAAATATTAGGGGATATGAGAGATAATAGCTCAAATAAATAAATAGATTGAAATTTTAATACACATCCGTACGTATAATTTTAGACAGAACAGAAGCCCGAGTGGGGCACACTGCTTCGTTAACAATGCAAAAGTAAGTATTTGCTCTCTCTCTTTCTCTTTTGACTGGTAAGTGGTAAAGAATCAGTAGTTGGCCAAGATGCAGAGTAAAATTATACTATTGAAGCTGGAAAATATATCGAACACAGCACGACAAGCACAAGCGAAAAACGAAAACAGCCCGCAATTCTTTGCTTAAACTAATTTGAACTAGAGTTTCGTAGGCCAAAACACATATATACCCAGATGGAATCAAAGAAACTTTCAAGATTTAAGCTGGTAAGTTCATACGTGTATATGTATATATATATATTTGCCTTTTCATTTAGTTTATACTTTTTGTTTTAAGATTATATCTTAATTATTATTATATTTTTACTGTGGATTGCTAGTTTGTATGTTTGAGAATCTTAGCTAATTTTATCGTTTAATATTTCTTAAATTTTAATATATTTTGGGTGTGATTTGGAGTTCACTAAAGTTTGCAACTTTATTACAGTATTTATATTTTACTTTTTATATCATTGACTTGTTCCGTTTGGTATTCACTTTAAATCGATCTATTTTTCAGTTAATTTTTTTTTTTTTTTTTATCTATGTTTCATTGTAGATTTTTTTTATTATATATTCTCAAGAATTATTGATATTTATGAATTTATGTGTTTTTCTGGTACAAAAGGTAGTTTTTTTTTTTGGGTAATATTTGTGAAATTAGATTTGTGAATTTGCTGCCAATATGTATATGGGAGTTTTTGAGTATCAGGGAAAGTTTTTGCTGAAGATGTAGAATAAATATAGAAAAAAAAAATTCCTCTTTCACTACACTGAAATTTCTACAGTAATGGAAAATAGCTATGGATACTGAATAAGCAACCAGGTTCAAGTATCGTAATTTATATGTAAACTGAAATTGCATTAAAAAGTCATATATAACATCTTAGTTTATTCACCTGAGTGAGAGCTTTAACTTAATTATTTCCTTTTTTTTTTTTTTTTTTTTTTTTTTTTTTTTTTGTTGGTGGTGGTAACTCTGTTACTCCATCTGTAACCCTGTTTTTTCAAGTTTAATGGGTTTTATTAATAGCTGATTAGACGCCTTTAATGGTTATTTTAATTTCAAGGCTTGGTGTTCAGCTACAAGTTTGTAGACTTTGCTGTACTGGCTGTCTTAATTACATTCTTCACAAAGTCAAGCAATTATAATCTCAAGAAAGCTGCAGCATTTGTGAATATTCAGGAGGGACTATCAGCCTCCCTTGTGGTTGTTTTCATCTACATTTCCTATGCTTTTCTGGGTCGCTTCAAAATCATTATTTGTTCAGCGGTCTCCTACATTTGTGTAAGTATATATGTTTTGCATTATTAGTTAAATTTATCAATGGCAATAGAACAATATCCGTTGAAAATTTACGATGATCTTGTATATGAATATGATAAGCATTGTTGTTGTGGACTAACCTCCTTGGAACATAGTTCAAACAGCATTGTACAACTGAGGTTAATCAATTAAGGTTCTCTTCTTTCAATGTTTTCTTTTCTTTTATCCTTTATGACAATCGCATCAATGTATAAAGCAAATATATTATGGGTAATCATTTATCAAAACGAAAATCTCTAGAAGTAACATTTCAGGAATACAGAAGATACAGATCAAATGAAAAATGGCCAAACAGGCTTGTCTTGATTCCTCCGAGAAGAATTGCATATATAATAAATGAAGGCAAGTGATCACTTCTATATTACCAAGATAGCAAATGAAATACGTAAGATTAATTTTTTTTGTCTCCTATAAGATCCCAGACTGAGCATGTTACTATAGCATATATATAAGCTAATACTTTACCAACATTAAACAGAGTCAAGAAACCAACAATTGTTTAATTGTTTTCTGCAGGGCTTGTTGGTGCTGTACTTTACAGCCTCACATTTATTTGCAGAGTCAAAGTCTGACATATTCAACATAATTGGAGTGGTTCTATTAGCAGTGGGTGAAGCTGGAGTGAAGACTTTCTTAGATGCATTTCTTGCTGATCAGTTGAGGGCCCATGAACCAAAAGCATACGAAAATGAGGATCGAGTATTGGCTCGAAAAAGAATGTGGTGGCTTGTTGCCTGGTGTTGTAGTGTACCAGTCGTATTCTTTTTAACCATGTACCCATGGCCAAAACTTCCCATGATTTCAGCATTAGTTATGGGGAGCACTCTCATCCTCTTCTCATGTGGTATCCGTGTTTACCATTGTAAAGAATCAGCTGGTCCTGGTAGCCGATTAACTGTTTTCCCTGTTGTCAAGGCCTCCATATTGAAAAGGAACCTGGATTATCCTACTTCCCCAAATCAGTTCTTTGGTAATG
Source organism: Pistacia vera (assembly GCF_008641045.1). NCBI lineage: Eukaryota > Viridiplantae > Streptophyta > Magnoliopsida > Sapindales > Anacardiaceae > Pistacia > Pistacia vera. The sequence goes on from NW_022196839.1 coordinate 123,173, forward strand.
ATGGAAATCAATTATGTTTGTCACCTCAAATCAAAATCCTCAGGTATATATATCCCCTTATCTCACCTATTGTTCTTTTTCTTGTGGCCATTGGGTTGGTGTCATTGTGATAACCTAGGCCTCAAACAAGGGCTGATGATGGAGACATGATGCATACTTTTCCCTCCTCTGGTCTCCTCTGTCTACTCCATTCTTCATTTGTAAATATTGTAGGTTGAACTGGATAAGAAGTATGAAATGAATTGATCTTAGCATTTCAAAATTCCTGAACTGCAGGTGGCTAGACAAAGCTGCCATTATAGAATCCTCCAATCTTAGTGCAGAAGCACAACGAAAGGTGGGAAGGCTTTGCACTGTGACAGAGGTCCAAGAGCTAAAACTTCTTTTTAAAATGGTTCCCCTGTGGACTACCTTCCTTGTTTTTGGTTTGGTAGTATCAACAGGGAAGACCTTTTTCCCTGAGCAGGGAAACAACATGGATTCTCCAGATTTAATTATTTATGTGCTTATAATCCCATCCATTTCGCGTAAAATCAAGGGCTATCTGTTGAAGTTTGTTGCAAACTGGGCTACAAAACCTAAGAAGGAAGCTCAAATGTTAAAAATTTGGGCTGGAATGATGCTATCTATCTTTTGCTGTGTCGTTGCCTGGCGGGTTGAGGTTCACAGGTTGAATATAGTAAACGAAAAAGGATTACTAGACAAGCCTGACAACGAAATTATTCCGATGAGCATCATCTGGCTAGCACCACAGTTCTGCCTTTTAGGCCTTATGCAAGGCCTTGCTACTGATGGACTGAACGAATTTGTGATCGATCAGTTCCCTGAATCAATGGAGGAGTATGTAACAGCAATCAATGAGTTTGTCATCGGAATTGGGAGCTTCCTTAACATATTATATGTCCACGCAAACCAAAGCCTTTTCTCTATCACATTAAACCACAGTCGCCTGGACAAGTACTATAAGACTCTAACAGTGGTTAGTTTCATCAATTTTTGCTGCTATATATTCATTTCAACTATCTATACGAGCAATGATGGCAGGGTAGGGGTAGATGAGATCTTACAGACATCTGGTGCGGATTTGGTTTAATCAAAACTTTCTTTAGCTAAGTGTAGTTCATCAAAGAAAGATTACTTTTGGTGTTATGCATGCCATTCTGTTACAACCATGAAAGGGCGCATGCGAACAAGCAAATTAAGTGCAGTTTCCATGTCTGTCCACTAGTGTAGTTTGGTTTTTCTTTTTGGTTGATCAATTTGTTCAATATTTAGTCTTTGTAACTGTAAATGTTACTTTCAAAAGTAACTCGGTTTCATTTTAACTTTCTTGATTTTTTTGCAAATATATTTTGTAGAAACTAAGCATGTATTCAAGTTATGTCGGTTAAAGTTAATAACAATTCATCATCGACTTACTACTAGTTATTAATTGATCTTCCTTCTCTTTTAACTTTTTCTTTTTTTTTATACTGTTGAAGTGAAGCCATTAAAACGTTGTCGCATATGCTTAAATTGAATAAGTTGTGCGCTGTCGTTTTAATAAAGCTTGGGATAATGCTGATCGTTGATGAAAACAAGTGATCCAATGGTTGAGATTTACCCTTCAAGTCAACATTAAAGCAGCCCCCAAAAAAAAAAGTGCAGAAAAACAGATTAGTCTTCTTCTCTTCGTTTCGAAAAACAGAGTGCTCTCAAAATTTCCAGTTTTTCAGTCCAAAAATCAGTGTAGCTTCAGTGAGTGAGTGATTAGTTCTTAGTCATTCTGTGAGGGTTGTTTGTTCTCTCAAAGATTAGAGATACCAGGAAGAGTTTTCTCTAGATTAGGAGTTACAAAGTGAGTTTTTGGTTGTGATTGAGTGACTTTGTTCTTGTAATTGTAAGTTCTTGATTAATTAGTGCAGTGAGCCCCAAATATTCTGGAGCTTAACGTGGATGTAGTCTATCCAATATTGGATAGGTGAACCACGATAAAAATCTTGTGTTTGTTCTTGATTGTGTGTTATTGTGTGGATTGTTTTTTGATTGTGTGAGTGATTGATATTGGAGATTGATTATTAGGCTTGAATCTTTACAGTGGTATTAGAGCTAGAATTTCTAGGGTTCTTCGTTCTTTCTTCGATCTACAGGTTTCTTGAAATCTAGGGTTCATTAAAAATTGGGGGTTTTTTCGATTGATCAGTCTCTTAGTACTCTAAGGTTCTTAGATCTGAAATTCGAGGTGTGAATCGTCCAATTGGGTGGGTTTCTTGAAATCTAGGGTTCGTTGAAATTTGGGGGTTTTTTGTCTAACTGTCCTATTGTACTCTAGAGTCTTTAATCTTGTCAAACCGAGTTATCAATTCTCTAAAATTAGAGATCAATTTCAATTTCTAAGGCCTATCGGGTAAATTCTTGGTATCCTTACCAAAACTCTCACAATGTCCACCACACGGATGGAGATTACACAATATGACGGCAAAATCGACTTCAATAGCTGGAAAAAGAAGATGAAAGCGTTGCTTTCCCACAACAAGGTAGCTGTTGCACTGGAAAAGGACGCGGAGAAATGGCCAGAAGAAAAATTAAAGAAGAAGGCAGAAATAGATGAGGAAGTGTATAACCTGATCGTGATGAACTTCTCTGATAATGTTCTAAGGAAGGTAGACGGCCTGGAGACTCCTCTTGCACTATGGGGTAAACTCGAAACACTATATTCTTTGCAATCTGCACCAAATCTTGCTTTTTTAAAGGGTGCTTTGTTCTCATATAAAATGGACAGTACTAAGTCTATTGATGATAATCTAGATGAATTCCTTAAAATGACTCTGATATTGAAAGGTACAGATCAGGAATTATGGGACACCAGTCTAGCTATGATATTGTTAAACTCAATAACTGAAGAGTATCAGGTAGTTAAAAATGCTTTGCAGTATACTGGTACAGTACCTAGTCTGGATCTAATTACAGCTGGTTTAAAAGCTAGGGAATTAGAGCTGAAAATCCAAAAACGAAATGGTAATACATTGTTTGTAAAGGGTAAAATTGAGTCTGGTCAACCTAGTAAAGCTACTCAGCATAACCCTAGTTATAAGAATAAGAAGAAGGGAAAGGGAAATAATAAGCCTAAATGAGAAACAAGAAAATGTTTTTATTGTAACAAAACAGGCCACTTAAAGAAAAATTGCTTTGAGTGGATTAAAAAACAGAAACAGGGAAACATAGAGAGTAATTTAGCCTCAACCAAACATGTCATTGAAGAGTCTGAAGTTCTTACAGTATCTAAGTCAGACTGTGTACAGGATTGGGTATTAGACTCAGGATGTTCTTTTCACATGAGTCCAAATATAAAATGGTTTCAGGATTATGAAGCATGTGAGAATGAGATTGTTTTCTTGGGTAACAACAATGCCTGTAAAGTGAAAGGGATGGGTAGTATAACCTTAAAGCTGAATGATGGGAAGCTAATTAAATTGACTAAGGTTAGGTTTATCCCTGAACTCAAAAGGAATCTGATCTCCTTAGGAACTCTAGACGAGTCTGGTTGTTGTTATAAGGCTAAACATGGTTGTCTAAATGTGTATAGAAATAACAACCTTATCCTGAAAGGTGTTAAAATGAACGGGCTTTATATTCTCTGTGGTCACTTTTAGACTGTTTCAATTCTGCTCTTGTTTTCTACTAACCTTTCTATGACAAGAAGTGGCACCTCAGAATGATGGGCCACATGAGTCAGAAGGAGATAATATCCTCAACCAACAAGGACTGTTTGGTAGGACACTACAACTACTCTTGATTTCTGTGAGACTTGCGTGTTGGGTAACACACAGGGTGAGTTTCACAAAGGAACTCACCTTGCCTCAAACTGTTTGGAATACCTCCATTCAGATCTGTGGGGCCTGAAAAGGTCAGGTCCCATGGGGAAATTGTTATTTCATGTCTATAGTAGAGATTTAGTAGGAAATTGTGGGTTTACCTTTTGAAATCTAAAGATGAGGCATTAACTAAGTTAAGAGCTGGAAGTTGTTAATGGAGACCAAATAGATAAGAGGGTCAAGGCATTAAGAACTGATAATGCCTAGAATTTTGTAATGCTGAATTTGATCAATTCTGTAGTGACCAAGGAATTCTTAGGCATAGGACTGTTAGAATGACTCCTCAGCAAATTGTGGTTGCTGAGAGGATGAACAGGACCTTATTAGAGAGTTTGATGCCTCCTATTTACTTCAGGATTACCAAAAACCTTTTGGGGAGAAGTTTTGACTACTGCAGCCTACTTAGTGATAGGAGCCCTTCTAGTGCAACAGAATTAAAGTGCCCTGAAGAGAAATGGTCAGGGGATGCCAACCTTGAGCCTTTTGAGAGTGTTTGGTGTGTGCCTATGACACACAAGTGAAGGCAAGTTAGAACCTAGATCTATTAAGTGTTTTTTCTGGGATACCAAGAAGGAACCAAGGGTATAGGCTGTGGAATGAGAGTCACCAGGGATAAAAATCATAATTAGTAGAGATGTGATCTTAATGAAAATGTCTTTCCATGCAAACTACTAACAGTGATGCAGGTACTCTAGTAACAATGAAGAAAATTCTAGCCTAACGATGTTACTTCAATTGAGGTAGAGCCACAATACAGCAACTTGATCTGCCACATTCTGAGACTGAATTTGAACCTGAAACTACTCCCAAAACTTGCTAAACCTGCCCAAGTAGCTGAAGATGTAACTGGAGAGATTGAGGAACCTCAACAACTTGACTTGCAACAATACCAGTTAGCAAGGGATAGAACCAGGAGGATATTAGACCACCTGCAAGATATTCTTATGCGATTTGATATACACTGCTTTGCTTGCAGGTCCTAAAGTTCACGGAGGGAACCTGATACGTTTAAAGAAGCAATGAGGTCTAAGGACAAAGACAATGGTGGGCTGCCATGAAAGAAGAGATGCACTCACTTAAGGTAAATGAACATGGTCTTTGGTCCCTAAACCCCAAGATCATAAACTATACCAGTGTAGGGCTGTTTAAACTTAAAGACTGATGTCTGTGCATGATCCTCCTAGGTATAAGCAGATTAGTGCTGGGGTTATACCCAAAGAGAAGCATAGATTTTAAGGAGTTTTTCTCGCCGTGTAGTTAAGTACAAAACCATCAGACTTATGCTATCTTTAGTTGCTCATCGGACTTAGAATTAGAGCAATTAGATGTAAAACAGCATTTTTGCATGGTAACTTAGAAGAGGAGATTTTCATGTGCCAACCTCCTGTTTTGTAGATAAAAATCTGCCCAATCATGTATGTTCACGGCATAGTCTTTGTATGGTCTAAAACAGTCACCTAGGCTTGGTATAAAAGGTTTGATTCATTTATAGTAAGTGTTGGTTTTATGAGGAGTAAGTAGGTAGTTGTTTCTATTTTGCATTGAGTGATACATGCCAATTTATCTATGTTGTTGTTTGATGATAGCTACTTATTCAAATCTAATGCTAAGATAGTGATTTAAACAAAAACTCAGTTCTGAATTTGATATGAAAGACTTAGGTGTTGCTAAGAAAATACTAGGGATGGTAATAAATAGAAACAGCAGGTTGTGACCTTAAAATTCAGCAATCATACTTATAGAAATTGGTTGCTAAATTTGGGATGTCTGACTCAAAAATGGTATCTATGCCTTAGCTAAGCACTTTACGTTAAGTAAATCTCAAAGCCCCAAGTCTGATTCCGAGTTAATTAAAATGGAAAATGTACCTTATTCTAATGCAATAGGTTCAGTTTGTATGCTATGATTAATACTAGACCAGACTGTCCTTTGCTATTTCTCTGCTTAGTAGGTTTATGTCTAATCCTGGAACTGAACATTGGTATGCATTAAATGGTTGTTGAATATATCAATAGTACATCACATGGGGTTTGGAATATTATAAGAGTAATGCCCTCGATCTTGTAGGGTATGTAGATTCTGATTTTGCAGGAACAGGGATACTAGGAGTCAACTACCTCTTATTTCTTCACTTTTGGTGGAAATTGTGTGAGTTGGAAGTCTCAGCTACAACCAATTGTAGCACTATCCACAACTAGGCAGAATATGTACCAGTGGCAGATGTGTTTAAGGAAGCTTTGTGGCTTCAAGGAATTCTGTCAGAAGTAGAACTAATGGATGTGTAGTGACAATATATTCTACAGCCAAGTGCAATACACTTGAGTAAAATCCTGTCTACCATGAGAGAACCAAGCACGTGGATGTTCGATTCCATTTTGTAGAGACTTGGTAGCACAGGGATTATCGAAAAATGTGCGACTGAAGACAATCCAGCAGATTTAGGTACCAAAGTTGTTACTACTGCCAAGTTCAAGCATTGCTTGGACTTGTTGTTTATAAATAGGTAGTAGTAACTGAGCTACGAAGGAATATGTATGGTTCCTGCACTAATGAATTCTGGAACTGATGGTAGTGTTTTAAGGGCTTCAAGTGGAGATTGTTGAATTGAAGCCATTAAAACGTTGTCGCATATGCTTAAATTAATAAGTTGTGTTTCCGTTTTTAAAGCTTGGGATAATGCTGATCGTTATGGAAACAGTGATCCATGGCTGAGATTTACCCTTCAAGTCAACATAAAGCAGCCCCAAAAAAAAAGTGCAGAAAAACAGATTAGTCTTTCTCTTCGTTTCGAAAAACAGAGTGCTCTCAAAATTTCCAGTTTTTCAGTCCAAAAATCAGTGTAGCTTCAGTGAGTGAGTGATTAGTTTCTTAGTCATTCTGTGGTTGTTTGTTTCTCTCAAAGATTAGAGATACCAGGAAGAGTTTCTCTAGATTAGGAGTTACAAAGTGAGTTTTTGGTTGTGATTGAGTGACTTTGTTCTTGTAATTGTAAGTTCTTGATTAATTAGTGCAGTGAGCCCCAAATATTCTGGAGCTCAACGTGGATGTAGTCTATCCAATCTTGGATAGGTGAACCACGGTAAAAATCTTGTGTTTGTTCTTGATTGTGTTATTATGTGGATTGTTTTTTGATTGTGTGAGTGATTGATTGATATTGGAGATTGATTATTAGGCTTGAATCTTTACATATACGTTTCTTTGTACACTAATTGATGGTAAATTAGTGAATAAAATGTTCATTTTGATGTGAGATTACACGAATTCTGCATTAATTAGCAGCCTCTGCCCCTCGTGTAGATGCCGTGTTTGTCTCCCAACACGGATAAGTTTAGCTTCCTCAAGGAAGTTAACGCCAAGCTATAGATTTTATATTAAGATTAGATTATGCAATATTATAACTTTTTTAAAGTTTTTAAAAGCTTTATGGTTAACTTATACTATAAGCATGTGTTTGATGTTCCAATTTTTTGAAATCAGATAGTATATTACTTCTGTAGTTTCTTCCAAAATTATACCTTAATTTGCTTCGCTTTTTCTCGGAATTTTTTATGCATACGTCACTTTATATTCAGGAAATGGACACCGACTTTGCTCTTTTTCAACTCGTATATATATAAGAATGAATAACTTTTATCTAATCTTGCCTATAGAAAATAAAGCTAAAAAGCAGAAGAGTGTTGTATTAGTAGTAGATTCAGCACATCTAATCCTTCCCTTGGCAATACAAAACAAAAATGAAAATGATCCCAAATATTTGGGTATGGAAGCAGCAAAACTCGTTGGGCAATTCAAAATTTGCTAACATCTTCTGCAAGTTCATATCCTGCGTAAGTTATTATATCTGCTTTTGCAAGGGCGTCTTGTTTGCCTCAGGTAATATTTCCTACCCAATACTTTACTTCTTGTTCCTTCTTTTCCACACGGTGATCATAGCGAATTAACGTTACCAGAATGATAATCCTAAGTATAGATATATAAAGTGTAATTACTTGTTTATTGAGAGAGTACAGAGAGATTTTAAATTTAAAAAGACTTTCTTTTGGAAGAAATATACATCAGCAAGCAGAATGAGTTTAAATATATAATTGTATATGGATAATTATATGAATTCCTGCAGGGTTGATATTCAGCCACAATTTTGTACAGCTTGCTGTAATAGTTGTGTTTATAACATACTTCACCGATTCAACTGAAAACAATCTCAGGAAAGCTGCAGCCTTTGTGAATATTCGTGAGGGACTTTCAATGTCTTTGGTGGTTCTCACCACTTTGCAAGAGTCTTCTACATTAGTGCAAGTTATTTTTGCATTTTAGTTTAGTCATTATGTTTGATTGGAAAAAATCGATTAAGGGGTGTTAGTGTGAAGCACACAAAACGCTGCCGTTGCATTTAGTGGAACAATGTCGTTTTACTCTTGTCATCACAAAGAAATCCAGACCATTGAAGGACATTAAAATCTGATGGCCAGGATTCATTCTACCCAAAACAGAATGCAAAAAACAACTTTACCTTGCTGCGTTTTTTTCAGTTTTGCTGCTGGGTTTTATTTTCAGTTTTGTGTATTCTGTGAAAAATAGATCTGCTCTGTATCGTCTCTTTTCTTGGCTGTAATCTTTGTGTGGTTGGTTGTAATCACTTGTAAGGGTTGCGTTTCCCTTGAGTCTTGAGGATCTAAGTTTAGAGTTCTCATAGGAAGATTTCAGTTTGTTGTGTGAGAGATATACGCTGTTTTAGAGTGGATTTGGGTGTAGAATCTGTTTGTATCAGGTTGTATTAATCTTTAGTGCAGCGAGCTCCTGGGTTTCTTGAGCTCAATGTGGATGTAGTTTATCCTATATAGGATAAGCGAACCACGGTAAAAATTCGTGTGTCTTTTGTTCTTGATTTCTTTACATTCTTTGTTTGTGTGTTGTGTGTGAAATTGGTNGTTAGCATTGAAATGGTTACTGAAATATATTAATAGTACAATATATGTTGGGCTGGAATATAAGAAAAGAGGAAACTCACTTGATCTTGTGGGATATGTAGACTCTGATTTTGCAGGAGACAGGGACACAAGGAAGTCTACTACCTCATACTACTTCACATTGGGAGGAAATTGCATAAGCTGGAAGTCCCAGCTTCAACCCATTGTTGCCCTCTCCTCCACTGAGGCAGAATACATTGTTGTACCAGATGTATTCAAAGAAGGATTATGGCTTAAGGGGATCCTATCTGAGGTGTAGCTGATTGATGAGCAGACAATAATGTTTTCGGACAGTTAGAGTGCACTTCACCTAAGTAAAAATCCAGTTTACCATGAAAGGACAAAACACATGGATGTTAGATATCATTTCGTGAGGGATTTAGTGGCTAAAGGAATCATAGACTTGAAGAAGATATCAACTGAGGACAATTCAGCTGACATGGGCACAAAGGTAGTAACTGTCACAAAGTTCAAACACTGTTTGAACCTGCTGTTTATAAAATAAGCAGCAAATAACAAAGCTGAGAAGGATTCTTGGGAGGTAGCTGCACTAGAGAGAATTAGACTAAGCTGTTTGGTTGTGTTTGTGTTTTTAGAGCTTCAAGGTGGAGAATGTTAGAGTGAAGCACACAAAACGCTGTCGTTGCATTTAGTGGAACACTGTCGTTTTACTCTTGTCATCACAAAGGAATCCAGACCATTGAAGGACATTAAAATCTGATGGCCAGGATTCGTTCTACCCAAAACAAAATGCAAAAAACGACTTTACCTTGTTGCTGCATTTTTTTCAGTTTTGCTGCTGGGTTTTATTTTCAGTTTTGTGTATTTTGTGAAAAATAGATCTGCTCTGTATCGTCTCTTTTCTTGGCTGTAATCTTTGGGTGGTTGGTTGTAATCACTTGTAAGGGTTGCGTTTCCCTTGAGTCTTGAGGATCTAAGTTTAGAGTTCTCATAGGAAGATTTCAGTTTGTTGTGTGAGAGATATATGCTGTTTTAGAGTGGATTTGGGTGTAGAATCTGTTTGTATCAGGTTGTATTAATCTTTAGTGCAGCGAGCTCCTGAGTTTCTTGAGCTCAACGTGGATGTAGTTTATCCTATATAGGATAAGCAAACCACGGTAAAAATTCGTGTGTCTTTTGTTCTTGATTTCTTTACATTCTTTGTTTGTGTGTTGTGTGTGAAATTGGTAGATGATTTTGAGTGATAATAGTACAGATTATCTCAACAAGGGGCTTTATGTTTTATATTCCACTGTTGTTGTAGGAATTGGTGCATTTTTATCTTGTAACGTTGAATACAAATTCAAAATCCTAGTTTGATATGTTCAACATAATTGGAGTGGTCCTATTGGCAGTAGGTAAAGCTGGATTGCAGCCTTCTTTAGGAGTGTTAGCCATAATCAAACAAAGCTTGATCCATGACTTGAATCAAGCAAAGCTTGATTTTAGCCATTAGTATAAATTATTAGCATGATTCTAGCATGTATTGTAAGTATAAATAGAGCTCTTGTATATTGAAAAATACACCCTTGAAATACAATTTCATTCTTTACATTTCTCTCTTGAATTCTTTGTTTTTCTCTCTAGAATTCTAACAAGAAGAATTTGTTGCTGATCAATTAAGGTACCATGTATCTCAAGGAAATGAAAACGAGGATCGAGTAGTGGCTCGAAAATTTGTGTGGTTTTCTATTGCTTTTTGTTCTAGTGGAGTGGCTGCATTCCTATTACACAAATTCAGTTATTCTTGGCAAAAAACTTTCATACATTCTTAGCATCACTGATGGAAGCGCTTGCATTTTGTTCTCGTGTGGCATTTATTTTTACCATCCTTGGAAACTATGGGGTGTTCATAATAATAATGAAACTCAATCACCTTTTTCTACTTATAGTCCAGAAGAACAGCAAAATACAAGCAAGATTTACACCACGACTGATGCGGTAAAAGAAAAAGAAAAAGAAACTAAATTAAATTCATTATATTTATGTTGACCTTTGTTTTATCACACATGGGAGAGACATGTTTTATTTTTTTCACTTGGGAGGCCATAAATAAAACTTTACTTTGTCATTTGTAATCGTCCTTGAATATTATTAAATATATTTAGAGTTAAAGCATTTGCTTTCTCTTCCTCTTTGAGATTATAGTTATCCTTCGCTTAGTCAACCAAGGTGACCTTTTTAGCTATTCTCGCCATAGTGGGGTTATTCTAACCTCACCACGATTGGCGTCCATAGTGGGGTTTTGAACCTTGCCAAGATTGGGGTTTCTCGCGACGTCCTGGTGTCAGCTTAGTATCAGAGCTTTGGTTTCTTCTTCAGATGTTTTTCCTTCTTCTCACTTTTACTTTCAAGTAGTCATTATTTTAGTTTTTTTTTTTCCTTGCCTAGTCATTAGTTTACAGAGCTTTAGTTTAGGACAATGAGTAGCTATTTAATTCATATGCATGTCTAGGAAAATTCTGTCAACAAGACAATAAGAGTCTAAGGAAAATGGGTTTTAAGTGAGACCGCTTGTGACCCCTCCATTTTCTCGGGAATTTTCCTGGTGCGTATTGAACCATAGTAGCACATACTACCATATCAAGTTCCTGTGAATTATTTAACTTTTATACCTCATCACCCCTACCACAAAAATGCCACCAAAACCCCAAAATCATCAGAGAACTATTCGAGATGTTGAAATGGAGGAATTACGAAACCAAATCAGAGAATTACAAGAACAACTTGCAAGACAGGGAGTCACACGAGATCAAGATGATGAAATCAACAATAGCTCCAACAGTGAAGGTGAGGGCACCAATCCATTTGGGGAAGACTCTTTATCTCGAGATGAATCTCTTAGGTTCCGTCCGAGAGGTCGAGGCAGTGAATTTGGATTTCAAGCTTCAAAGTAGACATTCTTGAGTTTGAGGGAAGACTTTAACTAGACGATTTTATTGACTGGTCAAGTGCCAATGCTTTGGACATATCGTTTCTGATTGTCCAAATCGAAGAATTGTTTCATTTGTGGAGGAAGAAGTTATTGAAGATCATGCTATGGAGGATACAATAGGTGAAGAAGAAATGCTTGATGAGGATAGAATAGAAGAAGTACCTGCTGATAATGGAGAATCCCTTGTGGTACGTCGCAATCTTAGCAACGTTATGATGACCGAAGACGAAAGTTGGCTTCGTCACAATATTTTCCATACAAGGTGCATGTCCAAAGGGAAGGTTTGTAACGTCATTATTGATAGGGTAGCTGTGAAAATGTTGTTGCACATCCTTATCCTTATAAACTGCAATGGTTGAGGAAAGGAAACGAAGTCAAGGTGTCCAAGCGTTGTTGTGTTCAATTTTTCACTAGGGATAAGTATCAAGATAAAGTTTGGTGTGATGTTGTTCCGATGGATACTTGCCACTTATTATTGGGACGTCCATGGCAATACGACCGTCAAGCTCTTCATGATGGATACAAGAACACGTATTCTTTCAAAAATGATGGGGTAAGGGTAATGTTGACCCCTATGAGACCAGAAAATCGTTTGAAGCAACCAGAGGAGCTTGCAACATTTATCACGAGATCTGGTCTTGAGAAAGCTTGTCGCGAAATAAACTAAGTGTGTTTGTTACTATTGTGTAGATAAAATGAAGTGTCTCCTGCCTTACTTGAGAAAGTCAAGCACTTACTTCAAGAATTCTCTAATGTTGTACCGAATGGGATACCTCCTAGTTTGCCACCAATGCAAGATATTCAACATGCTATTTGGGACTCGATGGTGAATCTCTTCTAACCCTGGAAGAATGATGCGGGAGCATAAAAGAAAAAGAAAAAGAAATTAAATTAAATTAAATTAATTATATTTATGTTGACTTTTGGTTTGTTCCACATGGGAGAGACATGCTTTATTTTTTCACTTGGGAGGCTACAAATAAAGCCTTATTTTATCCTTTGTAATCATCCTTGAATATTATTAAATATATTTAGAGTTAAAGTATTTGATTTCTCTTCCTCTTTGACGTTATAGTTATCCTTGGCTTAGCCAACTAAGATGACATTTTTGGCTATTCTTGTCATAGTGGAGTTATTTTAACCTCACCATGATTGGCATCCATAGTGGGGTTTTCAACCTCGCCAAGATTGGGGTTTCCCGTGATGTCCTGGCATCAATGACACAAGTGAAGGAATTAAAACTAATTCTTCTCTATGGAATACCTTCCTTGTGTGTGGACTAGTACTATCAACAGGGAATACATTTTTTGCTGAGCAGGGAAAAGTTATGCAGTCTCCTGAACTTACTTATAATTTGTTTATGCTTCAGTCCATGTCACGCACGATGATCTCCAATCAATCTAGATGGTTCATTTCAAAGTGGGTTCCAAAAGCCAAAGAGATAAAAGCTAAAATAGTGAAAATTTGGTCTTGAATTGAGGGATCAACATTTTGCTGCACTGTTGCTTGGCTAAATCGATGAGTTATTTAATACTACAAATTTTGTGATTCATTAAGTGAAACATTTTTATATGAATAGAATAAATTATTTTGTCTTACCTTCTTTTGCAAAATTTGTCAAATTGCTATCTGTTGGTGAGAATTAAGTCTGAAGCAGCAATGTTAAAAGAGTGGTTTAGAAAAGTCGTTAAAGTGGTTAATGGAGTCATCAAACGGAAAGGCTTACAGATGTGGTTATAATCTTGTTGATGCTAACGGAAGGAATATTTTCTGTTTTGGTTCGTTAGTTTTGAAACTGAAACTCTGTGTTTTGATTAAAACACACAGCATCAATAACATGAATTTATTTCTTCAATTTATACAAGATAAGATCAAGAGTCTAGTTGAGTAGTGTTTTAATAACCAACCTAGGGTGAAACCCAACAAAGTAACCGGGTCCTAGATTGACCGATTTAACTGGTTTGACCATCGGGTCAAACCGATGTCCAAAAATTTAAATATAACAAAAGAAACCCCCAAAATTTTTAAGTCCCTATAGGTTTGAAATCTTGCCAAAACACCCCAAATACTTCTGCTAGCGTCGACAAACCAGGGCAAATAGGACCTGTTTTCATGGATGACAACACTCCCCATCACCACGAAAACACTCCCCCCAGCCTCTTTTGACCAAAACTCATATCACCCCCGCGCCCCCCCCCCCCCCCCCCCCCCAATTGCCTCGCTAATCAGCAACAACAACTCGGTATTGCCGCCGATTTAGTTTTGCGATTTTCGGTTGATTCACTCAACAGAAATTACCTCCGTCACTACCATTGCACTCACCGACCCTTCATCTTCAAAAGCCCCAACATCCCGACCTTCAATTGTTCATCAATCACCGTCCTAATTTTTAGGGTTTTTAGTGAATAGGAAAATTACTAACCTCGTCCGATGAAGACCCCGAGTCCCGGTTCAATCGGCCTAGCCAAGCCAGGTTTTAAAACATTGTAGTTGAGTCTCTAAATTCTTTGAAGTGATCGAACACGTGAAGTGTGTGAGTGTCTAACTGCCATAATGGCATCAATGTTTCTAACTTGATTTACGGATTCTTTTTGAATTGTAACTTCCTATGATCGCAAGTATACAAACAACATTGTATTGCCCTAATGATTAATGAGAATCATTTCTAAACTTTTCCTGTTCTTGAAATTTTCTCTTACAATTTTCATTAACTTTTTCTTTTGATCTCTTTAAAAATGATTAGAAATTCAACACTATTTTGCATTGGCAATGGTTATCTCATGATTCATGATTTAATTTATTGTAAATAAAGCATTAATGATATGATATATCATATACTACTCTTGATACCAATTGTTATAAAAAATAAAAAATAAAGCTATCGCTGTTTTTAATATTTCCAATGGAAGAATATTACTTGAATTTAAGATGAAAATGATTCTAGAGAAGATAGATTTACTTATCAATTTCGCTAATTAGAAAAAAACAATTAATATAAAACTTTAAATAATACATGGATGATATATATCATATACTAGTTCTAATATCACTTGTTAAAAAAAAATATATATCTTTCTTTTCGTTATTTCCAGTGGAAGAATATTGGATTCAAAATTAAGTGATTTTTGAGAGCATAAATTTACTTACTAATTTCATTTATAGCAAAAATTGAATTCAAGAATTTTTAAAAAATATATGTCATGTGATTATTAATGTGTTTTTGGGTGAACTTGTCACTATTCAATAACATTTTAATCCCATAGGTATCACAAAATGACAATTTTCTTCTATTCGCTTCAGACACATAACATCACCCCCACTATTTGACTCTGTCACTTTAAATTATGATTTAATGATCTTTATTTAAATATTTCATTAATAAAAGCATAAAGTCTTAGAGCATTTCCAAATGACTCTTTATATGACCCAAACTCTTTATTATAAAAAGTCTATGCATAAAAACAAGAGTCCAACAGACTCTTTATCTTTAAAATATAAATTAGAGAGTGAGTTTGACTCTCCATATTTAGATAGTCAAATTTCACTCTCTATCCTAATTTTAAATAATAAACTACAAGTTCCTATGTATTTTATTTATTAATTCTTTCTCCCATTAAGTCTCTTTCTTAAAAATAAAGAACATCTTCATTAAATTTAAAGAGTCTATTAGATTTGAATAAAAATTGTCTTCTTTATATTTAAAAATTAATGAAGATGCTCTTTATTTATATGAAAGATGCTCTTCAAAATAAGGAGCAACATTGGAAATGCTCTTACACTTAGCAATAGACGGATACGAGGGATTTTGCAATTAATGCACTATTGACTCAAAAAATCATCATATTTATATTTTGATAATAACAAATTAAAGTACTTTTAAGGGGGCATTTGGTTATGGGGTATTTGACATTACTGGGGTAAGTGATCTTATATTATTTGATTACCATGTTTGGTTGTCAAGTAATATAAGATACCGGTAATCTTCAAATACCAATGAGTGCGTTTGGTTCAGAGAATGTTATATTATTGAGAAACATTGTATTACTGTAAAGATAGATTACTAGGGAATCTTTAGAGAAATGTGTTTGGTGGGTTGGAATAAATTGATGGGTATGTTATAATAATATGTTTGGTTGGGAGGATAAATGAGTGGGTATGTTATGTAGATTACTAAATTACCCTCATTTTTAAATAATAATATAATATTATTTTTATTATTATTTTATTCTATTATTTTTTAAATTATTTTTTTAACCCCCCCTATATTTGAAATTTTACTAAAACACCCCAATCATATACAACTTTAATTTGTAACAAAATCACCCGCACTCACCCCAAGCCACCGCGGGCAGCCACCACCACCACCGGAAGCCACCGTAATGGCGCACGACCAGCCGAATCTGGCTGGTCGTACGCTGATAAGGCCTAATCCGGTCAGATCTGGCCATGAATATGGTCGTTTCACGGCTAGATCTGGCCGTTAATATGGCCATTTCACGGCCAAAGACCTGGCCTTTTCAAGGCCAGATCTGTGGTGTTTCACGGCCACATCTTTGGCCGTGAAACGACCAGATCTGGTCGTTGGTCAGAAACGTCCTTATTGGCAAACAACCGACAAGATCCTGCCGGTCTTGTGCCGATATGACGAATTTCGCCGACGGCCAGCGGTGGTCTTTGATGGTTGGGGGTATTTTGTTAACTTTTAAACTTTTTTGTGGCGGGGGTGTTTTAGCTAAATTCTCAAATGTAGGGGGTCTAGGTAATTGTTATTTGGTAGACATATGAGGGCAAATATATCCAAAATGATAAATTATTAAGGGCAAAATAGGGTCAAAATTAAGATTACCTCGGTAATCTTATAATAACACCCCTTGGGAAGGTAATCTGATTACCCCCAATATTACCAACAGTAAACACTATTTGCAACAAAAGATTACATAATATTTTATTACTTGACAACCAAATGAGGGAATCTTGAAAATTAAACAAAGATTACAGGATTAATCTTATATCACCCTGAACCAAACGCTACCATAATGGTTACTATTGGTAATATTGGAGGTAATCTGATTACCTCCATTTTCTTAGGTATTTTAAGATTACCAAAGTTATCTTTTTTTGTTACAATTTTATCCCTTATTAATAAAAATTTTGGACAATAATGCCCCTATTTTAAAATAAATTTACATTAATATCCTATTTCAATTTTACCCTTGTTTAATTAAAATTTTGGACAATAATGCCCTTATATTTAAAACAATTTACTGACCACCACTGCCACCCAGCCACCATCACCATCACCACTGCCACCTAGCCACCACCGTCGACAGCGGGCCAACCACCACAGACCACCGCCAAAAAATTGCCGAAGTCCTTAAAAAAGAACAAGATTTGGTGGGAGGCTCCAGAAGGCTTTGATATGGTAGTTTCCAACTATATTGATGGCTGAAAACGGCCATATCAAGCCAGATCGATGAAACTGGCCGTTAACAGCCACAGACATGGCCGTTAACGGCCAGATCTCACCCAGATCTGGCCAATAATGGCCAGGGATCTGGTCAGAAATGGCCAGAATAGATCTGGCCAGATTTGGCCTGATATGGCCGTTTTCGGCCATCAATATGGCCAGAAATGGCCATCTTGGAGCCTCTTGGTCACTGTGAGCTACTCACGGGGACTTTCAGAGACTTCCGGTGGTGGTTTGCGGTGGCGGCAGGAGGTGGGGGTGATTTCGTCATAAATTAAAGTTTTACATAAGCGGGGTTTTTTAGCTAAATCTAAAATATTGGGGGTTAAAAGAAGTTATTCAAAAATTAATAATAAAAATAATATTATATTAATATTTAAAAAGGGGACAATTTAGTAATTTAAATAATATACCCACCAATTTATTCCCCATAACCAAACATATTAATATAACATACACACCAACAAACCAGACACATTTTCCTAAAGATTTTCAGTAATCTTTAAGGTAATCTATCTTTCTAGTAATCCAACATTCCTAGTAATCTAACATTTCCCAAACCAAACGACTCCTAAATATATGAATTAATGACTCTTGCTTTAACTGTGTATTTAGAATGTAACCAAATTTCCCAAAAGCCGAGTTTGGATCAAGAACATTAAGATTTTAAAAAGCTTACTCTAGGTATAAGACTTCTTTTATCCATTTTAATTGTAAAGCATGAGTCATAGTTTAGAATTGATTTTTTCCTTATAAAAGCTCCTTAAGTTTTATTCTGGGTTTATATTTTGTGCCCAAAGTTTATTTTTTTGAAACAAGTTAAAATAATCTTTTTACAAAGCTTGTGAACATTTGTGTAACTTAAAAGGTTTAAAAAGTTACAGTTTAACCCAATCGAATGGCCCAAACAG
Organism: Pistacia vera; assembly: GCF_008641045.1. Classification (NCBI taxonomy): domain Eukaryota; kingdom Viridiplantae; phylum Streptophyta; class Magnoliopsida; order Sapindales; family Anacardiaceae; genus Pistacia; species Pistacia vera. Next base: position 141,307 of record NW_022196839.1, read on the forward strand.
CCAACCAGCTAAGGCAGCCAGATAAAGGCAGATGTTCATTCAATCAAACTCATTCACCACCTCAAAAAATTTCCACTCCTTTCTACTTCACTAATTAATCAAAATCAAACAATAATACCAATATCAAAGATATTTACATCATAGTACGCAAAATCATAATTTCATTTATCTACATCTCTAACTCATTAAAATCATAAACTCGTAACAAAAATATCAAATAAATTTACAAAAGGAAATCACAAAGAAAGTATGAACAAGGGAAAAACAAAAAACAAAAAGCACTACATTTCGCTTCCAAAGGTGGAGGACCGATAGAAGAGAACGACCAATTGCAGTTAGGCTGCATGGAGCAAGAAGAATGATGGAGGAAAAGGATCACGTGGCCAGGCTATGCCATGATCTATTCTATCTTTAGGTTCATTACACCAAGTTCTGTAATTTAAAGTATTGGGATACAATAATGTTGCGAACACCAATAATTTGCACTGAATTTTTATATCGACATACGTGGCATCCAATTAGACACGACCACATTAGAGACAACACACGTCTTCCGTAAATGAACGGTTGTCCAACAATTATGGACACCTATCCATATTTGATGGACGACCGTTCATCATGAATGGACAAGCGTCCACAAAAATAACAATAGACTTTTATCCATATTATTTGGATGGGATTCCATTTACTATTGAAGTGGATGCCCCTCCATAAATTTTTTTTTTAAAAATAATCTACTTCTCCAAGGGCTTTAGAATCGCTGCTCTTCTTGTTACAGAATATGTTTTTAGGAAGAATCCGCTGCTTTCAATATCCGCTCTTTGAAAGAAGTAAATGGACAGCTTTTTTGCCTTGCCTTGATTACCACCCGACTTGATGATGCTCATCGAGCAATAAGTAGACTAGCCATCTGAAGCCTTCCCCATTTCCCTATCCTCTGATAACGAAGTGACTGCACCAATAGAGCACACAAAGCAAAGGAAGGGACTCACCAAGCAAGGGCGATTGAAGATTAAATCAAGCATAAAAAGCCATGAGTAATGCCCAGAAGATGAATTGGAGTTAGTTAGCCAGCTAAATGGTTAGCAGGTAAAGTACTAGGAGTCCCATAGATAAGAACCTTTCACCCCTTTCCATCTAGTACATAGTAGGGAATCGTCAACCACCCCTCTCCCAAGGGGAAGAGAAGGAGTTCTCGGTGTGGTCTTTGTCTCTGTTTGTTAGAAGCAATTTCAGGATCAACAGCGTTGAACAGACCAATAAAGATGTGGATCTTTCTAGAAAGCATAGGACATGCGAGCACAAAAAGCATAAACTGAAACCATTCCACTTGCAGCCTTCGCCCAAGACGAAGGAAATAAAGTAAAGGAAAGGCAAGTACTTCAGTTAATTGCTCAAAGACCGGCTTGAAACCTCGGGCTAGTGAAGCTGCTTATCCTTTGTGTATTCGTTTGTGTGTCAGCATTGGCTTCTAGCATAGGAGGGAGTTGACTGATTCTCAATGGAATATTAATTGCAAACTTCATTAACGGTTCCCACTTGTTCTTCCTCAACTATTGTAGGCTCACTAGGCCTTTTCTCCACCACTGATTTTAGATGGACGACATTCATTATTTTATTTTTAAAATTTTATGGACGGGCGTCCATATGAGGTGGACGTCCATCCATAGTAAATGGATTTCCGTCCAAATAATATGGACGGGAGTCCATTGTTATTTTTATGGACGCTCGTCCATTCGTGATGAATGATCGTGCATCAAATATGGACGAGCGTCCATAATTGTTGGACGACCATACATTCACGGAAGACGTGTATTATCAGTAACGTGGCTGCGTCTGGCTGGATGCCACTTACATCGCTATAAAATTTCGGTACAAATTATCAATATCCACAACATTATTGATTGTGATATGCCCCCCTGATTGTAACAAACATTAAGAAAGAATAAATAGTAACTGGGACAATATTAAAATGAGAAATATTTTGAACAATGATATGTAAACATTTGTTAAATTCAAGAGGGTATATCCTATTATTTACAAACACCTCAGGACAATTTTTTTCGCTCCTTATGAATAATGGGCAGATAATATTAACAGTAAATTAATTTGTGAAATATAAGGAACTTAATTAATTAATAAAATAGTCTACCAATTTTGGTTAGGGATTAGGGCTGTTCAAAAAAATCTGATATCCGATCCTAATCCGCTCCACTCCGATCCGAAAAAATCAGATATTAGAAAATTCGGATCGGATACCGGATCGGGATTGTTAAAAAAACGGATATCCGTATCCGGTCCGGATTTTACTAAAACCACGTCGTTTTGATTTTTAAAATAACCCTAAAAACACAATTTTAATTTCACTCAAACTCAACTCTCTCATTCTCTCTCGCTCAACACTTGACAGACGACAGTCACAAACTCACGACTCAACCTCACCATTGCCATCTTCATTCTTCAGTCACCAACTCACCATCGCCATCTCTCTCACTCACTCCTTCCACCATCAAAGCCAAGATCGTCAACAACCCTAAATCTTCAGACGTTAGTTCCTCTCCTAAATCCCTAATTGAAGCCCCAAATCGATCGTAAGTATTTATTCATCTCCATATCTCACCTCTTCTTTTACCTTCCATCTCCATATCGTAAATACAAATAATCCCTAATTTTTTGTAGTGGTTGGTTTCTTTTTTCTGGTAAATACCAAGAAATGGGTTTTTAAATTTCTTTAGATTTGCTTAATTTTCTTTTTCCCTTTCGAAATTTTAGTGTTTTCCATTATAAATTGCTGAATTTTCTACCTTGTTTTGTGATGGATGCTTTGACTATGGATTGTTGGATCTTCATTCATGGTTTGTTTTCTGCTACAGGATAGTGAAGAAAAAAATGGTTTGTTTTTTGATATCATAATGATAATCTTAAACAGTCAAGTTCAATTTTTGATCTTTCTGTTTTTATGTTAGGGTCTAATTGAAAATTGCTTGGAGTTTAGGGGGAAAATTTGATTCAAACTACCTACATTTGATGCACTGATCTCAATGCATCTGATGCATTTTAATTTCCTTGTGTTCCTGACATTGAGGCATGTGATTCTGAATCATTTATAAATTAAGATACAGCTGAATTGTTGCGTTCAATTTTTGAATTCAATTTCCTTAGTTATTTACATTTTGAAATATTTATGAGGTTATGGTTTGATTTGAAGTGGGAATTCTTATTTGTGCGAATGTTCATCTGCAATCATTTGAGTCAAATTATCTTTGATAATAGAGGGATTAAGTTAAAGCTTGTACTTTTCGTGGGAAATTTGATTATACAATTGGTGGGAAGTTTTACCAAGAATAGGATTCTTTTTCTCACATACAATTTAATTATATATGTTGGATAAAAAATGTTGTTATGTTAATGTTGTTGATTGCCTTCTGGTTATTTGATGTTATATTATGTAATGTGTTGATTGTTGAAGTGGGAAAATCCAGCCAATTGGTTGGGCTGGTTTGTTTGATTGGAAAAATAGAAGTGTTTTAATTTATGAGTATGACTTTGTGGTTGTATACTTGCTGTTTTGGATCCATTAACATTGGTTGGACATTTTAGAGGTTGCTAACATAATGTTGTCTTTATATATTAGTAGGCTGGATTAAATTTTAGGGCTAAATAATTAAAGAAGCATAAATTCTAAACTTAAAGTTTGTATTTTGTAAATTGCAGGTAGCTTTAACTTGAGAATGAAGAACCCTGCTCGCACTTCAGTCCAGGAAGGAAATAGAGTGAAGTCAGTGTGATGAAGTTGGCATGAAGATAAAAAAATGTATTAGTATTAAGTTGGCTATTTTGTTTGTCTTTTTATTAAATTTGTAATTGTAATTTGGGTAATAGATTCTGTGTTAAGTTGGCATTAAACAACTTGTGGATTAATTTGTTGATAATCATGCATTGTAGTTTCAATTTTATTAGAAGAATTATTTGATTTTAAATTTTTAATAAGAATTTTCAAAAATTCAGATAGATTTCAGATATCCAGTTATCCGATCCGGAAAATCGGATATCCGAAAAACCGGATATCCACATAATTCGGATCGGATACGGATCAGGATATATCCTGATCCTGATCCGAAAATCTAGATTGGATCATAAATAAAGCCATTCGGATCGGATATCCGGATTTGAACAGCCCTATTAGGGATGGTAGGTTGCCCCGATTTTTTAAATGGTTAAGTTGATGAGTTGTCATTTCGCAAGTTCTACGGCTCCGTTTGGTTGGTTTTTGGGAATACTATTATTAGTATTCCCAAAAAAGTTAAACAGTAAAATGCCTAAAAACTCACAATATTATTCAACTTTTTTTAAACCCCCTAAATTTGTTAATTTAATTAAATACCCCTAAATATTTTTTTTTCAAAATTACAAAAACACCCCTAAACACACATTATGCCATATTCCGACCACCACTATCGGAAGTTGGCCGGAATCTGATATAATGGAGCACTACCGGCTGAATTTGGCCGATAGTGCGCCGATCTAGACTTTTTTGGCCAGATCCATGGTGGATTTGGCTGAAAAAGGCCAGATCTAAGGCCAAAGATCTGGTCGTCTTTGGCCGTAACCAGACGTCAACGATGGCCAACATATGGTCATCGTTGACCATCAACGACGACCGTATCTTTGGCTGTCGTTGACGGGCAAATGCGGCCAGATCTGGCCGTCAATGGCCAGATCCACCGTAGATCTGGTCGTCAATGGCCAAATCTAGCCGTAGATCTGGCCTTTGCTGGCCAGATCCACCGTGGATCTGGCCGGCAAAGGCCATATCGGGGCACGACCGGCAAGATTCAGCCGGTCATGCGCCGATACGGCGACTCTGACCATCCTCTGGCGGCGATGGCCGGCTGCGATTATTCAATGGATAAGTTGGGGGTGTTTTTGTTAACTTTCAAAGTTTTATTATAGGGGTGTTAGTAAATAAATAAACATAGGGGATATTTTTATTAATTTCTAAATCTTACATCATAATACCCGTCTAATTCAACTTTTTTTAACTTTTTCTAAAAACTTTTCTAAAAACTACAAAAAAGTAACCAAAAGGAGCCTACGTTTCTTAAATAAATATAATATTATATAACTCGACATGCTGAAGCTGCTTTATTAAACTTTTCTACAAGCAAAAATCATACTCTCTTAAACTTTCGCTGTTGAACATCAGAAAATTCTTAATACATATAACTCTGATTTGACCTGATCGAGTTCTGGTGTGACGTATGCTTGAAGGTAATTAGCAGCGCCCATGTACCTGTTCCTGTTCTCCAACGCGGTTCTGTAATTCCGCAGCCCCACACAGAGAAACTTGTACAAGAAGTTAATACTTCGCACTTTCAGAGAAGCTTGCCGCCTAGTTTCATCCACTGCTCAAACCTTTTTATTTTAACCTTTGTTAACATTATTATTTATTTTATTGACTTAAGATTAACATTAATATGTAATACCTCAAATTATTTCCAAAACTTTCTGAGAAGAGTTTTGATTAAGAGGAGATTTCGACATGGAGAAGAGGAGAGAGATTTGAAGGATGGTTTTCATCTTTGATTTCATTTTTTTTTTCAGCTTTTTTTTTTTTTAAATTTCTTGAGTGAAGTGTGTTTTTGCTGATGAACTTTTTTTTTTTTCATTTATCTTAATAGAATTGCAATTGTGTATATTAGTTGGTTAGTGGAATTACCACGTCATTTTATATATACAATTTTGTATAAACTCTGTGTATATATATTATTATTCTTTTTATAATATTGGTCAATTTAATTGATGGGATTTTTTTTTTTTTTTTTAATAATCTTCGAAATTTGTTTTATAAATCAAACACAATATTGTTGTAACTACTTTTGAATTCTTAATTTTATTGCATGTATAGCGTGTAAGACGAAAGATATTTATATCTTCCAATTATTAATTAAACTTACACATTGTTCCCCAAGGGGAATGTTTGTCCCCTTTTCTTTTTCTTTTAGTCAGATCCGAGCTAAAGAATATTTTCCAACGCGGAATTAGGAAACAGACGTGGACCTTCAAGTCATGTAATAAGAATTGGCCTCACCTTATTCATTTTATCAGCCGTTCATCAACTCATATATTTAATTCATGCTCTCTCTTTTATCTTTCTTTATCAATTATAAAACTCAAAAAGTGCATTTGGTTTAGGGAATATTATATTACTAATGCATATTGTATTATTGGAAATATAGATTACTAGGAAATCTTTAGAGAAATGTACTTGGTCGGTTAGAATAAATTGGTGGATATATTATAATAATATGTTTAGTTATGAGAATAAATGAGTGGGTATCTTATATAGATTACTAAATTGCCCTCCTTTTTAAATAATAATATAATATAATATTATTATTATTATTATTTTATTCTATTATTTTTTAAATTATTTTTTTAACCCCCCTATATTTGAAATTTTACTAAAACACCCAAACCATATAGAACTTTAATTTATAGGAAAATCACCCCCACTCACCCCAAGCCACCATCGGTAGCCGCCATAATGGCACACGACCAGCCAGACTAGCTGGCCGTGCGTCGATAAGACCTAATCCGACTAGATTTGGCCGTGAATATGGCCGTTTCATGGTTAGATCTAGCTGTGAATATGGTCGTTTCACTGCCATAGATCTGGCCGTGAAAAGGCCAGATCTTTGGTCGTGAAATGGCAACTATTTCACAACCAGATCTATGGCGTTTCACGACCACATCTTTGGCTGTGAAACGGCCAGATCTGGTCGTTTCTGGCCATGGATCACAAATCCATGGTCGAAAACGCCCTTATCAACACACGACCGGTAAGATCCTGCCAATATAATGACTTTTGCCGGCGGCCAACGGTGGTGGCTAACAGTCGACGATGGTTTTGGGTGGTTGGGGGTATTTTGTTAACTTTTGAACTTTTTATGGCAAGGGTATTTTAGCTAAATTCTCAAATGTAAGGGGTATGGGTAATTGTTATTTGGTAGACATATGAGGGCAAATGTGTCCGAAATGATAAAAGATTAAGGACAAAATAGGGTCAAAATTAAGATTATCTCGGTAATCTTATATTAACACCTCTTGGGAAGGTAATCTGATAACCCCTAATATTACCAACAATAAACACTATTTGCAATAAAAGATTACGTAATCTTTTATTACTTGATAACCAAATGAGGGAATCTTGAAAATTAAACAAAGATTGCAGGATTAATCTCATATCACCCAGAACCAAACGCTACCAAAAAAGCATCCTTAATTAATTTGCTATTTTCAGTAATAAATCTTCATTTAGGGGGCGTTTGGATCATATAATGTTTTATTATAGGGGAATATTATATTAATAGAATAAAAGATCACCTTAAAGATTACTGGGAATGTTTAGAAAATGTGTTTGGTTGGGAGGATAAATGGGTGGGTATATTATATAGATTACTAAATTGTCCTCATTTTTAAATATTAATATAACAATATTTATTATTATTATTTTTTGAATAATTTCTTTTAACCGCTTACTTTTCATATTTAGCAAAAACACCCTAGCAACCACAAATCTTTTAAACTTAACAAAAACACCCCTACCCACCCCAAGCCACTGCCAGTAGCCAGCCACTAGCGGCCGCTGGCAATGCCACAAATCTGGCCATGATGTCGGCAGTGCCATAGATTTGGCCGTTTCATGGCAAAAGATCTGGTTGCTTCACAACCAGATCAGTCACCATTTCATAGCCACATCCTTGGTCGTGAAATGACCATAGATCTAGTTGTGAAACAGCCAGATCTGGCTTTTTTCGACCATGGATCTGTGATCCATAGTCCGGAAAGCCTCATCGGTGCACAACTGGCCATATACGGCCGGTTGTACATCATTATGGCGACTTTTGACAGCCTTCAACAGCGATCGATGATGGCTATCGGTGGTGGCTAGTTCTACGTATAATGGCATTTCTATAAATAATGACAATAACAAGGGCAATGTCATCCGAAAAATTTAAAAAGCGAGGACAAAAGTGTCTGCATGAGTGATTGGGTGTTTTGTAAATATTAACAAATATAAGGTTAATTTAGACCAAATGCTCAACTGTTGGGAAAAAAAATTGTAATACCAAGTTAAGTTTTAACAACAGTCGCAAAACACCGCCAAACACCACCCACCCACCCACCCCCACCCCCCCCCCCCCCCCCCCACCACCCCCCCCCCCCCCCCCCCCCCCCCCTTCCCCCCCATGTATTAAGATTATCGGAAAGATCCCCCCAAATGCTATTGTTTGTCATAAATATTCTGGGAATATTTTTTTACAAACCAACCAAACATCGCATCTGCACAATTTAAAAAATATTACCCTAATTATCTAATATTACCCGATCCAAACGGCCCCTTAATGTAACAAAATTTTTAAATTAAAAGAACAACCTAATTAATGGCCTAAAGGTGATAAAATTCATAATGATATTAATTTGGTTGTGAAATTATATGAACTCTCAACTGGCTGCATCTATATCTATACTTGTCCATGTTGTACTGTTTAATTTTTTTTCGAAACGGGTAAGTCTTCGTCTAGTCTCAACTCTCAATTAGTAAACTGTAGTTAATTAGTTTATTATATTCTTACCAACTAGTGGCGGCCCCAGGATTTTTGCCTGGGGGTGCCTCCGCGGCTCCGCCATTGTTGTCAAACAACTAATGAAAACTTTAAAAATCAACAACTTGAAGTAAAGAAAATATACAATATCAAGACCCCTAAAAAAAAAAAAAAATGCAATAACATAATACTTTCTTACGTGAATAAATTTATGAGAAGCAAAATTTTGAGTAACCCTTGAGCAAAGCCTTCTTTTAATTTAATTTTTTTTAATTTTATTTTTGGCTTCCAAAGATTATAATATAAATTTTCATGACTTTAATCAAATCTAGCCTAAGCTAAAGTCGACCAAAACTTAAATCAAATCAACATTGCGTTGATTTTTAATATGAATTAATAAAAAAGGGGTGGGGGGTGGGTTGATTTTTTTTGACATAACATAAATAGTAACTCAAATTTCCATAAAAATTTTAAGCAGCTGAACGGTGACGTTTAAAATGTAGGAAAGTGGTGGGTGAAGGGTGAAGAATAACGTCCTTTAAAATATAGTTAAGGTTTTAATTTGGGAAAACAAGAACATTCTTAGACAAAAACACAAAATAAACTCATAAGATCCATGTCTTTTTCTCTTAAATTAGAATAAAAAACCTCCAAAAAAAAAGCACGATTCAACCTTAAAAATTAAATTGAAATGAGCAATACACATACCTAAAACTGATAAAACAGAAAACGGAGCTAATTGTGGCACCTTGAGTAGTGAAAGCTTCAACACTTTAGTCTTTAAAAGTTTTAAGATTGAATAGCATGGAAAGAGAGAGAGAAAGAGAGAGTGAAGAATTTTAGGGATAAAATCAAAAAAGCAGGTAGAGCCGTGGAGACGAAGAGTGGAGATAGTTTTAAACTTTGATATGATATGGGCTTGAAATATAAATATTAATAACAAGTTTTATGTGAGCCTGGATATATGCATAATAGTTCTCATTTTCTAAAAATCTAAGGATGGGCCTAGGTGTATATATTAATAGCAATTTTTTGTGGGCCTATATATTAATGTTTTTTTTTTTTTTTTTAAATATGAGGGTAGGCCTAGGCCTAGCCCCGGTTACCAACCACTTTAGATGTTACTTCCCTTGTATGCCTTTCTAAGACGTTTCATTGTCGCAATCTGATTATATATTGTTATGCCTAAAAATAAGGGCTGACATATGCTAACGTCATTTCCACCAATCATGATTCAACATACGTCTCCACTATCCAGAACTTGACACGTATCTAAAGACAAATGTCAAGACCCAAATCACCTCAAGGATTTATGCTTGAGTGAATTTTGGTTCGCACACATGTCTAAGTCCCATTTAATTTAAGGATATACATGAGAGTTCTTAAAAAATGGGAAGGCAGGAAGAATCTTCACGACGTCAGACCACTTGCAAAAAAATAATCATTACCTTGAACAAAACAAGTATAAATAGGCAGCTCTCCCTCATAAAATAGAGGTTAGACACACACAAATTACATAAAGCAAATAGCAAACACATTATTAGAAAGAGACTGTCTTGACATTCTCTTAGAACACAAACACTTGTAATCGCAGATCGTAGATTGCGACCCTTGTAAGCTTGTATAACAATCAGAAAAAAAAAAAAAAACATTTATATAAACAACCACAGTGGATGTAGGAGTCACTTTTAAGCATCTGAACCACTATAAAAACTCTCTTGTTATCTTTACTTTACGTATTTGCATGCTACTGTCATCACAGTATTTCATTCATTCTCTATTATCTGCGCACGTGTAACTTCATAGTATTTTATACGTACAAAATCGTTAGTGTCAAAATCAAGCATCAACATATATTAATTCTTATATTCATCCAAAACTTGGCTCATCTCAGTTAGAAATTGTGTCCACGTACTTACTTTAATTTCCTTCACTTTCCAAGAAATTTTCTCCGACACTTTGATGCATACATCAATCTTTTTTAGGAAAAGAACAATAACTTTCCTCTTCTTAAACTCATATAAATAATAACTAAAACATGAATATATTTTACTCAATCTTGCTTATATATATATAAGAAAGCTAAAAAGCTGAAGATGGTTTTATTATCTCTATTCCTACCTTGGCAACTAATCAAAATGATCCCAAGTAGTTGGGCGGTTTTGAAGCTCAACAGCTCGTACAGCATTATAATATTTTCTAACATCTTCTTTAAGTTCATAGACTGGGTAAGCTATTACATCTATTTTTGCAAGGGCTTCTTGTATACCTCAGGTAACATTCAGTAGCCAATTCTTCAGCGTACACTTTATTTTAAAGTAAACAAATCCAATAATTGTTGTTGATCATCTTGTTCATGATTACATAATAATGTTACAATCAACGTATTTTTTTTCATATATGAATTGCAAATGTAAGATTCTATGGCTCGGAGACTTTTTACTAAACCTGGAGGAGATTTAGTACATTTTTTTCCTTGTATAATTGTTTATTTATCTATTTACATATTCTATGAATAGATTTGACAGAACTATACATTTTCACTAGGGCTGATTAGACATCCTCTGTTAATGGCTTTTGTAATTTATTTCTAGGCTTATGATTCAGCTCTCAGTTCGTATACACCGCTGTTCTGGATCTATTGACAACATATATATTTCACCCAATCAAGCGAGTACAGTCTCAGGAAAGCTGCATCTTTCCTGAGTATTCGGGAGGGACTATCTCTGGCAATTGTTATGATTTACATTTCATACGCCTTTCTCGGTCCTGTCAAAATCATCATTTCTTCTATAGCTTTCTACATCAGTGTAAGTATATGTTGTATTAGTTTCCGTGTCTAATCGTACGCCCAACACAAATACAAGGACGAACCCACAAATTTATTTATTTATTTTTTTTTTTTTTTTTTTTGCAGGGATTGGTTCTGCTAAATCTTGTATAGCGGGAATTATTTCCAGAATCGAAGTCCGATCTACTTAACATTATTGCAGTGGTCTTATTAGCAGTGGGGGAAGCTGGAGCGAGTACACTATTAGGAGAATTTTTCGCTGATCAAGTAAGAAGCTATCATGAATTCCAAAAAAAAGAGATAAAGCTCGGATGAGTGTGGAAGATTGTTACTTGCTGTTGTAGTGCAACAGCTGCATTACCATTAACATATTTCTATACGTGGAAAATAATTCTTATAATCTCTGAATCATGAATGGGAGGCGCTTTCATCATGTTCTTGGTCGGTGTTCATTCTTACTGTATTAGAGTAATAGTTAATGATGGCAGTCGTTTTACTAGATTCCGCGTTGTCAAGGCATCCTTATTGAAAAGGCACCTCCAGTATCCTACTTCGAAGAATCAGTTCTTTGGTAATATTGGCTGCATCATTAATGATGGAAATCAATTATGTTTGTCGCCTCAAATCAAATCCCTGCGGTATATCATCTATCATCATTATATGTTATATGTTCGCTGTAAAGTGTTATATATAACATAGTCATAGACACGATTAGCAAGAATTAATTATAGTATCATTTTCTTCTCTTTCTTTTATCTCAACTATATTATGTACTTGAAGAATTAAAAATTAAACATTGTTTACTATTTGTCCTCTGAATTCGCAGATGGGTAGACAAAGCTGCCATTATAGAGTCCACTTTTAGTCAAGAAGAACAAGAAAAGGCAGGCAGGCTTTGCACCGTGACACAAGTCCAAGGATTATGTGGTGATGTGGCACCTGTTTTGTGCCTATGTGGAAGGTCAATCTCTAATGTGTTTGGTCAAATGCCATTTTTTTTAGGAAGCCAAGGACATTTCTGGGATTTCTCAATTGGGAGTCTTGTTAGACCTAATTGGTTTTGCCCATTTTTGTTCTTTTGCGGTTATTCCCTCTTGGTTACAGAGAGAGAAAGGTTGTTACAAAAATGGTTGAGTTGGAGCTTTGAAGATCGCTGGATGGAATCAAACGGTGATGGTGAGTCTAGTTTCTTATTCTTTTATTCCTTTCTAATCCATATCCAACCAATTCAGCAACAAAACATACCCCAAAACCAAGTAAAAATTCGGCCAAACTAAAAACATAAACAAAATCACACTTACTTGCAAATTCGGACCAAGACAAATAGAAACACTTCAAGCCTAAAGGATTACTCCACCAACTTGAATTGATTCACCACCAAATCCCCTTGCCAGGACTTGGATAAAGAATGCACAATCAAAAAAAACAAAAGTTCTCTCAAATGGATAAACCAATTTTCATATATATCAACACTAAATGTTACAATGGAATAGTTGCCCTTATATAGACAAATACAAGGATAAACAAGTAATTGACGAATACAAGAAAATGAAATAAACTTATCTAATTATAATAAGTCATTCATTCAAAAAGCAAGGCCATGCCTATTTAATGCAAAAGAAACATAATTCCCTAATTCTAGGATCTATGTCTTTAACCACCCCATTAGTTATCTAAGCTTACTTTCATTAGATCAAAACTAATCAATGATCTTAATTAAGTCTACTAATAAGGGTGTAAGAATTTGGGTTTTGAGAATCATGTAAATGGATCCAATAAGGGATCATGTGGATCTTCCCCTTTAGAATGAAACTTGGGCCGGATTGAACTTTTTCAACACTTGGACTTCTTTCTTTGTGGGCTTGAGCTTCCCTTGTTGTGCTTGGGCTTGGAATGGCTTGGACCGAAATGTTTGGACTCTCTCCCTCCTTAGAACTTGCTTGGGCCAAATAGCCTCTATTGCTTTCCACATTCCACAAACCAAGTGTTTTAGGACTTGGAGTTGAATTCTTCAATTCAACCAAGTTAGCAAGTGTTTTAGGACTTGCAATTCCTTGTCCACTCATGTTTACAAGTGTTTTAGGACTTGTAAACGTATCATCCTCCCTAGGTTAAGAAGGATTTGCCCTTAAATCCAGATCATCCTCCAAGTATGGGCTTAGATCCCCCACATTGAAGGTGGTCGAGACTCCCCCATACTCACTAGGCAACTCCACTTTATAAGCATTATCATTTACCCTCTCAACAATCTCAAAAGGTCCATCTGCCCTAGGAGCTAATTTACTCTTTCTCTTACTTGGAAACCTCTCATTTCTCAAGTGAATCTACACTAAATCCCCCAATTGGAAAAGCTTAGGCTTTCTATGCTTATTTGCCTTATTCTTGATCTTTTCATTTGATTTTTCAATTTGAGTTCTCATGGTTTCATGGAGTTTCTTCATTTTCTTCAATTTCTCATTAGCATCCACACTTGGCTCAAAATCAAGGGGTAGGGAAGTGAGATCAAAAGGGATAAGTGGGTTTACTCTATATAACACCTCAAATGGAGTGTGACCCGTAATAAAACTAAGACTCATACTGTAGGTAAATTCAGCATGTGCCAATTGCAAATCCCAGTCCTTTAAATGCTTACTCACCAAACTCCTTTGGACATTGCCCAACACCTTATTCACCACTTCGGTTTGGCCATCGGTTTGAGGGTGATGTGAGGTACTAAACATCAATTTTGTCCCTAATTTACCCCATAAAATTCTCCAAAATGACTCAAAAATTGTGTCCCTATCCGAGACAATCGTTCTCGGAATGCCATGAAGTCTCACCACTTCTCTAAAGAATAATTCAGCAACTTTGGAGGCATCATGTGTGGTATGACATGGTATGAAATGGGCCATTTTTAAGAACCTATCAACCACTACCATGATGGAATCCTTTCCCTTTTGAGTCCTAAGCAATGCAAGCACAAAATCCATGCTAAGGTCTTCCCAAGGGTGCTCAGCTATGGGTAAGGGTAAGTATGGGCCAACTTTGAATTGACTTTTAGCTCTTTGACATGATACACACCTCCTAATGAGAGCTTGAACATCCCCTAACATCTTAGGTCAATAGAAATATTCGTTGATGGTTTCTAAAGTCTTAGTAACCCCAAAGTGACCTGTCAACCCACCACTATGTGTTTCCCTCATAATTAATTCTCTAAAACTACCCTTAGGGACACATAATTTTCTACCCTTGAACAAATACCCATCATGCATAATATAATCCTCAAAACGAGGTTTCCCACATTCAGTTATGCATGTTTTCATCTCGAAATCTACCTCATAACACAACTTCATTAATTCAAACCCTAAAACTCTAGAATCAAGCAAAGAAAGTAAGACATACCTTCTAGAGAGTGCATCAGCTACAACATTGTGTGCTCCTTGCTTGTAATTCAGCACAAATGAGAAAGATTGGATGAACTCAACCCATTCGGCATGTCTTGTATTGAGTTTGTGCTTCCCATTGATGAACCTCAAAGTTTAGTGGTCCGAATAGAGGACAAATTGTCTTGGCTGAAGGTAGTGACCCCAATGGTCAAGTGCCCTCACTATAGCATAAAACTCCTTATCATATATGTTATATTTTCTCCTTGAATAACTAAGCTTCTCACTAAAGTATGTTATTTGCCTTTTGGATTTATTCAAAACTGCCCCAATGCCAACACCACTTGCATCACACTCTACTTCAAATACTTGGTTGAAATCCGACAAGGCAAGGATGGGAGCTTCACATAACTTCTTCTTAATCAAGTCAAAGGCCTCATTTGCTGCCTTAGTCCACTCAAAAGATCCCTTCTTCAAACATTCAGTTATGGGAGTCATGATAGAACTAAAATTAGGTACAAATCTTCGATAGAAAGAGACTAAACCATGAAAACTACTAACTTCTGTAATTGAACTAGGTTTAGGCCAACTATGAATGGATTCTACCTTAGATTGATCTACCTTAATGCCTTCTCCCAAAACCACATAACCTAAGAACACCAATTGCTTCATAAATAATTCACATTTTTCAAGCTTAGCATACAACTTTTTCTGCCTCAACAATTCAAGCACTAAGCTAAGGTGTTCTACATGGCTATCTTCACATGTACTATATATTAATATGTCATCAAAATACACAACCACAAATTTTCCAATAAAAGGCTTGAGTACCTCATTCATTAACCTCATAAAAGTGCTTGGTGCATTGGAAAGGCTAAAGGGCATACCATCCATTCATACAATCCTCCATTGGTCTTGAATGTCGTTTTCCACTCATCTCTTTCTCTCATTCTAATCTGATGGTAGCCACTTCTTAGATCAATCTTTGAGAAGATGGTTGCAACATGAAGCTCCTCTAACATGTCATCCAATCGAGGTATGGGATATCTATATTTGATAGTTATTCGGTTGATGGCTCGACTATCAATACACATTTGGTAAGTACCATCCTTCTTGAGCACAAGCAAGGCTAGAACTGAACAAGGACTCATGCTCTCTCTCACAAATCCCATGGAAATCAACTCTTCAACTTGTGTTTGAAGCTCTCTTGACTCTTTGGGATTACATCGATATGATGGCCTATTAGGAAGAGGGGCATCGGGATCCAAATCAATGTGGTGCTCTATCCCCCTAAGTGGTGGCAAACCCCTTGGTAACTTTTGAGGAAAAACATCCGCAAATTCATCCAAGAGATGATGAAATTTCAGGTGAAATTCAGGTTGTTTCCTCTCTTGGTTTGTTTCCCCTTGATGGTGCATCTTGTATGAAACAAGTTCTCCCTTTGGTTCTCTTGAGGGTTTACTTGAGTATGCAGTAACCTCTTGAGCATAAGCATCTCTCCACTATCGGCTTCCTCAGTAACCTCATTCTCACTTTCATCTACTTTCTCTTCTTTACTAAAATCTCTTTGACATGCATCATCAATCTCATTAATCTCTCTAAGGGTCATAACACTTTAGTTTGGGCAGTTGGCTTGGAAGTGTCCATAACCTTGACACTTGAAACACTTCTTGTTCTTCAAGTCTAGCTATGGACTATCATGCTTCACAAAACTTGTTTTCTCCTTTTGTGCTTCATTGGCTTTGTTCTTATCATAAGCCGTAGGTGTCACATATGGTTTGGTGTAGAAAGGTGAACCCTTTTGGTAATTATTCTCTTTAAAGAGCTTCTTGGGGGCCAAGGACTTCATACTCTTCAATTGCTTCTCAATCTTTGTGGACAGCTTGCAAACATCCTTAAAAGAATGGTAAGTTTGCAACTCAATCTTGTATGCAATGTATTTACTCAAACCGCCAATGAACCTTGCAATTGTATTCTCTTTCGCTTCAGGAATATCACTTCTCAACATCAACCCTTCAAACTCCCAAATATACTCTTCAACTTTTCTATCTCCTTGCTTCAAATTATGGAGCTTGAGATAAAGGTCTTACTTGTGATTGTTAGGCAAGAACCTTTTCTTCAACAGTCTCTTCAACTTCTCCCATGACCTAATCCTAGTCTTTTCTTCCCTTTCTCTATTCTTCTTTGTATTTTCCCACCACAAGGAGGCATACTCCTTGAACTTCAATATGGCCATTTTGCATCTCTTCTCATCATTGTAGTTTTTGAATTCAAATACCCATTCAATCTCATGCAACTAATCAATGAAGTCATTTGGATCAAGACTTCCATTAACTTCAGGTAAGTCTATCTTAATGTCCCTATCATCATCAAAGTTTCTTCTTCTCCTCCTAGGTGCCTCGGTTTCACTAGAGGAAACACTACTATCTTCTATCTCTTTCACTTGTGGTGGTGTTTCCATGGTGGTCCTTTGGTGGTAGTGTGGTCGTCTTTCTCGATGAGGTTGGTGTGGGGTTTCTACATGGACAGGTTTGGGTTGGGATAAATTGGCTATGTCCTTAGACATGTTAACCATCATGGCCATCATTGTATTCATTTGTTGTTTAACCTCATCAATTTCACCTTGTAACTTTAAGTTAGAAAACTTCTATAGGCGTGGAGGTGAAGGTGGGGAGGTTGGGGTTTTGTTTGCCATGAACTTTGGGTGAATTTTGGTTCTGTGAACAGTAACCTCGAATGAACAATAATTTTTTTTTAATAAGGGAAAAGTGAAATTTGGGAGGGAAAGGTCAAGTGTATAAGTTTTGGTGATTTTGGTTGAGATGAATAGTAATTTATGAATAGTGTTTATGATTAGTAAGGATTAAACTAATTAAGTGTGTTTAGTAAAGGTGTTCAAAAGAACTGATTGGAACTGGAACCGACGGGTACTCGAGGTTTGGTTTCGGTTCCTACCCGGAACTGACCATCAACGGTAGGTTCCGGTTCCTATAGTTAGGAACCGGAACCGGAACCGAGAACCGAGATTAATATAAAATTAAATTAAAGAGTATGGGGGTTAATAAAAACTTTTGTAGAAAAATAATGTGAATACATTTATATTTATATTTCATAACATTTAAAGTAAGTTGGTTTGACTTTTGAGAATCTATCTTTACAAATTAATGAAGTTTGTAATTTTGAATTTATAATTTGTAATTTTATTTTTGTTACTAAGTGCCAGGTGGGGGGTATTTGTAAGTTTTTAATGGTTTTTTTTTTTTTTTTTTTTTTTTTTGCCATTTTAATAACTTTTAGGGGGTCATGAATTTTACAAGGTACCCAGAACCAGAACCAGAACCGTTGTTACAGGTTTCGGTTCTGGGTACCTAACAACTGGAACCGTTAGTTCTGGTTTCAGTACCAAATTTCAAGGAACCGTCGATTTCGGTTCCAGTTTCGATTCCTTCAAAAAATGCAAGGTACCCCGAACTGAACACCCCAAGTGTTTAGGGTTTGGTTAAGGTTTATAGTTGGTTTGGTTTGGAAGGAATGGGTTTAGTTGAATTTGGAGGGAATTGATTAGGATTGGGTGAGGTGGCAAAGGACTTGGTTATAGGGGTGAGCGGTAGGCCTACAATCGAACCGAACATGAACGAACAAGCCCGTTCGAAAATCGTTTGATAAGCACATTCGATTGTTTGTGTTCGTGTTCATGTTCGAACGAACATAGAATGTGTGTTCGTGTTCGTTCGATTAACAAAAAGCTCGTTCGTGTTCGTTCGTAACTCGTTCGTGTTCGTTCGAATAACTCGTAAATACCTGTTCGAATAACTCGTTCGATAATTTGTAAATACCTGTTCGAATAACTCGTTCGATAACTTGTAAACACCTGTTCGAATAACTCGTTCGAATACCTGTTCGAATAAAAAATATACACCAACTTTCCAATTCATGCTCTAAAAAACAAATATGCAACAATTTATAATTCATACCCATTTAATTCAACATTTGAAAATAAACCAACTCTCTATCTATATTTATATTTTAAATAAATCAATAAAAACTTAGTAAATTAAAATAACTAACCATCATAAATAATAAAACCTATAAATATTTATAGGTTATCATATATTTATTATCATTACATAAATTATCATAAATGTTTTAAATGTTTACATATATATTTTGTATCAATACCCATAAATTTATAGTGAAATAAAAGTCTATTGTAATATATGATCAATACATATGTGTGATTAATTTGTTATATTATCATTACTGTCTATATATATATTTTGTATCAATGCCTATAAATTCATAGTGGTATGAGAGTTTATTGTAATATATGATCAATATAAATGTGTGATTAATTTAGGTTTAATTAAGCTATTATATTATTAAATTTGTTATGTTGTACATCACTTAATTATACAATATGTTATGTTTATCAATTTACCATACTATATTTATTATTTATTAATTGAAATGTTATCTTATAATATTTAATTATTGATTACATTTAGAAAAATATGAAGTTATTATGTTATTGGATTTACTATATTATATATCACTTGATTATACAATCTATTATGTTATTAAATTTGTCATGTTATGTATCATAATAATTTATTACTTTTTAATTAAAATGTTATATACTTATATATTTAATTATTGATGACATTTGGAAAAAAAAATCCAAACATATTATATATATAAGAAAAACAAATTTATTACTTTTTAATTAAAATGCTATATACTTGATATATTTAATTATTGATGACATTTGAAAAAAATCCAAACATATTATATATATAACAAAAACAAAAGTATCATAAATTTTATATTGATTTAAAAAATTCATCAAACTAAATCAAACATAATATAAAAATGAAAAAAAAAATTTTAAATATAATAATACATAACATATTTTTCGAACATAAACGAACGAACGATTGAACGATTGTTCGCGAACAGATGGATTAGTCAAATGTATAATTCGCGAACATAATCGAACGAACAACCCCTGTTCGAACTCGATCGAACTATTATCGAACGAATATCGAACTGTTCGCGAACAATATTCGAACATATCGTTACAGTAATCGAACGAACAACGAACGTTCGCGAACTGTTCGGTCGTTTGCAGCCCCTGTGAGCGGTTCCGGGTACCCTACATTTTTCGAAGGAATCGGAACCGCACAGTGCAGGTTCCCAAACAAAAGAACAGGAATCGGAACCGCACAGTGCAGGTTCTTAAATTTAAGGAACCGGAACCTAAAATACAGGTTTCGGTTCCTTTCCCGGGTACCTTGTAAAAATAATTACCCCCCTATTAGTTTAAAAATGACAAAAAATTCCTAAAAGTCTACAAATACACCCCTAATAATTTTGATTACTCATTCATTTGTGTCCAATTGAACTATAAATCCTCTAATCTCTAGGAACATTTGATTCAATCAATTCATCACAATTCACATAAAATTCCTCAATCAAAACCAAAACACAAACATATTCATCACAATTCACATCAAATAACTTCACCAAAACATTCAAACAAACAACAATATAGAAAGTTAGAAACTGTCACCAACTTCTTGATTCTCCACTACTAAATACTAATGTAGTAATTAATGTTATAAATTATAATGTATAATGTAATATAGTATGTTGTAATTAATTAGGAATTATTTAATATAATGTTATAATTAATTAAGTAATCATACTATATATTTATAATATAATGTATAATTAATTAAATTTCTAATTATTTAATAAATATTGTACTAATGTTTTATAAGTAATGTTATAATTAATTAAGTAAGCATAATATAAATTATGATGTAATATTACAATTAATTAGATTTTTTAACCATTTAATTAAGTAATGTACTAATGACTAATGTAGTAAATAATAATGTTTATAATGTATTGTTATATTATAATTAACTAAGTAATCATTTAACTGTGTAAGTTATACATAATATAGTAATCATACTATAATGTAATATTATAATTAATTAAGTAATTATTACTAATATGTAATGTTATAATCAATTAAATTTCTAATCATTTATTAATTACTAATGTTTAATGTTATAATTAATGTCATAATTAATTAAGTAATCATTTAATTATGTAATGTTTAATTATAAGAATGATCATACTACAATCTAAATTGTAATGTTATAATTAATTAATAAGTAATATACTATTTAACTATAATGTAATATTAAATTAATAATTTCTAATCATTTAATTAAGATTGTGTAAATTACTAATATTATAATATAATGTATAATCAATTAAATAATTATTTAATATGTAATATATAATTAATTATTATGATCATACATAATGTAATGTTATAATGAATTAGTAATTATACTATAAATCTATAATTTAATATTGTAATTAATTAAATTTCTAATCATTTAATATGTACTAATGTTTTAATCGAATGTTATAATTGATTAAGTAATCATACTATAAATCTATAATGTAAGGTTATAATTAATTAAATTAATCATTTAATTAAGATATGTAATAATGTAGTAAATTGTTAATATTTATAATGTAATGTTATAAATTTATAACTAATTAGTAATCATTTAACCATGTAATGCTATAATTAATTACGTAATAATTTAATTAAATAATCATTTGTTTATAATTAATGTTAATATGTATAATTAATTAAATTTCTAATCATTTAATTAAGTATTGTGCTAATGTTTAGTAGTAAATGACTAATGTTATAATCAATTAAGTAATCATTAAATTATATAATGTTATAATTATTATGTGATTATATTATATATAATGTTATAATTATTAGTAACTATACTATAAATTATAATTTAATGTTGTAATTAATAAATTTCTAATCATTTAATTAATATACTAATGTTTATAATGGATATTATAGATTAAGTAATATACTATAAATCTGTAATGTAATGTTATAATTAATTAAATTTTTAATATTAAAATAATGTAAATAAGTAAATTACTAATGTTTTATATATAATACTATAAATTTATAACTATTAAGTAATCATTTAACTATGTAATACTATAATTAATTAAGTGATAATATAATGTAATGTAATAATGTTATAATTTAATAAAATAATATTTAACTATAATGTAATGCTTAATTAATTAAATTTCTAATCATTTAATTAAGTAATCATTTGTTTATAATGTAATGGTATAATTAATGGTATAATATAATGTCATAATCAATTAAATAATCATCTAATTATGTAATGTTATAATTAATATGTAATCATACTATAATGAAATGTTATAATGAATTAAGTAATATACTATAATCTTTAATAATATTATAATATATTTGTTTATAATAGAATATTATAATTAATTAAGTAATCATTTAATTATAATGTAATGTTACAATTAATTAAGTAATCGTATTATAAATTTATAATGTAATGTTATAATTAAAAAATTCTAATCATTTAATTAAATATTATGCTAATGTTTATGTAGTAAAAGTAATTACTAATATTATATAATAATGTCATAATCAATAAGTAATCATTTAATATGTAATGTTATAATTAATTATGTGATATAATGTAATGTTATAGTAAATTAAGTAATCATACTATAAATCTTTATTGTAATATATAATTAATTAAATTTTTAATCATTTAATTAAATATTGTACTAAGTTTATAATGAAATGTTTTAATTGATTAAAATATATATAATCTATATTAATGCTATAATTAATTAATTTTAATATTAATTAAGTAATACTAAATGTTATAAGTCAACTAATTAAGTAGTAGTAATAATGATAATATAAATTAATATACATAAATCAATTAAGTATGTTATAAAATTATAATTAATTAAGTAATTATTTAACTATAATGAATGTATAATGATAAGTATGAATATTAACTAGTAAAAATTTATTAATGTTTATCAATTTATCATATAAATTAATTAATTGCTAATTTACTATAGATATACTTAGAAATTGAATAATTGAAGTAAATAATTAAATACCATATTATTCAATCAAATATACTATTTTATTCAAAAATAATTCTTAATAACATTAAAATACTTTTTATGGATCATAATTCCAATTATACACTTAATTAATCAAAACTTAATAAATTATTAAATATATTAAAGTTTTTAATTGATGAGTTTATATGTAATAAGTATAATTGTATATTTATTTAATTAGGTTATTCTAAAAATTTAACTTGTTACATTTAAATTTTTTATATGTAAAATAATAGAAACCCCCCATTATTCACAAATATTTCATTACAGCCCAGGTTCCAAAACAGGTTCCAAAAATTGGTTCAAAACAGATTCTAAACCGGGTACCCGCTACAGGTTCCAAGCAGGTTCCAAACCAGGTACCTGTTTCAGGTTCTTTTTACAGGTTTCGGTTCTCCACACATAAGAACCGGAACCGTACAATGTCGGTTCCAATAAAATGGAACTAGAACCTACCTGAACAGTGCCGGTTTCAAGTAGGTTTCGGTTTCGGTCTCAGTTCTTGTTCTATCCGTTACCCGTGCTCACCCCTACTTGGTTAGAAGGTAACAAGATGTAAGGGAGTTGGTTAGGGTAGTAGTGTTTGAGGAAAGAGAAAAAGGTTCAATGACATGCAAATGAGACAGAAAACAACTCAAGCCAAAAACACTTCCAAATCCGGCAACTCCAACTCAATTTCCGGCCAAACTACACAAATTCAACCCTAAAACAATGATCCATATCCAACCAATTCAACAACAAAACATACCCCAAAACAAAGTAGAAATTCGGTCAAACTAAAAACATAAACAAAATCACACTTACTTGCAAATCCGGACCAAGACAAGTAGAAACACTTCAAGCCTAAAGGATTACTCCACCAACTTAAATTGATTCACCACCAAATCCCCTTGCCAAGACTTGGATAAAGAATGCACAATCAAAAAACACAAAAGTTCTCTTAAATGGATAAACCAATTTTCATATATTTCAAGACTAAATGTTGCAATGGAATAGTTGCCCTTATATAGGCAAATACAAGGATAAACAAGTAATTGAAAAATATAAGAAAATGAAATAAACTTAGCTAAATATTACAAGCCATTCATTCAAAACGCAAGGTCATGTCTATTTAATGCAAAAGAGACATAATTCCCTAATTCTAGGATCTATGTCTTTAACCACCCCATTAGTTATCTAAGCTTACTTTCATTAGATCAAAACTAATCAATGATTTCAATTAAGTCTACTAATAAGGGTGTAAGAATTTGGGCCTTGAGAATCATGTAAATGGATCCAATAAGGTATCATGTGGATCTTCCCCTTTGGAATGAAAGTTGGGCTGGATTGAACTTTTTCAACACTTGGGCTTCTTTCTTTGTGGGCTTGAGCTTCCCTTGTTGTGGTTGGGCTTGGAGTGGCTTGGTTCAAAATGTTTTGGACTCTCTCCCTCCTTGGAACTTGTTTGGGCCGAATAGCCTCTATTGCTTTCCACATTCCACAAACCAAGTGTGTTGGAAATTAGAGTGAAATTCTTCAATTCAATCGAATTAGCAAGTGTTTTAGGACTTGCAATTCCGGGTCCACTCATGTTTACAAGTGTTTTAGGACTTGTAAACGTATCACTTTCTTTGTGTATAAATGGTTGTTGATGTTTTGGCTTTTCAATGTATGAGAGATGAGAAACATCTGGGTTATTTCAGGTGTATTACAGAGGGGTTTTTTTAGGGATCTTCATGTAAAGAGAGAGTTGTAAACTCTATAAGGTCTTCTTTCTCCATATATAAGGTTTTCTTTCTCCATAATGAATATTTCTCTACTGCTCTGAAGAGTGGATGTAGGTAATCAATTAATTACCGAACCATTATAATTTTGTGTGTGTTCTTTACTTTCTCTATTTTCTCTTTATGCTCTTTTGATTACTCATAATTGATTGTTTGTGCTCTTGCTAAATTAGAAACCTAGGAATCTGATTTACTCTAATTCGATTAATCTTGAGTCCAACAAGTGGTATCAGAGCCAGATTAAGTCTAGGTGTTGGGGATTGATCATTTTTGGCATTGTCTAGGGTTTACTTTAAATTGTTGGTTATGGGTTTTGCGATTTAGGGTTTTCTAGGTCTTGAACTTTTGGGGTTTTTAATCTCTTAATAGTTGTGAGGTTTATAAGCCTAGATATGTCTAAGTTTGAAGTAGAGAAGTTCATAGGAGATAATGATTATGGGTTATGGAAGATGAAGATGAGGATTGTTCTAGTTAAGGATGGGTTGTCAGCTACCCTAGAGGGTGAGGATAGCTCACCAGAGTCTTTGAGTGAGAAAGAGAAGAAAGACCTTCTAAATAAAGCTCATAGCACGTTAATTCTAGGTCGGGGGACAAAGTTTTGAGAGAAGTGAAGAAAATGACCATACCAGTAGGGGTTTGGGAAAAACTAGACTCTTTGTATCTGTCCAAGTCTTCTCCAAATAGGCTAGTTTTAAAACATAAGTTTTTTGGTTTTAAAATCGATGAAAATAAGTCACTAGGAGAAAACATGAATGATTTCATGAAATTGTTGTAGGATTTAGAAGGTCTAAGTGTCAAGGTTGAGGATGAGGGTCAAGTTGTTATACTCATTAACTCATTACCCAAGATGTATTCTAATTTTGTTGATACCCTTAAGTATGGTAGACAGACCCTTAAACTAGATGAAATGGTAGTAGCTATTACTGCCAAGGATGTTGAGTTTAGGAAACAGGGTAATTTAGAGGGTGAAGGGCTTAATGCAAAGGGCAAATCTGAAAAGAAAGTGTTTAAGAAAGGTCACTCAAGGGGTAGGTCTAGGTCAAAATCCAAGTTTGTGAGGAAGTGTTTCTACTGTCATAAAGAATGACATTTCAAAAGAGACTGTCCAGATAGGGAAAAGAAACTAAGAGAAAAAGAGGCTAATGGAAATGTAGATGTAGCCTTTGATGGATATGAAAGTTCTAATGTTTTGGTTACTTCTGATGGGGAAACTGATTTTGAATGGATTTTAGATTCTGGGTGTACTTTTCACATGACTCCAAATAGGAGTTTTCTGATAAACTTTATGAAATTAGAATCTAGGAAAGTTCTTATGGGTAATAATGTTGTGTGTAATGTCTTAGGCATTGGAGATTTAGGTTAAGCTTACATGATGGCAGTTCTAAGTTATTCATAGAGGTCAGATTTATACCTGAGTTAAAAAGGAATCTAATTTCCTTAGGAAGTCTAGATTCTAATGGATTTAGTTATAAGGCTCAAGGTGGAGTCCTTAAGGTCACAAAAAGGTCCCTAGTAGTAATGAAAGGAGAAAGGAAAAATGGGTTATATGTTCTAAATGGTTTAGCCATCACTGGAACAGTAGGTGTGTCGTCACAAAGACCAAATAAGACTTCTTTATAGCATAGGAGGCTGGGGCATGTTAGTGAGAAGGGCTTAGTTGAGCTAAGTAAGCAAAAGGTGTTAGAAGGAGACAAAATTGAGAGACTGACCTTCTATGATCACTGTGTTTATGGGTAAATGAGCAAAATTAGGTTTAATATTGGGAAGCACTGTTATACGTCTGTTCTTGAGTACATTCATTCTAATGTATGAGGACCAACTAAATATCCTTTTTTGGGGGCTTATAGATTCTTCATTGGCATTATAGATGACTTTTCTAGAAAGGTTTGGATATATTTTTTTAAGAATAAAGGGGAAGCCTTTAGTAAATTCAAAGAATGGAAGATCTTGATTGAGAATCAAACTGGGAAGAAGATTAGAAAACTAAGAATAGATAATGGGTTGGAATTTGTTAATGAAGAGTTTGATAAATTGTGTAGAGATAGTGGAATTATGAGGCATAGGACAGTGAGGTATACACCTCAACAAAATGGTCTAGCTGAAAGAATGAATAGGACTATCTTAGAGAAGGTGAGAAGTCTATTATCCTGTGCCAAACTCCCCACTAAATTATAGGCAGAGGCAGCCACACAACAGTTTATCTAATCAATAGAATACCCTCCTCAGCCATTGATTTCAAAACACTAATAGAGAAATGGTCTGGATATCCTGCGAATTACAGCCACCTAAGAGTTTTTGGTTGTATTGTGTTTATACATGAAAAATCAGACAAATTACAACCAAGGGCTATTAGGTGTATTTTTCTTGGTTATCCTAATAGGCTTAAAGGGTATAAATGTTGGGATATTGCAAAGAAAAGGTGTATAGTTAGTAGGGATGTTAAGTTTAATGAGGAAGAACTAGGTGGGTTAAGTGAGAAAGGGAGTGAAATCAAAAGGAAGATAGAGGTGATTAATCTGGACTTAGGTGGTGAAGCTCTTTTTGTTAATCATGACAGTCTATAGTCAGATTATCAATAAGGAATTTCTCAACCACAGGAAGAGGAACCTGGTTTAGAAGATAGTGATGATAAACAAGCCCATAATGAGGATAATGAACTATAAAACTATCAGCTAGCTAGAGATAGAGAAAATAGGCAAATTAGACTACCTAAGAGATACTCACATGTTGATATGGTAGCATTTGCTCTTCAAGTTGCTAAAGAAGTAGAAGATGAGCCTAGAACAGTTTGGGAAGCTATGGATAGTGAAGATTCTAGGCAGTGGAAACTAGCCATGCAAGAAGAGTATGATTCTTTAATGAAGAATAAGACTTGGATTCTTATAAATAAGCCTGAGGGTAGTAGGGTTGTTAAGTGCAAATGGGTTTTCAAAAGAAAAGAGGGAATACCAGGGGTAGAAGCACATAGGTTTAAAGCTAGATTCATAGCAAATGGTTTCACACAGGTTGAGGAAGTTGATTATAATGAAATATTTTCACCAGTTGTGAGACATACAACTATTAGAGTGCTTTTGTCTTTGGTGGCTTAGTTTGAATTAGAATTAGAGCAATTAGATGTCAAGACAATCTTCTTAAATGGTGATTTAGAAAAGAAGATCTTGATGAAGCAACCTGAAATGTTTGAAAATGGGTCTAAAAACCAAGTATGTCTTTTGAAGAAATCTGTATATGGCTTAAAACAATCCCCTAGGCAATGGTATAGGAAGATTGACAGCTTTATAATGAATGGTGGATTTGTTAGAAGTAGTTTTTATGGCTGTTTTTACTTCAAGTGCTTGTATGGTGATTGTTATCTTTATTTAGCCTTGTATGTTGATGATATTTTTTAGCTTGAAGAGATTCCTCTAAAATTGCTAGATTTAAAAGTGAAATGAATAGGCAGTTTGATATGAAGTATTTGGGACAAGCTAAAAAGATCTTAGGGATGAATATTGAAAGCGATAGGAAAACAGGAAGGTTGATGTTATCTCAAAAGGAGTATGCTGAAAAGATATTAATGAAGTTTAAAATGTTTGACTTTAAACCTGTCAAAACTCCCATGGGTTAACATATTAAATTGAGTGTAGAATAGTGTCTAGAATCTGAAGAAGAGGAAAGAGAAATGGCTAGTGTTCCTTATGCAAATGCAATATGTTTGATGTATCTAATGGTCTGTACAAGACTTGATTTGGCATTGCAGTTAGTTATGTGAGCAAGTTTATGAGTAATCCTAGAAAGAGTCACTGGGAAGTTGTGAAATGGATACTTAGGCATGTTAGGGGGTCAATTTCAATTGGTATTGTTTATAGTAGAGGACAAAATCAAATTAATTTCATTGTAGGGTGTGCTGATGTAGACTATGCAGGGAATTTAGACAATAGGAAATCTATGACTGGTTTGTTTTCTCTTTGTGGGATCACTTGGTCTGTTGGAAAGCAAATTTGTAGGTTATTGTGACTTTATCAACTATTAAAGCAGAATATCTTGCAATTACCAAGGCAGCAAAAGAATCAATCTGGCTCAAGGGAATGCTTGGTGAAATGGGATTCAATTAGCAACAAGTTCCAATCAAGAGTGATAGCCAAAGTGCTATCTTTTTATGTAAGAACCAAGTCTTTCATGAAAGATCAAAACACATTGATGTGAGGCTGCATTTCATCAGGAATATGGTAGAAGATAAAGTCATTAAGGTGGAGAAAATTCCAGGAAAGGAGAACCCAGCAGACATGTTTACCAAAGTTGTCACTTTGGACAAGCTAAGGCTCTTCAAGAGCCTACTGCATATTGAACAGAGTTGAAGTTATGTTCTAGGGCAGTGAGAGATGGCAAAAGCATATGTCAAGGTGGAGATTTGTGGTGATGTGGCACCTGTTTTGTGCCTATGTGGAAGGTCAATCTCTAATATGTTTCGTCAAAGGCCATTTTTTTGAGAAAGGCAAGGACATTTCTAGGATTTCCCAATTGGGATTCTTGTTAAACCTAATTGCTTATGCCCATTTTTTGTTCTTTCGCGATTATTCCCTCTTGGTTACATAGAGAGAAAGGTTGTTACAAAAAATGGTTGAGTTGGAGCTTTAAAGATTGCTGGATGGAATCAAACAGTGATGGTGAGTCTAGTTTGTTATTCATTTATTCCTTTCTTTGTGTATAAATGGTTGTTGATGTTTTGGGTTTTTTAATGTATGAGAGGTGAGGAACATCTGGGTTATTTCGGGTGTATTACAGAGGGGTTTTCCTATGGATCTTCATGTAAAGAGAGAGCTATAAACTTTGTAAGGTTTTCTTTCTCCATAATGAATATTTCTCTACTGCCCTGAAGAGTGGATGTAGGTAATCAATTGATTACCGAACCACTATAATTGTGTGTGTGTTCTTTACTTTCTTTGTTTTCTCTTTATGCTCTTTTGATTACTCATAATTGATTGTTTGTGCTCTTGCTAAATTAGAAACCTAGGAATCTGATTTACTCTAATTCTATCAATCTTGAGTCCAACAGATTAAAACTTCTTTTAAAAATTGTTCCTATGCGGACAACCTTCCTTGCGTTTGGTTTGGTAGTTTCAACAGGAAATATCTTTTTTTCCGAGCAAGGCGAAAGCATGAATATTTCAAGTTTTTTGCTTGGATTATTTCTACTTAGATCTGTATCATGTCAAACAGTCGCCTATCTGTTTAATTTATTACTTTCAAGATGGATACCAAAAGCAAAACAAGAACCTGCTCAGTTAGTGAGAATTTGGGCTGGAATGGTGGTATCAATTTTTTGTTGTGATGTTGCACGTCAAATTGAGGCTCAAAGATTAGATATAGTTAATGCTGAAGGATTACAGGATGACCCATATGCAACTGTACTATTGAACATCTTCTGGCTTGCTCCACAGTTTTGCCTGCCAGGTCTTATGGAAGGACTTGCTGTAGATGGACTCGACGACTTCTCGATTTATCAGTTCCCTGATGCATCATGAAAGACCATGTATGGGCAGTTAATAAGTTGGCTATGGGAATTGGAAGTTTCCTAAGTATATTCAGTGTTTATACTAATAGAAGCTTGTTCACTAGAATTTTGAACAGCAGTCGCCTGGATGAGTACTACAAGAGGTTAACAGTTGTTAGTTTTATCAATATGTGCTACTATTTGCTAATTATGTCAACCTTCTACGAAAGCAATCACACAGCCGAAGTAGATGGGAGATCAAAAACATTTGTTGTAGATGTTTAAAACTTTTGTAGCTGTCAATTAATTTACTCAATACAAATTTTTTTTTTCTATGGTAATTAACCACCTCTTGGTACAACTTGAACTTAAGACTATTTCAACCCTGCACCCCTCAATCCATCCAGCCACAAGTGGGTGGTTTTGTATTAAACCATATATATGAAAATGGAGGTTATCAAAGATTCAAGTCAGGCAGGTACATGGTTTGAGTTTACTTGAAAATTTATAGTTTCTTTAATTTGGTTGGGTATAGGCTCTTTAATTCTGGACTACTGTAGGTTATTTTTTAATGATCATACTGAGGATTTCTAATTGGAGTTTAAGAATCTTATACATGCAAACTTTAAACTATATTTGATAGTCTTAGTATGAATTAGACCTCCGCGTGGATACGGATAAATCATCTTCTAGTCAAGTAATATAAAGTACTTCAAGCTAATTAAGTTATTCACATGGCCAGATTAATTATTAAAGGGTTGAATTACCAAAAAAGATGACCCCTAAAAATAGTGAAAAGAAGTATTCCTCTTTATTTCGAAAATCGAAATTAAACAATCAATGTCACTCCCAATTTTCAAATTCAAGCGTTAAAAGTTGATTGCTAAAACGCATTCATGTTGTTTAAAAAAAAAAAAAAAAAAAAAGCCCTGAACCTAATTAAAATCTCTAATCTCTCAAAAGTCAAAACCTTATCATTAAAAGTAAAAAGCAAAAAGTAGAAAACCTACCAAAAAAAAAAAAATTGTTTCAAACAACCCAATGACCCATAGTTGGCGACTGACCGATTGGCCAGATTACAATTCGTGGCAGGGTTGCAGCCTAGCTGCATTTGGGTGGCCAGATTATTAGCCGCCCAATCCTCTCAAATGTAGAAATCAAAGAATAGGGTAACAAAACAAAAATCATTTGAAGTCAGCAAATGAAAAATACTGTAAGATGGTAACCTTTTCTCAGAGATTAGTTGTCGCTGTTATACCATAAAGCCACGAAGGATCCTTGCTTAGTCTAAATTTGACCTATTCAATATAATTGAAGTGTCTTTTAGCGGTGGATGACTTTGGAGTGGATCATTTTGCACTGGTCAATTAAGAAGCCATGAACCAAAAACAAAGAAAGATGAAGATCGCGTACGTAAAGGCTCGAGAAAACAGTGAGGTGCGTACGTGTACTAATTAACACATTCCTAATATTTACAATTACAATTACTCAGTTCCAAAAAATTTCACCATTCTAGAAAATTAAATAGAGTTGACCTCACAATCCAAAGGCTTAGGTTAAACCAAAGTAAAATTTTGTAAAACCACAGTGATACATACCATATATACAAATAACAAATAGTAATTTGTTTCACATGTAAATTGCCTGAACTTGCAGTCCACTAATATGGAAACTTCCTCTCTTCCTCCACAAGAAAAACTATGGCGGGCAGACAGAACAAAAACTCAAAAATTCTTCTAACTCTGGTTCTTAAGTGGACTTCCTTACTTTTGGTTGGTTTGGTTGATTTCAAGAGGAACAACTTTTTTTCCAAAGCAGGGAAACAAGAATTCTAGGTGGAGCTTGCTGGAGTGGCTCCCTCAGCTAGGATAGTGAGTTGCTATTTCTATGGTTATATGCATGTGTCTAGGAAAATTTTGTCACAAAGACAATAATAGGCTAAGGATGTTGGGTTTTAAGTGGGACCGTTTGTGACCCCTCTAATTTCCTAGGAATTTTCTTGGTGCATATTAAATCATATCAGCATAGCACTTACTACTATCTTGGGTTACTGTTCTACTCCATCTAGGACCGCCTTTGCCATTACAGTCCTCTGCCCTTGCCACGCTTCCACACACACCTTGCCTTGTCAATATTGCCACATGAGCATTGACCCTACTGTGTCATTCGCTCCTTTGCCACGTCATCATTAATACATTAACAATTTCTTGCCAAGTCAGCAACGCCGCTTCAGCAGGGCTTTTGCCTCATCATCAGTGCCATGGTGATTGGTCTTTCTGTCCCACGAGTCTGATATCTTCAGAATTTGGAAAATTCATCAACACAAAATTTGTAGCCCTCTGAATAAGATTTCCGACGCCACAAGAATTATCAAATTCTGATTTCTACAGCTCAAGTTATGATCAAAATATTGAAGCATGCTCATCTTGAAGAATTTTCCAAGTTTTAAGTCTTATCTTCAACGCATCATAACTTCCTCATTTTAATTCCGATTCTTGCACCGTTTGTTTCTACTCATCAAAAATTTCATCAACATCAGCCTTCTTCATTCAAACATTAATTACAACCTGAATCAACATCAGCCTTCTTCATTCAAACATTAATTACAACCTGAAAATACTCAAAATACATCCGTGATCCCATAAAATGTATTTGTGAAGTAATTAACTCAAATTTTGCAATTAAAACAAATTTTCCCACAAATAATCCAATTGAATCACTAACAAAACACGTATCTTCAAGCTCTTATCACAACCCTCAACTGGCTTCTTGTTAGTCCCTAGCAAACTAAGCGATAAAACATATCTTTAAGCTTGAAAATAAAACAAACAATTAAAACCTATATCTAAACTATCCTAATCACTTTCGTAGATTGACACGATTGCATTTAGTGTATGCAACAAGCCTTTAAACCCCTAGGCGGCCCTAGTTGGACGAATTGTAGTCTCATAAGGGTTTCCAGCAATGATACCCATAAACATCCATACTAAACTTAACCTAAATTCCAAAATATAAAAATAAACATAAAAAGAACAAAAACAAACAAATTTTTTTGAATCAATTCATAAAGTTGTCTCAAAAATCGCATATACACAAAACAAATAGAATAATTAAAAATCGTCTAAACCACATACAATGCAAACATCAATTTCATTTTCGTAATCGACCCTAAAACATCCATACAACCTCAAACCATTAGTCTACAAACCCGGATGGTTTTATGCGTAACATTCATGGAAAAAAAAAAAATATCTCAGTATTCGGTTTATGACTCATTTATGTATCATGGAATCAAACTCCATAGGCTAACTTTTCAAACTACTCTCCACTAATGTAGAAATTCACACTACCTTGTATTAATAGGTCTTTGTAAAGGTTGTAACATTAGGCAAGGGTATGGGTTCATGAAAGAATGGAAAGGGAATTCAACAAAAATCAAATTAAGAGACTTAATCTTCATTCATTCTTATTACTATCATACAAAAACACTTCCCATTTTCACTCAACAGCTTCCCAACCTTTATCAAGCTCTTTCTTTTCGAAACTAAAATAAACCCATTTGCATAATTTTCTCATTTTCATAATGCTTTTCAATGCCCACTTTTCTTTTCTTCTTTTTTTTTTCAGATTTTTTTTTTTCAATTTTTCGTTTTTTTAGAATAAAAAGAAAGTACAAAAAACACACACACCCACCTTGATCTTACAAGCACTCCACAAACCCCAACCTATTTCTTTGCATAAACTTGGGTGGTGGCAAAACTACACCTCTCCACCAATACTCATAATAAGCTTGAATTGCAATTAAATCTCTTAAAGATAAAACGGGTAGGATTGTATTTTAGGCTCATAATCAGGGTAGGGTAAAAATTAAGTTCAAAGAAAGAAACACAAGGCTAAATTGTGTTCAAAAAGGCTCAAAGCGTTAACTAGCGATGATAATAAAAAGGGTTAGCTTGAAAGGCTCAATCGGTCCAAAAACAGCCTAAATCATTTCCTAAATGATGTGAACTCTAGGATTTCGCCTCAAGTGGTTGTCAAATAAGTTCTGGAGTTTGTTGAGATCTCAAAAATATCCATGAAAAATTCACAAATAAAACTTCTCTAAGTATGTAAATTTAACCACTTTCAATTCACAAACCACTAGGGCCTCAAACTAAATGTCATTAACATTCACAATCATCCATAATTAAAGACAACAATTAATGTCCTCTACTTGTTACATGTTACTGCAATTACATTCCTATCATAGACATATAAATTAATCCAAGAATAGAACCAAAATTCAAAACAAAACACAAAAATAAAAATAAATAAATAAAACTTTCTCATAAATCCATAATTTCGGAATTTTTCCTAAAATCTACATTGTCCCCAATGTACAAATGTAAACGAAAGGAAAAAGAGAAAAAGAAAAGTTACCCCCTTTTGCAATAGTGAAGTGAGAATAAGCGTGAAAGTTTAACCACCTTTCTCATTTCATTCCATCTTTGAAATCAAATTCCTACAAAACAATGAGACTTTCAGTGTACCTTATTGGCAACATACACCACTAGTTAAAATTCATGAATTTAGGGAAACTCACACAACATCACTAGTAAAAAAAATGCAAAAAATAAGAATGACTCAAGTACAAACCAACACAAATTCAAATTAAAAAATCAAAATCAAAGTAAAGAGCTTGGGTTGCCTCCCAAGAAGCGCTTAATTAGAGTCAAAAACTTGACTTTTCTTTATCTTCAATCTGGATTGTTAAGGAGAATTGCAACCCGCTCATCTTCAATTCCACCATTTTCATAAGGCTTCAAGCGTGGACCGTTCACCCTCTCATTTTCAATTTTGGCCTCTATAGTCATAGAGTTGACTAAACAATTTTCTAGGTGTGAACTAGGGTAGTTTTCTTCTAATTTTTTATTCACTATGTTATCAAGGACACTAATCTCAAAGCAGATGTCTAAGTCGGATGGGCGCATCATAGCATCAAAAACATTAAACTCTACTTACTCATCTAATCATCTTCTACCCTTAAGATTAGTTTCCCTTGATGAGCATCTATCAATGCTGTACCCGTTGCTAGAAAAGGTCGTCCTAGGATTAAAGGCATTTTCTGATCTTCTTCCATGTCTAATACTATAAAGTCTACCAGGAAAATCAGTTTGTCTGCCTTAATTAAGACATCTTCAACTACCCTCATGATATGTTATTGATCGATCTACCAATTGGAGAGACACAGTGGTTGGCTTAACTTCTCCCAATCCAAGTTTCCTGTAAATAGAAAACGACATTAAATTAATGTTTGCCCCTAGATCACACAAAACCTTGTCAAAACAACAACTACCAATAATACAAGGGATAGTAAAACTCCCTAGATCTCATAGTTTCAGTGATAGTTTCTTTTGAATCAGTACACTACACTCCTCCGTTAGCATTACTTTCTCATGTTCCTCAAATCTTCTTTTATGCATGAGAATCTCCTTCAGAAACTTGGCATATTTGGGCATCTACTCTAACATATCAATAAAAGGAATATTAATATGCAAGCTTCAAAACATGTCAATAAACTTACCAAATTGCTTGTCAAGCTTCTGATTCTTCAATCGGTGTGGGTACAAAAGGGTGGATTCTTTTTTCTCTTTGGCTTGATGACTTCAAGATGCATTCTAGTCAGATTCACGATCGTTATAGTGACTAATTTCCTTGTCGTGGCGATAAGTATTATCTTCTAAAGTTTTGAGAACAATTTCATGGTCGTCGTGATGATCGTTATCAACAAAGCCTCTTTCTTCAAAAATTTCACAGTAGTTACGGTGACCACATTTCTCGCGCGACAATATTCCTTCTTTTCATGGTTGTCGTGGTGATAATTTTCCTAGTCACAGCGATCGTCCTTCTTTTCTTCTTCCAAGTTTTTCTCTCTTTCTTGCATCCGTTTTTCATCCTTTGAATTCTCCAAGGTTTTTCCACTCCTCAGGGCTCTTCTCTGTATCGCTTGGCAAAACTCCTTAAACTATTCCCGCTAATATGTTATGGATTTGTCCTATTTAAGTCTCAAGGTTTCTAATGGAGGCTGACTGATTTTGGACAAGGATTTCATTCTTTTCAAACCTCTTGCTTGTCTCTTCAATGAACTTGCTAAGCACATTCTCCAAGTTAGATTTCGGCTCTTGAGCTTGAAAGCCAGGAGGTTGTTTATGTTCTTGTGGTTACTCCATGAGAAGTTTGGATGATTGTGCCATGCTAAAGTATATGTGTTAGAGTATGGATTCCCTTGCTCTCTTTGAAATTTGTTGACATACTTTGATTGTTGAGGTGGAGCAAATGGATTCCCTACTTTACAATCTCTTGACATATGATACCATGCACAAACTTCACAAGTTAGAGAAGAAGATTCAATAGCATTTACCTTTAGAGCAACTCCCAATTGCTTTTGGATGGCTGAAAGCTGAACAGCCAATGCGGTGTAGCCATCAACTTCGTGCACTCCCACTGCTTTCTTTGTTGAATTTCTCTTCGAAGTCCTCATGTCATTATTGCTCGCCATCACCTCAATCAAATTGTAAGCTTCCTTCATGTTTTATTATTCAACGCTCTTCCACTGGCAGTATCTATTATGGCTTGTATATTTGGCAGCAATCCTTGGTAAAACGTTTGCACTTGTGACCAGATTGGCAAACCATGGTGAGGACACGTTCATAAGAGATCCTTATATCTTTCCCATGCTTCATACAATGATTCCATATCTTGTTGGAAGAAATTGGTAATCTCACTTCTCAGCTTTGCAGACTTGATAGGTGGAAAATATTTAGTGAGGAATGCTTGAACTAACTTGTTCCATGTTATGATGCTCCCAGATGGCAGAGAAATCAACCAAACTTTAGCTTTATCCCGAAGAGAGAATGGGAAAAACCTTAGCCTAATTGCATCATCGGATACCCCATTATGTTTGAATGTGTCACATAACTCCATAAAATTGGTGATATGCAAGTTGAGATCATTACTAGGCAACCTTGTGAATTGGACCGAATGTTGAATCATTTAAATAATTACTGGCTTGATCTCAAAATTATTCGCTTGAACTGGTGGTCTCTTGATGCTAGAATAGAATCCTTCAATAGTAGGACTAGAGTAGTTATTCAATGCTCTTTGAAAAACTACAATTCCACTAGTTGCATTGCCCCTTGGGATATCCCCATTCTGATTCTGTTAATCTTCCATATTGTTATTTATAATTCCCCTGTCAGCCACTGATTTTTATAAGTTGGTTTGCCTCTTTTCTTTCCTCAACTGTTTAGTCATTCTCTCAATCTTAGAATCGAAGGGATTGAGATCACCACCACCTTTAGAACATACACTCTCTGGGATCTAAATAAAAGAAATAAACACAACGAAATAAAATAAAAATTAATTCTTAGAAACAAAAATAAAACAAATCAAATTAGCAAATAAATAGTTCTTATTGATATTGGTAGAAAAATAGTTCCCTGGCAACGACACCAAAAACTTGATAGGCTATTCGCAAGTGTATGAAATCGCACAAGTAATAAAGCTCGAGTAAACGAGTGTCGAATCCCAAGAGAACTTTTTACCAAGTACCAAACTAATCTATCTTATTACTATTTGATAAAACAAAATTTTAAGAATCAGTTAATGAAAAATAAAACAAACTAAAAACAAAACAAAACAGAATTTTATTAATACTTTGATAAAAAAGATCAATATGACTAAACCTAGGGCACAAATTTCACACAAATTTAATCCTAGGCATTGACAATTATTGCTAACCTAATTAAGCTTATTCTAAAGGCCAAATTCCCTGATATTTTGATAATTTTCTCTCGAACAATTACAGATTAACCCTTAATCAACAACCCAAAATATCTCTAAAGTTGATTTAGAAGCTAGTTTTATGAAATTTACCAGAGCCTCATAGATCGCAGTAACCTATCTCTAGCATTCACTCAATCTATGGTTTTATTACATTAGACTATTTAGGTTTCATCTCTCAATCTCAACCTAACCCATAAAATCATTCAACTCTTGGGCCCTTAAGAACTGAAAGCATTAAGTGCAATAATAAAACTTAGAACAAAATTTAATAAAAATTAACAGCAAATAATTCTATGCATATTCATAAAATTGGGCTACATCTTAGTCTTGGAAAAGAATTTAGTTCATACTTTCAGTACTAAACACAACCATTGTATTAACAAACATGAGAACAAGAAAGAAAATAGAAAAACTTCTCTAATTTGTGAACCAAAACTCTCAGAATTCTGATCTCCAAAGAGTAGTCGCTCTCTCTCCCTTCTTCTCCCTAAAAACTAATTAAAGACCCTTATTTATAGTGTTAGGGTTTGGAGGTTAATTAGGAAAGAATTAAATGCCTTAGACAAGTTAGATTCAGACTAGGAAAATAAAATAGCCCATCTGGCTCGCATTCCATCACTACAGCAACATAAATGGTCGCTGCGACGATAGTTCTTTCTGTCCCACAAGTCTGATATCTTCAGAATTTGGCAAAGTCATCAACATGACATTTGTATTCCTCTAAATAAGCTTTCAAACGACATAAGAATCATTAAATTCTGATTTCTACAGTTCAAGTTATGATCAAAACATTAAAGCATGCTCATCTTGAAGAATTTCCAAGTGTTAAGTCTCATCTTCAACGCATCATAACTTCCTCATTTCAATTCCGATTCTTGCACCATTTGTTCCTACTTGTCACCAATTCCATCGACATCATCCTTCTTCATTCAAAAATTAATTACAACTTGAAAATACTCAAAATACACCTGTGATCCCATAAAAGGTATTTATGAAGTAATTAACTCAAATTTTGCAATTTAAACAAATTTTCCCACAAATAATCCAATTGAATCACTAACAAAACACGTATTTTCAAGCTCTTATCACACGTCATCATTGACTTGCCACATCAGCACTGACTTTGCTCCTACATCAGCGATTTTTCCTTATTCCAACATCAGAATTCTTGTCTTCCAATGGAAAAAATGGAGATCCAACGTCCAATTTCTGGGATTTTAGATGGCACCAATTCTTATACCTCATGGAGTCAAGGATGTTAGTAAACGGTCCTGTATACGCAGCGGAAACGAAAAATATAATATAACAGGATCGTTTACATGAGCCAAGATCAAGGGTATAATTTTACAATTCATATTAAAGCAAGAATCTGCAGAAATTAATGATCTGTGTTTAGAAACCATACGCACGTTTGGAGGTTCCACCACGATTGTCTTTGAACGTTTTGCTACCGATCCAAGTGTAGAATCGAACCCACGTAGTCCACACGAAGACAATCTCAAAAGAACCAAAGAGGTATTTGCTAGATCCTTTTTTGCTTCAAGATTAAGAAGAAAAGAAATCAAATTGAATTGACTTAGGCCAAAGAAAGGTTTCTGGCGTGGGAGTGTCAAATGGGGGCTGTGTGTTTTATTTTTCAAGGAAAAATCAATTCTCTTTATTAATTAACACACACTTTTCTTTTTTATAGTAAAATAATCAAGTTGCCCTAATCCCATACGGAATAGGCTTGGGCTCCAACCCAAACGCCCCATGTTGCCAAACACTCCCAATTTGATTTATTTTATTTTCCATCATTATCTCAATTAAAATTAATTAATATATATTTAAATATATATTAACATTTAACAATAATGATAATATATTTAAATATGTGCGAACACACATTTAAACGTAATTTCACTTATTTAATTTTTCTAACAAATTAAATAAAGGCTACGACCTCAGCAAATTTAATTGCACTGTGAAATTACCAAAATACCCTTTCGCCTTAAAAGACGAAAACGCCCTTCTTTCTTCTTGCATCTTAAATTGTCTTCTATGTGTGTGACCCTTAGGCTCCTCATCATATCGGCAGTGTATAGTATTGCGATTAACACCAATTAATCGTCTCACTAATACACAGACCAAGATTGGCCCCTAGCAAGGCATCATGGCCACCCGATAGATTCGGATTCAGCAAAGTAGCTACCTGTCAACGATATGGTTACCGTGCAATTCGATCCTTTCATCATACGTTATCTCGACGAGACGAAGGCATAGAAATAGTGTCAACCTTCGGTTACTCTCGATATTATTTATTCAGTTTCTGGACCAATGACCCGTATTATAAACTGGATAGAGCAACAACTCAATCCCACTGTGGCCACAGTTTTAGTGTCATTGCCATATACTGAATTGCGCCGTGAGATAACTTTCTCCCGTACCCGGGAGTGATAAATCCTCTGTCAATCCACCATAGTCTTGATACACTCCTTGATGCAGCCAATCACCACCGTATTGACAGCTCTGAAAAGAACTGCGTTAGGCTAGTGTCAAACTACACCAATCGGTGCACAAGGCGCTCCGGTGATCTCAAGTCTAAGGATCACATGCACCACCATTCGTTAGAGGATTTGTTCCATAGACACTAGGGTTACTATCCATATGGAATCCTCTGGTGGGTCAGTCCAGTGAACTTGCTGTGGTGTAATCGCCTACAGCAAGCACCCATGTGTTGCACCAGGTTGTCACCAAACAACCTTGACAAGTGAGATCAGTCATTGTTTTTCGACAGGGTCGTTCAACACTATGATAGCCTTACCGTATTATCTATGCCCTTACTTCAGAATAATATTGGGGCTACGGACGTTTCTAGAATGGCCACCATATGTGCTCATAGGGTTCTCACTATCAAGATTTGAACACTTGATACCCTCGTCACGGTTCTACCATTCTAAGGACATATATCAATACATATTGCAATAATAATGATTTACGCGATATAGAATAAAATGCTTTTTATTGATTAATAAACATTATTACAAAGAGTCAATTCTATAATAATTGATTGGCTCTAGGGCATCTACTCTAACAAAGGAATACGACCTTTTCTAAAAGGATGAAAACTTTGGTGTTATGTGACTGGCGATATTAAAACATCGGTTAAAGGAGACACTGAAGAAGATGACAAGTTTAGTCAGAGACTTGATGATTGGTATAGCAACAATTACCAGATTATTACATGGTTCCAAAATTCTTCTATTCCATCTATTCATCTCCAATATGGCTGCTATGAAATTGCAAAAGTCTGGGATATGCGTGCCACTCGATTTACTACCAAAAGACTCTCTCATCAGTATCAACTCTGGTAGTCTCTACAATACATGAAGTAAGAGCCCACTCAGTCTATCACAGATTTCCATGCTTAGATGCAAATTATGCGGGATTAGCTAGCTCAATTTGATCTTAGATGGACATGCACTACGGATGCCACTCAATATGAAAAACATCGTGATCATATGCGTTTGATCTAGTTTTTGATGGCTCTCACCCCATAGTATGAGTCTGTTTGATCCATGCTCCTCCATTGTATGCTTTTGGACACAACTCTCTCTGAACTTCAGTCTGATGAGACTCGGTTTCACACCTAAGGTATAAAAAAATCAGATGCAGTTCTTGCCACTATTCCTAACAAGCAATCTCAAGCTCGTCTGACCAAGTAATCTGATTCACTTGTTTGCAAATACTACCACCAAAATGGACATCTCATTCTTTATTGCCCAAGCATTTTGTGTAATTACTGCAAAAAGAAGGGTCACACCAAGTCTCGTTGTCCCCAACTTGGAAAATCCAAATCTTCATCACACGTTGTTGTTGTTGCCACTAAGACATCCCCACTTCCATCCCAACCTACCCTTCATGATATAGGGTCTCTCCTTAAACAGGTTTTGTCTCATTCTTCATGTTTTTTGCACTGCCTTATCCATCACTTCAAGTATTATTCCATGGTTTATTGATTTTGCATGTCATAATTATATGATGCCTGATTCATCTGTCTTATCTGATACATCTCTAAATTCAAATACACTTGTCATTCATACTATAGATGGTTCTCATATGCATGTTAGTCATATAGGAACCATCTCTACTCCAACTAGGTCTCTAACCAATACTTTTCTCATCCCAAACTCATATATAATCTTGTTTCTGTCAATCAACTATGTGGACTTGGTCTTGACATTACCTTTTCTTCTCATGGTTGTCATGTGTAGGATTCTCAGACAGGTCAAATTCTTGGGACAGGGCACAAGATGGGACGCTTGTTTGAGCTCACCTCCCTCTATATTTCACTTTCTAAAGTATCTCTTTCCTTGTCAACTGCATCTACCTTATCCACTTCTCACTTATGGCATCTTTGTTTATGTCATGTTTCCCTGACTAAATTACGTTCACTTGTTTTCAATGGTCGCCTAGGTTCTAATAAACTTGAAACATTTCATTGGGTCTCATGTCCTTTGTCTAAACAACCTACTTTGCCTTTTAATAATAGTGACTCAGTTTCTTACACACCCTTTGATTTAATTCACATTGATGTTTGGGGTCCCACACTGATTCATACTATGGGAGGTTCACAGTACTTTATAATTTTTATAGATGATTTTTCTCATTTTACTTGGATATATCTCTTAAAAAACAGGTTTGAAGTCTATCAAACATATAAAAACTTTGCGGCCATGGTACTGACACAATATTCCAAGAAAATAAAAATGCTTCGTACTATAATGCCATGGAATATTGTGATTCTACCCTAAATGAATTTCTTCTTGGCAATGGAACCATCATTCAGCAATCTTGTCCTAGAACCGCTCAATAGAATGGTCGTGCGGAATGCAAACACTGACATATCTTGGATTCCGCTCGAGCCATGCTTATATCATTTTCTTGTCTCGAATTATTTTGGGGAGAGGTCGCCCTCACCGTCGTCCTTATCATCAATCTCATGCCTTCTCCTATTATAGATAATCAAACTCCCTATGAGCGTCTTCTTGGTTTTTCTTCCAACTACAGTCCCTTAAAAGTGTTTTAGTGTGCTTGTTTCATTCTTTTGTAGCCCTATGAGCGTTCCAAACTTGAACCACGTGCCCGTTTGTGTTGCTTCTTGGGATATGATCTAGAACATAAGGGGTATCGATGTTGGGATCCCATCTCCCAACACTTATGTGTCTCTCGTCATGTAGTATTCTAGGAAGATATAATGTTCTCTTCTTTGTCAAAATTTCATATTTCATCTTTTTCCCCTATTACTCACTCTTTTGCAGAATTATTTCCATCTAATACAGGTTCCTCTTCTGAGCTTGACCATGTCATTCCTCCTACGCCTACTCCCAACAATTTTGTATCTTCGGAGGATTCGACACTTGTGGCACATTTTGATCTCCTCGATGAGTCAGATACTCTGGCTCTTCAGTGCTCTACTCGTTAAGAGAACCTTCTTCCCACCTTATTGATTTTCATTGTTTCTCAACTATAGTCTCCTTGCATGAGCCTTATACTTATTGTGAAGCTTATTCTAACCCTTTTTGGCGGCAAGCAATGGACGAAGAGATCAAAGCTCAAGAAAAGACGAGGACATGGGAGTTGGTAGATCTTTTGCCAAATAAAACACTTGTGGGTTGTAAATGGGTCTATAAGATCAAAACTCTTTCAGATGGGTCTCTGAAACGTTATAAAGCACGTCTAATGGCAAGGGGTTTTACTCAAGAGTATGGAATCGATTATGAAGAGATTTTTTCTCCTGTTGCACGTGTCACTTCAGTTCAAAGTTTATTGACAATTGCTACAGTTCGAAAATGGCATTTATTTCAAATGGATATAAAAAATGCTTTTCTGAATGGTGAGCTTGAGGAAA
The DNA here is from genome assembly GCF_008641045.1 of Pistacia vera. Classification (NCBI taxonomy): domain Eukaryota; kingdom Viridiplantae; phylum Streptophyta; class Magnoliopsida; order Sapindales; family Anacardiaceae; genus Pistacia; species Pistacia vera. The sequence continues at coordinate 185,047 of NW_022196839.1, forward strand.
AAGTCTATATGCAACCACCACCTGATTATGATCATCCGCCTAACAAAGTGCATAGATTGTGTTGGGGCTTATATGGGCTCAAACAATCGCCTCGGGCCTGGTATTCAAAGTTCAGTGCAACTATAAACTCCTTCGAAATTTCTTCAAGTCCCCATGATTCAACCTTATTTATTTGGAAGACTGATCATGGCCTTATTCTTCTTTTGCTCTATGTGGATGATATGATTATCACTGGCGACGATGTATCAAGCATTACCAAGCTTAAAAACTCCCTTAGTTAGCACTTTGAGATGAAAGATCTGGTTCCCTTACTTTATTTTGGGACTCGAAGTCTCTTCCACTCTTGATGGTTATTCTCCTTCCCAAGCAAAGTATGCATCTAACTTGCTCTCTCGTGCTAGAGTTACTGACACGAAGGTTGCTTCTACTCCCATGGATGGTATACCCCTTTTAGATCCAACCTTATACAAATAGTTAGTGGGCAATTTGATTTATCACATTGTCACTCGACCTGACATCGCTTATGTTGTTCATATTGTTAGCCAATTCATGTCTGCTCCACGCTCCACCCATTATACTATTGTCTTGCGGATTTTGTGATACATCAAAGGCACTCCTTTTATGGGTATTTTCTTTTCTACTCACTCCTCACAATAGTTGCATGTTTATTCTAATGCTGACTGGGCAGGGGATCCTACTGATCAACGTTCCACCACTGGGTATTGTTTCTTCCTTGGTGACTCACTTATCTCTTACAACTCAATCAAGCACAAAAGTTGTGCCTTAGCTGATACCATTATTGAACTAATGTAAAACCCCCTCCAATCAGGTATCCTCTGAATATCCCTCAATGAGAATCCTGGGGATACATGTTTGGAGAACGAGTTATATTTAGAAAAAAAAAAAAACTTGTGCAAGGATAATAATAATAATATCCGAAACATGCATATAAAATATCATGCAGGATCCAAACATATAATTTCAAAACTTTAAGAAATACACAATCGAAACGTATTTATAGGGTGGAAGATTCCAAAAAGTGTTTCACAAATATTTATCATTTACATTATTTACATCAAGATAAAAACATCGAGATGACAATAAATCATTTCCCCTCACGTGTAGCCCCGCTGTCTCTAGCATCCTTCGCTTCAGATCTACCTGCAAAGCAATCAACAATAAAAGGGTGAGCGTTAGTCGCTCAGTAAGGAATGATCCGTTTCATTCTAAATGTGCTATTTGACCTTTATTTAAACATATTTGTTAACACATCACTTATCTTTTACATCTAGGGATACTTCCCCTTTTATTTTTATTATTTCCTTTCTATTTCATATATCTTTCATCATTTTATCCCATGGCTATATAAACATCAATGCATACACGTACAATTAAGTATGTAAAGATAGTACACGCATATTACTGTCATGATTAACATCTAATACATCTAACATGAGTATAATTCATCTCATATGTAATAACTCATAACTCATGTAGTGCAACTAAATGCATATGAAGCTTTAACGTGTAGCCAATCGGACTTTTCTTAGCGTCTTAAGCACTTCATATCATCTAGCCTCAAATTCATCTAGAGCTCTATCTCGGAGCATGCTTCGCTCTTTTAACATTTAAAGCATATATTCATCTTCCTCACCGGTATATTAAGGATTGCTTACGCGTTTCCCATCATGTCTATATCATCTCTAACATCTTATGGCATGTAAATATATATTTTGGTGAGCTTAATACTTTTAATTCTCTATGGATTATCATCCATTTACATTACCTCTTGCTCACATACATCATCTTAAAACATGTATTACATTGCATCTTCCTGCCTTCATAACATTAATCATGCATTGACATCATGACCATGTATCTTTTCAAAGATCATCTAAGTAATGGTAACCTTAGTACATGGCATAATTACAATAATACATAATAATCAATTCATATTATAAGAATTGATCATGTAAATCTTAAACTTTAATACCGTTTAACTTTAGGCCATTTTCCATCCATTTATCAAACGAATTGTCTCCTGCAAACATAAATTTATAGTAGATTTCTTAGCTTTCTAATGCTTCAAGAATCATCTCATTTCAATTTTATAACTCAAGTTATGGTCAAAATACTGAACAGGTTTACAAAACCCTAAGCTTACTAAATCCGAATTTTCATATTAACTATGCCCATCAATCCTATTGACAATTCCCATAGGTCAACTTATGGATCAAATAAACCTCTCCTTAATAGTCTTTAACATCTCAAATAAAGTGTAAAATCTCACTCTCCATAATCATCCATTATTGTTTAACATTGTAAGCTAATGCAACCAACACACTCACACTTCTAATACACCATTCAACACCATGTGACTCCAATACTACAAGTTTTGCCACAATCAGCATCCACACTTCATTTTCTTTAATCAACATAACAACCTCATAAAAACAAAATAGCAATAACTTCATGTATAATGAATCAAGGCAATAAGTAGATAAATGAGTTCAACTACACTTGCCATCAACTATTCTATGCCTTAAAGCCTTAATTTAGGTTTCATAAAAATCTACAAACCCTAGCTAAACCCTAAAGTCATGGGAGGTTCTTCTTCCTTTTTAAAGAATTCCCCAACAAATCCTTTGCCTTTGTCTTCTTTTACACCTTATCCTACATATATAACATTATACCTCAACATCTACTCAAAATCTTCAAATCACATCAAAAGTAAAGTTTTTAATCCTTACCTTAAACCCTTCAAATTGAAGATCCAAAGCTCCTATCTTGCTCTCCTTGAAAAAATAAGCAAAACTCCTTTAAAACTTAGAGAAGAAAGCTTGTTTCATGAAAGATTTGAGAGAAAATGGAAGAATTTAAGAAATGCTCTCTCCCTTGGCTTGAAAATTTCATCTCATTTATAGGAAATATTCATTTGTTTTCCAAAATTATGCTATTGGCCCAATTATTTTAATTGTATAACTCATAAGTCCTTAATTCTTCATGTAAGGGCATTTTGGTCATTTCACTAGACATAATTATTACTTAATTAATGCCATTAAATGCAATAAGCCTACTCATCCTTGACTTTTTCAATGCTTATCCTAGGCAAATGACCATTTTGCCCCTAATACCTATCTATGGATGATTGATTCATACCGTTCCAAATGAATCGACTATTTTGCCCTTAGTTAGATTTATGTTTTTTAACATAAAATTAACATCTAAAGAATTATTTTGAGTTAGGAACATACCTTGACATCTTGGGTATACAATTTGCTCTAATGGCTCCTAGAAGATATGGGTGTTGCTCATTCCTCTCATTCCTATTCATTGTGACAATCTAGTGTCATACAGATCGCTCATAATGACATCTCCATGAACACAATAAACACATTAAGATTGATTGTCACTTCTTTCGCACCACATCGCACAAGGCACTTTGACTTGTTATTTATCCGCTCCATCGATCAATTTTTCGATGTCTTCACAAAAGCTCATCACCCAAGACGATTCACGGAGTAGTTTCCAATCTCAATCTAGAATCTACGTTGCCACCTTGAGCTTGAGGGGGGTGTTAGCCAAAATCAAGCAAAGCTTGATCAATGGCTGAATCAAGCAAAGCTTGATTTTAGTCATTAGCATAAATCATGCTAATGATTTTAGCTTGTATTGTAATGTACATATAGAAAGCTCTTGTACATTGGAATACACACTTGAAATACAATTTCATTCTTTACATTTCGCTCTTGAATTCTTTGCCTTTCTCTCTAGAATTCTAACAATCCCTAAAACTAAACAATTTTTTGGGATTGGATCTAGGTTCCAATTTTCCTCCCACTTTTCCGAACCAGTGGAGAAGAGCAAGAGAGAGAGCAAAAAATTACTGGAAATGCTAAAAGTGTTGGAAGAGCAAGGCCTTGGAGACAGAAGTTCTTTGGTGGGGATTCTATCAATCTAGTTTCACTTGCAAAAGGCTGGCTACCTCATTGGTTTGAGACCATTCAAGAAGTGATTGGCATAAAATTGCTGGAAACCGACCACTTTCCCTCCGCTGCATGCATGCATGGGTTTACAATTCAAGGAAATTCCTGTCATCAAAGAAAATCTTCCTGACGTGAAAAAACTCAAGGAAAGAAGCTCATTATTGCAGAACAACACTTGAATTAGCAATTAGCATATAGGTGTTGCAGGTTCATAGATATAAGTTGCAGAGTTCTGAAAATTGTTCAAGATATTGCAACATTATTATATTCTTATGATTTGAGGTGGGATGGCGCTTTGATTTTAGAAGGATTTTTTTTCCATTTGGAGTAAATCTTCTTAAAATTGTCAAAAAATTCCCTCATTGAGATCGCATTATACAATGTCCTGTGTATTCAAGTCCAAAATGAGGCAAGATGGAGATAGTCACCATTTTCACAATGGAACATACTATTTTCAATTGCTTAAAATTATTTATAAAGTGACAAAAAGTTTAATTTATATTTTCTATTTCCATTTTCATTCGAAGTGGAAGAATATTTAGGGTGCTTTTGATTTTTTTTTTTTTTTGCTTTGAAAATTTTTAAAATATAATGGATAATTTTTTTCTTTCTCCTCATACAGCACTGTAAAATATATAGCCTAATTTCACTATCATCTCCTAGAGGACATGTTTTGGAACGAACTATGTACACAAGTTTATAATAGTTAAAAAAAATGGATAAACCTCTATTAATTACGCTTAATTTAATGGAGAAAAAGTAAAGAACATAAATAACCATGACAAATATTTATAGAAAATGTGTTTTAAAAATAAAAAATAAACTCAGTAAAATTTAAAAAACAATTAAGAAAATTTAAGAAACCATTATTTTAAAAAATTTAAAAAAAAATAGAAAACCAAAACTAGAAATAATATAAAATAAAAAAACCAAAACTAAGAAATACAAAATAATTAGTATAACACTAAAAAAAAATGACTGGGCTTGGCCAGCTGCTGGCCATGGCCCTGATTTACTTCTTTCTTTTTTTATTTTTCTATTTTTTTGTATTTTTTTTTAATATAGAAGTAGTAAAACAGTTGTTAATTACCATATGATTACTATAGTGAGTTTTTAAATACTACAAATTTTGTGATTATTTTCCTTACCTTCTTTTGCAAAATATGTCATTAACACATTAACACATCCCGTTAAAAATGATTAGAAATTCAACACTATTTGCATTGGCAATGGTTATCTCATGATTCATTTTAATTTATTGTAAATATGCATGATGATATGTTATGTCATATCTAGTCTTGATAACTCTTTATAAAATACAAACAAACCTATCTCTCTTTTAAATATTTCTGATGGAAGAAAATTAATTGAATTTAAGATGAAAATGATTTTTGAGAAGATAATTTATTCACATATTTTGCTAATAGAAGAAAAAAAAAATTGAATATAAACTTTTAATTAGTAAACCAATGATATATCATATAATAGTTCTAATACCACTTGTAATTAAAAATAGAAAAAAAATTATAATAATATCTGTGTTTTTATATTTCCTGTGGAAGAGATTGAAATATTATTAATAAGTTAGTGATTTATACTATATATTATTATAATATTATCATGTTCACATTATTTACTTATTAATTGTTAAGTTTTATGTTTATAATTTGATCCTAATGTTTTATTATGTAGAATAAGTCTTGATTTGAAATTTGCATTGATTTTAGATAATTGGATTGTCTTTAATTCTTAAAATTTGCGTGAATCTATATTAAATTTAAAGTTTAATTAATTTATATTTCACAACATAATGATATCAGTATTTAGTATTATTTTAATGATTTTGGAGAAATTTAGTATAGAATCAATTATAAATGACCTTCAAAATATGAGTATCGTCGCGAGTTACATTTAATGTATGGTTAAGTTTATATTTCTTTTATTTATTTTATACATTTTGAGACTTATTTTGTGTTATTTTTATGAATAATTTAACATTATATATATTTATTATCTTTTTCGAGTTGAATTTTAAAAAGTTGTCGTTTATGGATCCGGCCATCCCAATAAAATTTTATGGAATTTTTAAAATTGTTTATGAATGTAAAATTTCGTTATTGGACTTTTCCAACTATTGGGATCAGGGCGGATCATATAAAAACTTATAGTTTCTCAGTCAACTCTATCGTCCAAATGACGAAAAACAAAGCTATAAACGTATACAAACCGCCTTCACTGTTGAATATTTCGCCAATTCGCACACCATATTTGACTTCATTTATTCATGGAAATTTAAGCGCTAAATGGTGCCAGTACTTTTCATAATTGCCAATAACCCAAGGACAATACAAATAATTAGAACAAGCAAGAACAGAGCAAAGAATAATCTTTCTCTACCCTTCGAAAACTCTACTCTGCAACTTATTTCTCCTAGAACAATGACCCAGTAATTAAATCAACAGATATTGACCTTGCACTGACATCGATCAGACCTCTGCATACTTGTTGTATCTTTGATCTAAAAACTAGGAAGAATTGAAGTTACATGGGTTTTGGCCAAGCTCATATAGTAGCAGAGTGACATGGGCACTGAAACTGAAGGGTGTTGAATACGAATACTAGAAGAAAATCTTTCAACAAGAGTGAGTTGCTCTTGAGTACAACCTGTTCACAAGAAAATCCAGTCCTTGTTCATGGTGGAAAACCAATCGCTGAGTCGCTTGTCATCCTGAATATATTGAAGAAACGTGGCCTCAGAATCCATTGCTGCCAACTCATGCTTAGAAGAGCATAGCTCGCTTTTGGATTCAATATGAGCAGCCAAGGTAATTAAACCCCCAAATCGTTTTCTTATATTTTTTGCATTCAGTTGTCCGGTTGTTGAAGAATACGATTTTCATTTGCTCTAATTGTTGATATCAGTAATACCGATCAGGGTGTTAATTACCCTAAAACTGAACAATTTTTCGGGATTGGGTCCAGGGTCCTATTTTTTTCTCAGTTTTCCGAAGCAGTGGAGAAGAGCAAGAGAAGGCAGCAAAAGAGGTATTGAAGTGCTAAAAGTATTGGAAGAGCAAGGCCTTGGAGACAAGAAATTCTTCGGGGGATACTATCAATCTAGTTGACATTGCATATGGCTGTTGCCTCATTGGTTGAGACCATTCAAGAATGATTGGTATAAAATTGCTGGAATCAACCACCACTTTCCCTCGGTTGTTTGCATGGGTTAACAATTTCAAGGAAGTTCCTGTCATCAAAGAAAATCTCCTGACCCTGAGAAACTCTTGGCTCATATCAAGAACATAGGGAGAAGCTTGTCGCAGAAAAAACCGATTGATGCAGGTTATAATTAATAAGTTGCAGAGTTCTGAAAATTAATTATTCAAAATTGTAATACTTTCTATCTTGTAATTTTGGTTTGGTGTGATGGCTTTGATTTTACCAAGATGCTGGCTGTCTGGTTTGCTCTATCCACTATCATGATAGATCTTTTTCTTTCTTTATTTAAATAAAGGCATAGTAAACTATTTGAAATTCATTATAATATTATGGACTTTTTTAGTTTTGTTGGGTTTTTTTCTTCAAATTTAGGATAAATCTTCTCAAAGTCGTCAAAAACTTCTCTTGTAGGATGTCTATACAAATGTCCTCTTTTATTCAAATCTAAAAATAGGCAAGACAGTGATAATCACCATTTATCATAATGAACCATGCTAACTTCTAATTCGTTGAGGGTGCGTTTGTTTTAGAGAATTCTTTATCACTGAAAATATAAGATGGATTACCACTAAGAAGCTTACCTCGATGATAATGGAGGAATGTTATACTATATGTTTGGTTAGATTGATAAGTATAAATAATTAATATATTTGATTGAAAGGAATAAAATATATTGAGGGATTTTTACTGAATTGCCCTTCCTTGTTAATATTTTGTTATTATTTAGGATGCGTTGGTTCAGGGAATGTTATTATTGAGAAATGTTGTATTACGGAAAGATAAATTACTAGGATCTTTAGAGAAATATGTTTGGTGGGTTGGAATACTTGAGGGGTATGTTATAATAATATGTTTGGTTAGGATATAAATGAGTGGGTATGTTATATAGATTACTAATTGCCCTCATTTTTAAATAATAATATAATATTATTTTTATATATTTTATTCTTATTTTTTAAATTTCTTTAACCCCCTATATTTGAAATTTTAACTAACACCCCACCATATACACATTTAATTTATAACAAAATCACCCCCCACTTACCCCAAGCCACCGCCGCGCAGGCACCACCACCACCGAAGCCGCTGTAATGCGTACAACCAGTCGGATCTGGCTGGTCGTACGCCAAAGGCCTAATCTGGCTAGATCTGGCTTGTCGTACGCCGATAAGGCCTAATCCTGCAGATCTGGCTGTGAATATGGTCGTTCACTACAGATCTGGTCGTTAATATGGTCATTTCATGGCCAAGATGTGGCCGTGAAACGGGCACATCTGGTCATTTCCGGCCATGGATCACAAATCCATGGTCGGAAACGTCCTATTGGCACACGACCGACAAGATCCTACGTTTTGTTGTCGATGAACGAATTTCGTCGGCGACCAGCGGTGGTGGCTAGCAGTCAGCGGTGGTCTTTGATTGTGGGGGTATTTTGTACTTTTAAACTTTTTTGTGGCAGGGGTTGTTTAGCTAATTCTCAAATGTAGGGGGTCGGGTAATTGTTATTTGGTAGACATATGAGGGCAAATATGTCCAAAATGATAAATTATTAAGGGCAAACAGGGTCAAAATTAAGTTACCTCGGTAATCTTATAATAACACCCTTGGGAAGGTAATCTGATTACCCCCAATATTACCAACAGTAAACACTATTTGCAATAAAAGATTACGTAATATTTTATATTGAAACCAAATGAGGGAATCTTGAAAATTAAACAAAGATTTTAGGATTAATCTTATATCACCCTGAACCAAACGCTATCTTAGAACATTTTTTAACTCCCCTATATTTGAGAATTTAGCTAAAACACCCCAACAACAAAAGTTAAAATTTACACAAATACACTCAACCACCAAGATGACTGCCGTTGCCAGCCACCTCCGCCGGCCGCCATCGACAATTGTTAGACAAACACATGATCGATCGAATCTAGTTGATTGTTCACCGATCTAGCCGTTTCCACCAGATCAAAGGTTGAAAACGACCGGATCAAGGCCAAAAACGGTAGATGGCCATGGACCTGGCCGAAAAGCCAGATCCATTCTGCCATTAAACCATATCTATGGCCATTAATGGTTATGGGTTTGGCCAAAAACGGCTAGATCTGTGGTCATTTATAGCCATGGATCTAGTCTTTTCAGGTCAAAACCATCTGGTCATTTTCTGGCCTTTGATCTAGTTGGAAACAGCTAGATAAGGGCACAATTGGCGTGATCCGACTGATCGTGTGCTATTCCGACGATTGCCAGTGTGTGGCGACTGCCAGCAATTATCTAGGTGGCTAGGGGTATTTTGGGTATTACCATGTAATAGTGAGGGTATTTATGTCTAAAAAATAATATATGAGATAAAAAGTCACTTCGCACATTTGAGCTAATTGTTATTTAGTAACATATGAGCGCATTTGTGTCCAAATTGTTTATTAATTAAGGGTAAAATTGTATGAACAGTTGATTACCATGGGTAAGGAAAAATAACACCACCCCATATGGTAATTGAATTACCCTTTTCTTACCTACAGTAACCACTATTGGTATTGAAAGTTTATCGTAATTTTTCATTACCCGACATCCAACGTAGTAATTTTCAGAAAATAGATAGATTATTGGTGTTATCTTTATGCCCCCGAAACAACGCACCCTGAAGGTATTTGAAGGGTGCTTTTGACTTCTTTTTTCCTCTAAAAACATTTTGATGTTAATGGATATTTATTTTCCTCTTTTGATAAAGCTGCTATGTAACCATTTAAATATTGCATTTGTCTGCACTCCTACATTGTTGTCTAAATGCATGAATTTTCTCCTTTACAGATGCTTAAAAGCAGAATGAATATTGTTGCTAATAGGGTGTCGAGTAGTTCAAAGGGACTTTGGGTATATTACTCAAAGTTCTTGAGTTCGAGTTCTTCCTAGGTTCTAATAGAGGTAATCATTAAAGTTCTTATCTGACCGATAGTTCCGGTTTCAGGAGATTAGTTGAGATACAAATAAGCTTGCCAAACACTCATAGTAATAAGGGAAAAAAAAAAAAAAAAAAAAAAAAACAAAATGAAATATTGTTGCGTAATGACTTTTCTGATGGGATTAGGGGATATTAGAACTTGAATAACGTAGTGTTGAGTCACATGGTGACAACCATAAAGACAAAGATATAGATTATGATATGGACGAGGATTATAGCCCTTCAACTTTACACATATTCTTAATCAATTTTTAGCCTTAGATTATCAATTAAAGGTCTGGGATCTAATGATATGAACAAGTTGAATAATTGCAATTTGCTTGGCCAAAGAAACAAATTCATGGAAATTTAGTTAAAAGTAGGGCCTATAATTTTTTTATATTCTCATCCAATGTCATGCTCTAAACGTTTAAAAAATTATTTCCCAAAACATAGATATATATATATGTTCTTGCAGTTACACCCTGGCCACTATAGTTCTCTTAAAATGAGCACTCTTGACCATTTGACTGTCATGCTTAGGCAGTTGTGTGTATGACTAGAGCTAGATCAAAAATTGCTAAAGCGTGTGCGATCGATAAAATGAAAACTGGAAATATAGGGCTAACAGCTAATTAGCTTAAAAGAACATATTAAAATGGTCTTTACAATTATCTTTTCAAACTCTTTAACTTATTGCCCAAGCACAATGGCCCCATTAACCAACAACAAGCTACGGACACAGAAAATTTACACCGAAAATGTGTACCGCCTACTGTACTAGGCGCTTGATTTTTTTATCAATTTTTTTCTAGTGAACGTCGTCTATCAAATTTGCACCGGTCGTTCACTCACATGGACTCCCGTCCATATTATATGGACGAGGGTCCATATACCAGGGATGGTGTCCCCATTTAAAGGCGCCGTCCATAAGTAATGGAATAAATTTTTTAAAAAAAAATTAGGGAGGGCCTTTCATCCGTTATGGACGGCCATCCTTATTTTGGTCGAGCCCCAGCAATAAGGGACTCCCGCCCTTAACCAAAATATGAAAATAAAAAAATTTGGGGACGGCCATCCATAAATTTTGGACGGCCGTCCCTTACGTTTGGACGAGCGTCCTTTCGGAATGGACGCCCTCCATACTTTTTTTAAAAAAAAAAAAAAAAGAACGTTTGGACGGGCGTCCATTCCCGTCCATACTTTTAAAAAAAAAAAAAAAAAAACAAGAAGAAGAAGCTATTAATGGATCAAAGAAGAAGAAGCTTACTTTGTCCGGCTTCTCAAAAGAATCTGCACGTCGTGGAACCCATCCCCTGATCGCCTCTCCAGCCACTGTGGCCAACCAGGCCGACCACCTGCTACCACCACCTCTACCTTCTTAGCTTTGGAATATTACCCATCCCTGGATGAGTTTGAGCAACAACATATTCCGTTTTCTCCCTTCGAACGAAATTCTCACCATGCAACCGAACAGACCCATGCACCTGCTTATCAATCAACATTGTTCTCCCTCATTACTATCATATAGATCTTTCCACCCGATATGCGTCCTCCTCTAAATATGCAGTCTCCCCGACTCTGGTAAAAATATCACTGATTTTGGTAGGATATTAAATCTCTTAAAATTTTGGGCCGTGCTTGTAGAAGATTAATATGCATGAACAATGCAAAAATGTCTTTTTTAAGATGAAGACTGTAGTTTCATAAAATTGATGCAGAGAATACCAGGCTAAATATTAATTATTTTTACTTATATGCTCTTTCACTCCTCAGGTTTTATATGGCAGAAGTTCTTCTTGCTTTGGAGTTTTGCACATGCTTGGGATTATTGATAGAGACCTTAAGCCAGAGAATGTCTTGGTGAGGGAAGATGGGCTATAATGCTTTCTGATTTTACCTCTCTCTAAGATGTGCAGTCTCCCCGACTCTGGTAAAGTCCTCAAACTCCACCTTGCAGTCAAAGAATTCAGCATACTGTGTTCAATGCAAGCAGGTTGGGTTCAGAATGATCTTAAGGGAGGAGAAAATCAATGGAGTTAGAGAAGAAGAAGATGGTGGTGAGTTTGACCCTGCTGCGCCTCCTCCTTTTAAATTATCTGATATTAGAGTTGCTATCCTAAGCATTGTTGGGTTAGAATCCATGGAGATCAATAGCTATATTGTGAGAGATGTTACTGTGGTTTTTGGCTTGGCGAAGAAGAGAAGAAGAGTGAAGAAGGTGTTTTTTTTTTTAAAAGTATGGGAATGAACGCCCTCCAAACGTAATTATGGACGGCCGTCCCCAAATTTTTTTTTTTATTTTCATATTTTGGTTAAGGACAGGCGTCCCTTATTTGCGGTGCCGTCCAAAATGAAGGACGGCTATCCATAACGATGAACGGTCGTCCCTAATTTTTATAAAAAAAATTATTATTATTTACTTATGGACGGGCGCCTTTAAATGGAGACGCTCGTCCTGATATATGGACCCCGTCCAAATTTAATGGACGGCCGTTCACTAGAAAAAAATTGATAAAAAAATTAGGTGCCTGGTACACATAGACCGGTACAAATTTTCAGTGTAAATTTTTCGGCGTCCGTAGCTTTGTTGTTAACCAAATATATATTGACCGTAAGACTGAATCTTCATTTCACAATGAAAGAAGCGAAGCTACATGGATTTTGGGGAAGCCCATTTAGCCACAGAGTGATATGGGCACTGAAACTGAAAGGTGTTGAATACGAGTACATAGAAGAAAACTTTCCAAACAAGAGTGAATTGCTCTTTGTTTACAAGAAAATCCCAGTCTTTGTTCATGGTGGAAAACCAATCGCCGAGTCACTTGTCATCCTTGAATATATTGAAGAAATATGGCCTCAGAATCCATTGCTGCCAACTGATGCTTATGAGAAAGCCATAGCTCGCTTTTGGGTTAAATATGGTGTCGAAAAGGTAATTAAATTAACCCACGAATCTTTCTTCTTTTGATTGCTTACATCCAAGTTGTGCTTGAAAACTTCTTTAATGAATTTTGGGGACATGGATTTAGGCTTCTACTTTCCACTCACTTTTCCAAACTACTGGAGAAGAGCAAGACAAGGCAGGAAAAGAGTTCTTGGAAGTGCTAAAAGTCTTGGAAGAACAAGGCCTTGGAGATAAGATGTTCTTTGGTGGGGATGCTATCAATCTTGTAGACATTGCGCATGGCTGGCTGCCTCATTGGTTTGAGACCATTCAAGAAGTTATTGGTATAAAATTGCTGGAACCAACCACTCTCCCTCGGTTATATGCATGGTTTAACAACTTCAAGGAAGTTACTGTCATCAAAGAAAATGTTCCTGACCCTCAGAAACTGTTGGTTTATATTAAAAATTCAAGAGAGAAACTTGATGCAAACCAATTAAATAACAATTAGCAAATAGGTGTTCTAAGGCAATATATGGATGAGCTAGAGATTAGCTGGAAGTCAATAAGGATTGTTTCTTTAGTATGAACTGTTCTTTACGGGACTAGTTAGAGTAGCTTCTATTTCCCTTCTTTTAGCTATTATTTCCTCTCTTTTTTAACAACTATTAGGAGCACGTGGCTGGTTAGTAGGATTTTGTTTTACTTCTACTTGTATTTAAAGCTTATCAAGTCAATAAAGTAGGAGGGGAAAATTCTAGTCATTTCTTTTTCTTGGAGTCTGGGTGACTCGAATTAGCCATTGTTTTATTTCTTTTATTGCATACAAGCTGTTCATATTAGCTGGCTGGCTAGTTTGCTCTATCCACTCTCACGAGTTTAATTCCTGAGTTTTATTGCAGTTAAAAAAATCGATCTTTTTCATTTTTTAAATTCAATAAAGGCAAAGTAAAATTGTATTGAAATTCATTAGGTATCTTTATTGACTTTTTTGGTTTAATTTGCTGACAAAACTCCTTTGACATTTAGTATGATTTTTGAAACATCCCCTGTAGTTTGGACTTTATGGAGTAATACAATCTGTTATTGATTCAAACTTTGATACTTGTTTTGTCCATATGATTAAATGATTCGCAATCAGTAATAACCATACAGTTACTATTGAGATGTTGGTTGTATACTTGTATATTTTGTTACCATATCACAAAGATTGTGTTATCTTACCACGTTGGTTAGTATATTAGGTTACCATGTATAATTGATATTGTGTGTTTAACCCTAATTTAAGAAGCAGTCTTTCACGTGTTTTTATTCAAACATCTTGTGGCCAAAATCCTGTAAATGTAGATGCGAAATTTTTGTTAAACTATTGTAAAAAATGTGAAATCATGTCAAACTAATGTATTTGGTGCAATCCAATTCTAGTGGATTTGCTTGGCGTAATCCGATTCTAGTAGATCTTCAAGCAGGTTATCTTGAAGAAGTGAATATCGGAGGCTTGTGGATAGAGCTCCAAACCACTATAAATCTATGAGCATTTCTTCTCTTTCAACTTATTTATTATTTCTTGCATATTTACTCGAACATCATTATCACCATATTTGCTCTCTCTCGCATTTATTGCTCTAACATTGTTTATTCATTAACATTGTCATTCATTGTTGGTTGAGTTTATTTATTGTCATTTATTATTTAAACTCATTGTTATTCATTGGTGTTGTCGATAGTTTTTATTCCGCAAATTATTTTTATAAATTTCTATTCACCCCTTTCTGGGAATATTTGTCCTATATGATTTTAGATTGTTGTAACTTGTCTCGTAATCACTTATAGATCTACTTTTAAAAATAATATAATCTACTAGGTGTTTGTTTTTCATAATTTTAAATCACTTTTGATTTTGAGAAATGAAATATGACTAAAACAAAAAGACAAAAAATGGACAGTTTTTAAGTAAGTTTCTATCATGAAAGATATAGATTTATGAGACGAGGATTAGTAGCCCTTCAACTTTACACATATTCTTAATCAATTTTTAGCCTTAGATTAATCAATTAAAGGTCTGGGATCTAATGAAGAACAAGTTGAATAATTGCAAATTGCTTGGGCAAAAGAAACAAATTCATGGAAATAGTTAAAAAGTAGGGCCTATAATTTTTATATTCTCATCCAAGTCATGTCTAAACGTTAAAAATTATTCCCAAAACATAGATATATATATGTTCTTGCAGTTACACCCATGGCCACTATAGTTTCTTAAAATGAGCACTCTTCTTGACCATTTGACTGTCATGCTTGAGGCAGTTGTGTGTATGACTAGAGCTAGATCAAAAATTGCTAAAGCGTGTGCGATCGATAAAATGAAAAACTGGAAATATAGGGCTACAAAGCTAATTAGCTTAAAAGAAAACATATTAAAATGGTTTTACAATTATCTTTTCAAACTCTTTAACTTATTGCCCAAGCACAATGGCCCCATTAACCAAACAACAAAGCTACGGACACAGAAAATTTACACAAAATGTGTACGGCCTACGTGTAATAGGCGCTTGATTTTTTATCAATTTTTTTCTAGTGAACGGTGTCTATCAAATTTGCACGGTCGTTCACTCACATGGACTCCCGTCCATATTATATGGAGAGGGTCCATATACCAGGGATGGTGTCCCCATTTAAAGGCCCGTCCATAAGTAAAATGGAATAAATTTTTTAAAAAAAAAATTAGGGAGGGCCTTTCATCCGTTATGGACGGCCATCCTTTATTTGGTCGAGCGCCGCAAATAAGGGACTCCCGCCCTTAACCAAAATATGAAATAAAAAAAATTTGGGGACGGCCATCCATAAATTTTGGACGGCCGTCCCTTACGTTTGGACGAGCGTCCTTCGGAATGGACGCGCCGTCCATACTTTTTTTTTAAAAAAAAAAAAAGAACGTTTGGACGGGCGTCCATTCCCGTCCATACTTTAAAAAAAAAAAAAAAAAAAACAAGAAGAAGAAGCTATTAATGGATCAAAGAAGAAGAAGCTTACTTTGTCGGCTTCTCAAAAAGATCTGCACGTCGTGGAACCCATCCCCTGATCGCCTCTCCAGCCACTGTGGCCAACAGGCCGACCACCTGCTACCACCTGCTCACCTTCTGTAGCTTGGGAATATTACCCATCCCTGGATGATGTTGAGCAACAAACATATTCGCTTCTCCCTCTTCGAACGAAATTCTCACCATGCAACCGAACAGAACCATGCACCTCTTATCAATCAACATTGTTCTCCCATCATTACTATCATTAGATCTTTCACCCGATATGCGTCCTCTCTCTAGAATATGCAGTCTCCCGACTCTGGTAAAAATATCACTGATTTGGTAGGATATTAAATCTCTTAAAAATTTTGGGCCGTGGCTTGTAGAAGATTATATGCATGAACAATGCAAAAAATGTCTTTTTTAAGATGAGACTGTAGTTCATAAAAATTGTGCAGAGAATAACCAGGCTAAATATTAATTTTTTACTATAGCTCTTTCATCCTCAGGTTTATATGGCAGAAGTTTCTTGCTTTGGAGTATTTGCACATGCTTGGATATTGATAGAGACCTTAAGCAGAGAAGTCTTGGTGAGGGAAGATGGGCATATAATGCTTTCTGATTTTGACCTCTCTCTAAGATGTGCAGTCTCCCGACTCTGGTAAAGTCCTCCAAACTCCCCCTTGCCGTCAAAGAATTCAGCATACGGTGTTCAATGCAAGCAGGTTGGGTCAGAAATGATCTTAAGGGAGGAGAAAATCAATGGAGTTAGAGAAGAAGAAGATGGTGGTGAGTTTGACCCTGCTGCGCCTCTCTTTTAAATTATCTGATATTAGAGTTGCTATTCCTAAGCATTGTTGGGTTAAGATCCATGGAGATCAATGAGCTATATTGTGAGAGATGTTACTGTGGTTTTTGGCTTGGCGAAGAAGAAGAAGAAGAGTGAAGAAGGTGTTTTTTTTTTTAAAAGTATGGGAATGAACGCGTCCAAACGTAATTATGGACGGCCGTCCCCAAATTTTTTTTTTTATTTCATATTGGTTAAGGACAGGCGTCCCTTATTTGCGGGTGCCGTCCAAAATGAAGGGAAGGCTATCCATAACGGATGAACGGTCGTCCCTAATTTTTATAAAAAAATATTTATATTTTACTTATGGACGGGCGTCCTTAAATGGAGACGCTGTCCCTGATATATGGACCCCGTCCAAATTTAATGGACGGCGACTAGAAAAAAATTGATAAAAAAATTAGGTGCCTGGTACACATAGACCGGTACAAATTTTCAGTGTAAAATTTTCGGCGTCCGTAGCTTTGTTGTTAACCAAATTATATTGACCTGTTATTATTTAGGATGCGTTTGGTTCAGGGAATGTTATATTATTGAGAAATGTTGTATTACTGGAAAGATAAATTACTAGGGAATCTTTAGAGAAATATGTTTGGTGGGTTGGAATAACTTGAGGGGTATGTTATAATAATATGTTTGGTTAGGAGGATAAATGAGTGGGTATGTTATATAGATTACTAAATTGCCCTCATTTTTAAATAATAATATAATATTATTTTTATTATTATTTTATTCTATTATTTTTTAAATTTCTTTTAACCCCCCTATATTTGAAATTTTACTAAAACACCCCAACCATATACAACTTTAATTTATAACAAAATCACCCCCCACTTACCCCAAGCCACCGCCGGCAGGCACCACCACCACCGGAAGCCGCTGTAATGGCGTACAACCAGTCGGATCTGGCTGGTCGTACGCCGAGAAGGCCTAATCTGGCTAGATCTGGCTTGTCGTACGCCGATAAGGCCTAATCCGGCTAGATCTGGCTGTGAATATGGTCGTTTCACTACTAGATCTGGTCGTTAATATGGTCATTTCATGGCCAAAGATGTGGCCGTGAAACGGGCACATCTGGTCATTTCCGGCCATGGATCACAAATCCATGGTCGGAAACGTCCTTATTGGCACACGACCGACAAGATCCTACCGGTTTTGTGTCGATATGACGAATTTCGTCGGCGACCAGCGGTGGTGGCTAGCAGTCAGCGGTGGTCTTTGATTGTTGGGGGTATTTTGTTAACTTTTAAACTTTTTTGTGGCAGGGGTGTTTTAGCTAAATTCTCAAATGTAGGGGGTCTGGGTAATTGTTATTTGGTAGACATATGAGGGCAAATATGTCCAAAATGATAAATTATTAAGGGCAAAACAGGGTCAAAATTAAGATTACCTCGGTAATCTTATAATAACACCCCTTGGGAAGGTAATCTGATTACCCCCAATATTACCAACAGTAAACACTATTTGCAATAAAAGATTACGTAATATTTTATTATTTGAAAACCAAATGAGGGAATCTTGAAAATTAAACAAAGATTTTAGGATTAATCTTATATCACCCTGAACCAAACGCTATCTTAGAACATTTTTTAACTCCCTATATTTGAGAATTTAGCTAAAACACCCCAACAACAAAAGTTTAAAATTTAACAAAATACACTCAACCACCCAAGATGACTGCCGGTTGCCAGCCACCTCCGCCGGCCGCCATCGACAATTGTTAGAACAACACATGATCGATCGAATCTAGTTGATTGTTCACCGATCTAGCCGTTTCCAACCAGATCAAAGGTTGAAAACGACCGGATCAAAGGCCAAAAACGGCTAGATGGCCATGGACCTGGCCGAAAAGCCAGATCCATTCTGGCCATTAACAGCCATATCTATGGCCATTAATGGTTATGGGTTTGGCCAAAAACGGCTAGATCTGTGGTCATTTATAGCCATGGATCTAGTCTTTTCAGGTCAAATCCATCTGGTCATTTCTGGCCTTTGATCTAGTTGGAAACAGCTAGATAAGGGCACAATTGGCGTGATCCGACTGATCGTGTGCTATTCCGACGATTGCCAGTGGTGGCCGACTGCCAGCAATTATCTTAGGTGGCTAGGGGTATTTTGGGTATTATCCATGTAAATAGTGAGGGTATTTATGTCTAAAAAATAATATATGAGATTAAAAAAGTCACTTCGCACATTTGAGCTAATTGTTATTTAGTAGACATATGAGCGCATTTGTGTCCAAATTGTTTATTAATTAAGGGTAAAATTGGTATGAACAGTTGATTACCATGGTAATGGAAAAATAACACACCCCATATGGTAATTGAATTACCCTTTTTCTTACCTACAGTAACCACTATTGGTATTGAAAGTTTATCGTAATTTTTCATTACCCGACATCCAAACGTAGTAATTTTCAGAAAATAAGATAGATTATTGGTGTTATCTTTTATGCCCCCGAAACAAACGCACCCTGAAGGTATTTGAAGGGTGCTTTTGACTTCTTTTTTTCCTCTAAAAACATTTGATGTTGTAATGGATAATTTATTTTCCTCTTTTGATAAAGCTGCTATGTAACCTAATTTAAATATTGCATTGGTCTGCTGTCCTACATTGTTGTCTAAATGCAATGAACTTAAAAGCATAATGAATATTGTTGCTAATAGGATGGTCGAGTGATTCGATAGGGACTCTTGGGTATATTACTCAAAAGGTTTTAAGTTTGACTTATTTCTAAGTTGCTAATAGAGATAATCATTAGAGTTCTTACCCGACCGGTAGTTCCAGAGTTCTGGAAGATTAATTGAGATACACATAAGCTTGCTGGACACTCATAGTCATAAGGAAAAAAAAAAAAAAAAAAGCAAAATGAAATATTGTTGCGTAATTGACTTTTCTGATGGGATTAGGGGATATTAGAACTTGAATAACGTAGTGTTGAGTCACATGGTGACAACACATAAAGACAAACATATAGATTATGATATGGAGGAGGATTTGTAGCCCTTCAACTTTACACATATTCTTAATCAATTTTTAGCCTTAGATTAATCAATTAAAGGTCTGGGATCTAATGATATGAACAAGTTGAATAATTGCAAATTTGCTTGGCCCAAAAGAAACAAATTCATGCAAAATTAGTTAAAAAGTACGGCCCATAGTTTTTTATATTCTCATCCAATGTCACATGCTTCTAAACGTTTAAAAATTATTTCCCAAAACATAGATATATATATATGTTCTTGCAGTTACACCCATGGCCACTATAGTTCTCTTAAAATGAGCACTCTTCTTGACCATTTGACTGTCATGCTTGAGGCAGTTGTGTGTATGACTAGAGCTAGATCAAAAATTGATAAAGCGTGTGCGATCGATAAAATGAAAAACTGGAAATATAGGGCTAACAAAGCTAATTAGCTTAAAAGAAACATATTAAAATGGTCTTTACAATTATCTTTTCAAACTCTTTAACTTATTGCCCAAGCACAATGGCCCCATTAACCAACAACACAAGCACTGACCACAGAAAATTTACACCGAAAATGTGTACCGCCTACTGTGTACTAGGCGCTTGATTTTTTTATCAATTTTTTTCTAGTGAACGTCGTCTATCAAATTTGCACGGTCGTTCACTCACATGGACTCCCGTCCATATTATATGGACGAGGGTCCATATACCAGGGATGGTGTCCCCATTTAAAGGACGCCCGTCCATAATAATGGAATAAATTTTTAAAAAAAAATTAGGGAGGGCCTTTCATCCGTTATGGACGGCCATCCTTATTTTGGTCGAGCCCCGCAATAAGGGACTCCCGCCCTTAACCAAATATGAAAATAAAAAAATTTGGGGACGGCCATCCATAAATTTTGGACGGCCGTCCCTTACGTTTGGACGAGCGTCCTTTCGGAATGGACGCCCGTCCATACTTTTTTTAAAAAAAAAAAAAAAAGAACGTTTGGACGGGCGTCCATTCCCGTCCATACTTTTAAAAAAAAAAAAAAAAAAAAACAAGAAGAAGAAGCTATTAATGGATCAAAGAAGAAGAAGCTTACTTTGTCCGGCTTCTCAAAAGAATCTGCACGTCGTGGAACCCATCCCCTGATCGCCTCTCCAGCCACTGTGGCCAACCAGGCCGACCACCTGCTACCACCCTGCTACCTTCTGTAGCTTTGGAATATTACCATCCCTGGATGAGTTGAGCAACAACATATTCCGTTTTCTCCCTTCCGAACGAAATTCTCACCATGCAACCGAACAGACCCATGCACCTGCTTATCAATCACATTGTTCTCCCATCATTACTATCATATAGATCTTCCACCCGATATGCGTCCTCCTCTAAATATGCAGTCTCCCCGACTCTGGTAAAAATATCACTGATTTTGGTAGGATATTAAATCTCTTAAAATTTTGGGCCGTGCTTGTAGAAGATTAATATGCATGAACAATGCAAAAATGTCTTTTTTAAGATGAGACTGTAGTTTCATAAAATTGATGCAGAGAATACCAGGCTAAATATTAATTATTTTTACTTATATGCTCTTTCACTCCTCAGGTTTTATATGGCAGAAGTTCTTCTTGCTTTGGGTTTTTGCACATGCTTGGGATTATTGATAGAGACCTTAAGCCAAGAATGTCTTGGTGAGGGAAGATGGGCTATAATGCTTTCTGATTTTACCTCTCTCTAAGATGTGCAGTCTCCCCGACTCTGGTAAAGTCCTCAAACTCCACCTTGCAGTCAAAGAATTCAGCATACTGTGTTCAATGCAAGCAGGTTGGGTTCAGAATGATCTTAAGGGAGGAGAAAATCAATGGAGTTAGAGAAGAAGAAGATGGTGGTGAGTTTGACCCTGCTGCGCCTCCTCCTTTTAAATTTCTGATATTAGAGTTGCTATCCTAAGCATTGTTGGGTTAGAATCCATGGAGATCAATAGCTATATTGTGAGAGATGTTACTGTGGTTTTTGGCTTGGCGAAGAAAGAAGAAGAGTGAAGAAGGTGTTTTTTTTTTTAAAAGTATGGGAATGAACGCCCTCCAACGTAATTATGGACGGCCGTCCCCAAATTTTTTTTTTTATTTTCATATTTTGGTTAAGGACAGGCGTCCCTTATTTGCGGTGCCGTCCAAAATGAAGGACGGCTATCCATAACGATGAACGGTCGTCCCTAATTTTTATAAAAAAAATTATTATTATTTACTTATGGACGGGCGCCTTTAAATGGAGACGCTCGTCCTGATATATGGACCCCGTCCAAATTAATGGACGGCCGTTCACTAGAAAAAAATTGATAAAAAAATTAGGTGCCTGGTACACATAGACCGGTACAAATTTTCAGTGTAAATTTTTCGGCGTCCGTAGCTTTGTTGTTAACCAAATATATATTGACCGTACAGACCTGAAATCTTCATTTCACAATGAAAGAAGCGAAGCTACATGGATTTTGGGGAAGCCCATTAGCCACAGAGTGATATGGGCACTGAAACTGAAAGGTGTTGATACGAGTACATAGAAAAAACTTTCCAAACAAGAGTGAATTGCTCTTTGTTTACAAGAAAATCCCAGTCTTTGTTCATGGTGGAAAACCAATCGCCGAGTCACTTGTCATCCTTGAATATATTGAAGAAATATGGCCTCAGAATCCATTGCTGCCAACTGATGCTTATGAGAAAGCCATAACTCGCTTTTGGATTAAATATGGTGTCGAAAAGGTAATTAAATTAACCCACGAATCTTTCTTCTTTTGAATGCTTACATCCAGTTGTGCTTGAAAACTTCTTTAATAAATTTTGGGGACATGGATTTAGGCTTCTACTTTCCACTCACTTTTCCAAACTACTGGAGAAGAGCAAGACAAGGCAGAAAAGAGTTCTTGGAAGTGCTAAAAGTCTTGGAAGAACAAGGCCTTGGAGATAAGATGTTCTTTGGTGGGGATGCTATCAATCTTGTAGACATTGCGCATGGCTGGCTGCCTCATGGTTTGAGACCATTCAAGAAGTTATTGGTATAAAATTGCTGGAACCACCCACTCTCCCTCGTATATGCAGTGTTTAACAACTTCAAGGAAGTTACTGTCATCAAAGAAAATGTTCCTGACCCTCAGAAACTGTTGGTTTATATTAAATTCAAGAGAGAAACTTGATGCAAACCAATTAAATGGCAATTAGCAAATAGGTTTTCTAAGCCAATATTGGTGAGCTGGAGATTATCTGGAAGTCAATAAGGATTTTTTCTTTAGTATGAACTGTTCTTTACGGACTAGTTAGAGTAGCTTCTATTCCCTTCTTTAGCTATTATTTCCTCTCTTTTTTAACAACTATTAGGAGCACGTGGCTGGTTAGTAGGATTTTGTTTTACTTCTACTTGTATTTAAAGCTTCAAGTCAATAAAGTAGGAGGGGAAATTCTAGTCATTTCTTTTTCTTGGAGTCTGGTGACTCGAATAGCCATTGTTTATTTCTTTATTGCATACAAGCTGTTCATATTAGCTGGCTGGCTAGTTTGCTCTATCCACTCTCACGAGTTTAATTCCTGAGTTTTATTGCAGTTAAAAAAATCGATCTTTTTCATTTTTTAAATTCATAAAGGCAAAGTAAAATTGTATTGAAATTCATTAGGTATCTTTATTGACTTTTTTGGTTTAATTTGCTGACAAACCTCCTTTGACATTTAGTATGATTTTGAAACATCCCCTGTAGTTTGGACTTTATGGAGTAATACAATCTGTTATTGATCAAACTTTGATACTTGTTTTGTCCATATGATTAAATGATTCGCAATCAGTAATAACCATACTTACTATTGAGATTTGGTTGTATACTTGTATATTTTGTTACCATATCACAAAGATTGTGTTATCTTACCACGTTGGTTGTATTAGGTTACCATGTATAATTGATTGTGTGTTTAACCCTAATTTAAGAAGCAGTCTTTCACGTGTTTTTATTCAAACATCTTGTGGCCAAAATCCTGTATGTAGATGCGAAATTTTTGTTAAACTATTGTAAAAAATGTGAAATCATGTCAAACTAATGTATTTGGTGCAATCCAATTCTAGTGGATTTGCTTGGCGTAATCCGATTCTAGTAGATCTTCAACAGGTTATCTTGAAGAAGTGAATATCGGAGGCGTGTGATAGAGCTCCAAACCACTATAAATCTATGAGCATTTCTTCTCTTTCAACTTATTATTATTTCTTGCATATTTACTCGAACATCATTATCACCATATTTGCTCTCTCTCGCATTTATGCTCTAACATTGTTTATTCATTACATTCATTCATTGTTGGTTGAGTTATTTATTGTCATTATTATTTAAACTCATTGTTATTCATTGGTGTTGTCGATAGTTTTTATTCCGCAAATTATTTTTATAATTTCTATTCACCCCTTTCTGAATATTTGTCCTTATATTTTTAGATTGTTGTAACTTGTCTCGTAATCACTTATAGATCTACTTTTAAAAATAATATAATCTACTAGGTGTTTGTTTTTCATAATTTTAATCACTTTTGATTTTGAGAAATGAAATTGACTAAAACAAAAAGACAAAAAATGGACAGTTTTAAGTAAGTTTCTATCATGTAATTAAATATATAAAGTTTAATTTTTTTAAACAAAAAATTAAAACAGCTATCGGCAAGTGGCCGGTCACCATCACTGGAAAATGTTTTCTTCCAAGTGGCGGTCTTCCAAAATTAGGCAGTGTTCATCACAAGCAAGCCGAAAAGTTTTGACGAAACTTTCCCAGATTGTTGTCTCAAACGGACGCATTTGTCAAACAACCCTCCAGCTCCATTGCGTAGATCACAAATCGACAATCGCAATATGCTAATGGTGTAACTGCACTTGTGAAACAAAATTTCTGGCCAGAATCTGGTCGACTACTCCGTGGCCAGTTTAGTATTTTGCGTTTTAAATATTTTTTATTTTTAATAATCTAATTTTAAAATTTTTTCATATAAAATTAGAATTTATATTTAGTAAAATTAGAATCTATGTTTAATCTTGAAGCTTTGGTAATTGACTCTTTTTAAAAGCTGATTTTGAATTCTAAAAGCTAGAAATCCCTACTTTGAGATCCTTCAATAAAATAGATTATGGAAGAAGTATATTGTTCTATAATCACTTTTGAAATTGTTTGCCAAACACAGTTTTTACAATTGCTTAAGAAACAAGTAATTTATTATGGGAGAAGTTAAGCAACCCCAAACCCACCCTAAACCTAATAATAGGAAAACTAAAACTACACACAATCTATATATATATAAACTCAGGTAAATATAAATTTTAGACACTACTAATTTCTCCAAAAATAACATATTGATAAACTTTGAAAATAATTGTCAAAGATTCTAGTTCTATCTTTCCGGTTGCTTTGTAAGATATGAGACCTTAGAGTTTTAGGGTAATAATTGTAGAGGATAGAACCTTTTTTTTTTTCTTCATGTAATTACGCTAAGTTCTAATTTGAGATTGTTTTAGCTTTCATTTTAATTACTTATTACTGCACAAATATACTCTTTTATTCATTTTTTGTCACATTACTTTATACAGAAATATTTATAAGATTTATCTGTAATTGCAATATTTCTCATATTTCTCATCACCGTAAAATCTACCCAATAATGTTGTTGAATACAACATCAATGATGCTGTGCTAGCTAATTTATCAAATTTTCTAGTTTTTTTTTAAATTAAATAATTATTATGAAAATTAAATTTAGAATTAAGGTTAATTATTAGAGTATTATTATAAAAAAAAAAAAATTAGAATTTGATAATGTTAAATACAAAATAATGATATAAAAAATGAATGGAACAGTAAATATAAAAAATCAAACTTATCATATTAACTTTTCTATTTAATTTCTACCACATCGCTTTATATAAAAATCTTTATAAGATTTTTTTGTACGTGTAGTATTATTTTTTATACTTATATTGAAACTTTTGACTTTTAAAGTCAGCCTAACCTACTCTTGAACACTAGAAAATGATTTTTTTATATTTACTTTTCAAATAAATTTATAAACTTCTTTTTTTGTTATTAACTTAAGAATTAATCTACAAATAAATTAAAAAGAATGATTGAGACACAACAACCTATATAATAAATTTATATTACTTTTACAATTACGTGTCTCATATTTTAAATTCTTTTACACCGTTAATGTAATGTACATTAGATTGAATTCGACTCAAAAAGAAAAGTTGGTGAGATGTTCATACTATAATAAGAAAAAAAAAAAAAATCAAATTAATGAAACTTACCTTAAATATTTACAATTATTGTATTCACATCTTTACTGATTAGTGATTACACAATCAGTTTTAAGGAAATATACAACAGTCACCTTTTTTTGGCGATAGTAACATTTTCTGTTTATTTTTTATTTTTTATTTTTTTTGGCGATAGTAATTTAATTTAAAAATTCTAATTAATTAACGTTAAAGTTTATTTATTTATTTATTATAACTTTGTATAATTAAATGCATGAAATAGAGTGTTGATGATCCAATTGAGAAAAGGAAAGATGTTGGGTTGCTTTTGGATTCAGCAAACGTGGGCTTCTGTTGTGTTCCCACATGCGTCAAATTGTAACACCAACAGCAACAGGCAACAATTCCTACCACCAATTTATATCAAACCAAAAAAAATAAAATTAAACCAACTAATAAATACGTAAAAATTGAAATTTCAAATTGGGGGAGAAACAAAAGGGACGGACAAGAACGGAGATCTGACACAACAACAGCAATTACAAATCCAAATAAATAGTTATATATTTTTTAAATATTTATTTATTCTCACGCACAAAATCTCTCTTTTCTCTCCCCGATTAGATCGGGGGCCCTTACCACCTTTGTCTAAATTTTTTTTTTCTCCCCGAGCCGTTTTTTTTTTCTCCCCGAGCCGTTTTTTTTTTCTTCCATTTCTTTTAATTTCAAATCTCATCTTGATCTGAATTCTGTTGTAATTTCTAGGGTTTTATTTCATTATATTTTTTAAAATTTTGTTCGATTCCTTCTTATGATATTTTTGAGCCGTTAAATCGTTCTTTCGGATCAAATGGCGTCGGCTCAGGTGTTGCCGACATCGCGTAAACAAGAGCATTTGGAAGCCGGAAAGCGGAAGGTACGTTTTATTTTTTATTTTGTTTTTGTTGTTTTGAAGTTGTGATGATGTTAAACGAGGAGGCTATTGATTTTGTTAGTTGTTGTACCATCACTTTTGCACGAAATATGGAAATCTACTAGATTTTGGCTTCACATTGTCTTGAATCGTGCGTTTTTGGGATTATCATGTAGTATGTGGTATTGGTGCAGCTTTGATTCTTTATGCTGCATATGATAAAATCATCGTAATTAGGTTTTGTATTGTTTCGTCGAGCATTATTAGCCTTATAATTAAGATAGTTTTGTAAGATTTAATATGGTTTATGGAATTTTATTGTTATTGGTATAATTTTGAGTAATTGTTACTGTTGTGATCATACTATCGTGTATCCAATCAAAAGGTTTTTTAGTCAGACTAGGCTTTGATTGCTAGATACTGTTATGAGAAACAATCACTGGAAAAGCTAAAGGTGCAAAGTAATTATAAACGAACTTCGTCTGATACTCCAATGTCTTACCAATTAAGTATGTAGTAGTAGGTTCATTTTTCGTCATTTTGGTGCTGATTATTCTCTATATGAGCTTTTCCTAGTTCTCTAGTCAAAGAGAATTTTCATTTCCTTTCAGAAGCTTATGTTGAAGTACTTTATTACTTATGTTTCTCCATCTTTGCATGCCGTCAAGAGGTGTTTCTTCTATTGCAATTTTCTGTATTTAATTATCTTTTGAAGTTGACATATTCTTTTCTTTCCTCCTGCAGCTAGAGGAGTTCCGTAAGAAAAAGGCAGCGGAACGAGCCAAGAAGACTCTGTCTGTTGGCCAACCTCTTGCTTCTGATATTAGCCTACAAGACGGACATCACTTAGAAGCTGATAGTGTGCGAGTCACAGATTCCAATGGAGCTGGTACATCTGATGGACCTGATAAAGCTATTACTGAACCTACTTCTATAATGAATAACAACGACAAAAAAG
Source organism: Pistacia vera (assembly GCF_008641045.1). NCBI lineage: Eukaryota > Viridiplantae > Streptophyta > Magnoliopsida > Sapindales > Anacardiaceae > Pistacia > Pistacia vera. The sequence continues at coordinate 213,039 of NW_022196839.1, forward strand.
CAATTGAAGTAGCCTTGCAAAGTCAACGGGGATCTTTGAATGATACACATGCCCATTTTCCTTTTTCAGCCAATGATTTTAAATCTTCTTCTGGAGATCTAGCACAGATGTATTCAAACAATCAAAAAATTAAGATAGATGCTTCTTCAGATTCTGCAGAATCAATAGGTGTTAATAATAACCAAATTTTTGACCTGCGCTCTCAAGCAAGTCTAGATCATGGTAGCGGTTCTATTAGATCTAGTTTTCTAGGAATGGAAGAAATGCAATTAAAAGAAAATTACAGTCCTTTGAAGATCTCTTCAGCTATCAATCCTGGTTTTTCTCATGATTTTGCCACTAACATGATCCCTCAGAATAATGTCACCACACTTGGTAATGGCCGCACATTCCACTCTTCTTTTGAAGGTATGTTGTAATTTTTGAACATGTCTTTAGTGATTAAAACTAGCAAATTTCACATGTTTCTTTTTAATTCTGTAAAACATTCTTTAGTACTTTCTTTGGGGAAGCAACTGACTTCTTTTGCATACATTTGGGTTAATGGTAGACTCTACTCAACCTTCCAACAGCCTGAGAGGGTCTGCCCTTGAAGTTGGTAAAAAGTTGCATGGCGGTTCACAGTTAAATAATCCTTCGATCTTTGATATGGAAGAAGGAAAGCTCAGTACCTCTACCAGTGGTTTGCCTATTGGGCACGGTGTGCCATTTAGAACATCTGAATCTTCAAGTTTCAGTTCTGATATCAGAAGTTTCTCCAATCATGTACCCATGTATTCAGGCGCAAATGAATTTACTTCTACAAGATCTCGTCCATCTTTCCTTGATTCTCTTAATGTTTCAAGATTTTCATCAGGGGCACCTTTTCAACGATCTGAACCAGAAAAGCAGTCATTTATGTCTAATAGTTCACCATTAAACAACTCAGATGTTCTGGGATCATCTGTTGTCCAGAAGCTCTCAATGGAGACTGAAACTATTGGACCTTTTTCAAAATCAATTGTCCCTAATGTGTCAGGTGAATTTGATTATCTAAGCAATTCTTCAGTTTCTGCTAGTAATGGAGCAGACATGTTGAGGCTGCATAATAATGAAAGCAACATGGCAATGAGAGATGTATTCTATTCATCCAAACAGAATGAAGATTTTGCTGCACTGGAGCAGGTACCCACACCTGGTGCATGTAGTGCTTTCACTGGTTTGTTGTTGTTCTTTATTCTTATATTATCTTATTTAGCCTCTGAAAGAAAAATTCAAATTTCTATTGTTATTTATGCTTCCTGGAGTGACATGTTTTCAAGTAGCTTGAATGTTTGTAATATCCTATAAAATATCCTGTGCATTAAATGTGTGGAACATTGAACTTATCCAAAAAAAAAAAAAAAAAAAAAAAAAAAAGTGTGGGAACATTGAAGAGGGCTCCGTTTGGTTCACTTTTTTAACACGTTTTAGAAAAGTTTTTGGAAAAAAGTTAAAAAAAGTTGAATTGGGCAGGTATTACGATGTAGGATTTGAAAATAAATAAAAATACCCCCTATATTTGTTTATTTACTAAACACCCCCCTATGTTTGTTTATTTACTAAACACCCCTATAATAAAACATTAAAAGTTAACAAAAACACCCCCAACCCACCCATTAAATATGGACAGCCGGCCACCACCGTCGGAGGGTGACCAGAGTTGTCGTATCGGCGCATGACCGGCTGGATCTTGCCGGTCGTGCGCCGATATGGCCTTTTCCGGCCAGATCCACGGTGGATTTGATCGGCAAAGGCCAAATCTACGGCTAGATCTGGCCATTGACGGCCAGATCTAGCCGTATTTGCTCGTCAACGATGGCCAAAGATACGGCCGTCGTTGATGGTCAACGACGACCATGTGTTGGCCGTCATTGACGACTGACTACGGCCAAAGATCTGGCCGGAAAAGGCTAGATCGGCGCACTACCAGCCAGATTCAGCCGGTATTGCGCCATTATACCAAATTCCGGCTATTTTCCGGCGGGGGTGGCCGGAATCTGGTAAATATAGGTTGTTGGGGTTTTTTCGCAATTTCTAAAAAAATATTTAGGGACATTTAATTAAATTAACAAATTTAAGGGGTTTAAAAAAAGTTGAATAATATTGTAAGTTTTTGCAATTTTACTGTTTAACTTTATTGGGAATACTAATAGTAGTATTCCCAAATGTGAACCAAACTAAGCCTATATATTTTTTGAATTTTGTCAGTTAATAGATTTATAGAAAATGTCTGGCTTGCATAAGGTGGCACTTTGTCTATGTTTTTTACAAAAAAAAAAAGAATGTGTTATTTTTCGTAAAGGGAAAATAGTTGGGTGTTACTCTATTAATGTGTGTTTGACAACCTTTGTTTTGTACCAGTTAATGTTTTTGGTGTTAACCACGGAACCATGAAAATTAATTCTTCTACTGTTATTTTGAAATTCAACAGTTTTTTAAATTGGAAGTATATAGCAATTCATACTTGTCAGTATTCATGGACTTGAAGAAATTAGTTTCTTTAAAAAGACGGCAAAAATAGAAGGTAATCTTTGTCAGCTGGTTAATGTGCTTCCTTAAGCCTAATAGTCTCAAAGTCTGCCTTCCTGCTTTAGATACATTGATGATCAAAGAGTGGTTACTTATATTTCCTCCTTGATTTTCATTTATTTATGCGTGGTGGAACAGTTTTCCTATTGTATCTGTCAGGAATCCTTTGTTTAGTGAAAAATTTTGCTAACTCCCATGAGGCTTAAATACAGGCAGCTTGTTGTGGATTATTTCTTTGTTGAATTTTGACAAATTTGCAGGAGAGGTTTGATATGAATTTAAATATTTAAGGGAGGTTTTTGATGAATTCTGAAACAACTCTTGTATTTTAGGCAAAGGGTAGCATCGGTCCTTGGACTTTTCCTTTATTGGCACACAAATGCTTTGATAAATTTGTTCCATGAGTTTGTTGTCTCAGAAATATTTATTATCTTTCTTGCCTGCAGCATATAGAAGATTTGACACAAGAAAAGTTTTCATTGCAACGATCTCTTGAGGCTTCACGAGCTTTAGCAGAATCCTTGGCTGCTGAAAATTCATCGCTGACTGATACTTATAATCAACAGGTTGGCTTTTAAACTATGATACTAATGGCTATGTTGTTCACAGTTTGTCTTCCAGTGTGTTTTTAAGGCGGTGCGATTACTGTGGGTTATTTTATTATGCATTTCTATAATACTTTGCCAGTTTCGTTCATGTTGCTGGAAAATGATTCCAGACCATTTAGACTCAACTGGACTTATAGCAGTTTTTAATGTTACTCTTAATACTAATGTTATTTGATGGTGTTTGTTTCTTAAATGTTCTTTTACATTATTATGCATAATTAGTATTGGATTATTTAATCGGCAATAGGGTTATAGTGTGTTGTCTCATGAACAGAGGATAAAATAGGTGTCCAAGTTCAAGGGAAGGAGAATTTACTTTTAATTATCAAATTAAAATGTCTATGGATTAAATTTCCTGTTTGTACCCTAGGGTTCACAGCACTGGTGTTTGTTCATTACAGCTTTATGAAATTTCTGATAGCCCGGTGATCTTACTTGATGGTATCTCATCTGTATTCTTAGTCTATTGATATTATCTATTTATTTGATTACTTGCATGTTTTATAACCAGAGAAGCGTTGTCAACCAACTTAAATCAGACATGGAGAAGTTGCAGGAAGAGATCAAGGCCCAACTGGTTAGTATTTATTGTTATTAACTTGATGTCTATGAGGCATGGTTTTTGTGCAGCTTTATCCATAGGCTTAATTTCCCATTATATTATGTACTTATATATTTGTACATTTTCTGTGTGTACTATGTGCCGTATAATTATAATGAATACTGAGTGTGCAAACCAGTCTGTATATTGATTGCTGTGTTACTGGTTACTATATGAATTCCATGGGCTGAAAATTCATTTTATGATGGGATTGCAAATATATTCTAAAAGTATTGATATTTATGTCTTCTAACTTTGCATCTTCATCTTCCCTGTTAAGTTATCATTTTGTCTAAAGCTTAAATTGATAGATAAAGGCCTAACAATATCATTTAAGCTCTAGCATATACAAAAGCACGCAAATTGTATAGAACTCACCCCAATGTTTGACAGCAACATCAGGGATGCCAAAATTTTTTGGGGACCCTGGTACCTGCAGGGAGCTGCCCCAAATATAGTGGGGTTGGGAGGTAATAATCATTAATCAAGAGGGGAAGAAGGGGGACCAGGATTATTTTGTACCTGGTTATAAACAGACAAGGTTGGTATTTCAATCCTCGACCCCCAACCTTGCCCCATTTTTAATATATTAATAAAAAATACACAGTACTTAGTAATAATATTGTTGAATATGATGGATCATATATAATTTAATCATTCCGTGCTAAGATTTATAGTTTCATGTTTTGATATGGTGCAAATAACAATTTTATTTTCCTATATATGAGAATTATATTAGGTGACTACCGAAAATTATAAATTTTCATTGAAATCATAAAAAATTATGCTGAAATATAATTGGCTGTGGGGATGGGATTCCTTATTTAATTCTGATGGAAACCCTTCCTATTGAATCAGACTCCACACAACCACACACGGGAACAGTGCACAATATAGAGATAAGACAGAATTTAATGGAACCAAAATGGTATATTTCATATATGAATTCAGAATAACAATGGAATAGCAGTAAACAGAGATGCAATAAAGTGATAGAATATGGATCCTAGCACTTTGAGGAGCTAGGGACGTCCCAACCAATTTCCAGAATTCACTCAATACCCACACTCTCTCACATTCTTTAGTTATATACATTTCATCTCAGCTAGACACGTGTATATTCCTCTAACTATCTCCCTTAACCAATTCCCTTTCACACTCTTTACACCCCTGCCCATAACGTCTTTTACACCCCGCTGCCCTTCAGTTTATTTCCCCCTTTTATACTTATAAACTTTGTGAATAGGAGGTGTATCAATTTCATTCCCATCTCTGTCCCATCCCTGTTTAATTTCATTCCTCCGTGATTTTTCTTTGGTTCAAAGAATTTATTCCAGCAAGTATTTCAGGTAGAACAGTTCTAAACACACATAATGTGTTGGGTCAGTAGGGGATTTGACTGGGCTTTCAGGTAGTTGTTTGTCCGATAGGGGCTAGTTGAAATTTATGAGAAGCTATGATTTATCATCAGGGACATGGTAGTTGTGTTCTGGCACTGACACGAGAGGCCATGCATGTAACTCTGAAAAATTTAAACTTATATGAGTAGTTGTGTATATTTGTGCGTATATAAAGTTTAACATATATACTAATCATTAATGTGAAGTGTCTTGCAAATCACAAGCAAAAGGTCTTTAGTATGTGGGATATCTTTTAAATGGGTACTTACCCTTGCTACATAAGGAACAAAAGATGCTTTCTCCAATGTTTAAAATTTCTGAGATTGACATTCTTTTCTTGAGCTTTGAATTAAATTTTATCAAATTTTTCACTCATGGTGGTGTTGATCATACTAAATGAAAGAAATCAATATGCAGCAATATATTTAGTAATTGGGGCTTGGATCTGGATTAGTAATTATATAGTCATTTAATTAATCTCGTACCAAATTTTTCATTAGATATGGATAGGCTTATGGTTATGTTAATTGGTTCGTCCCTACTTTTCTGGTTAATCATTCAATGAAAATCAAGATCTGGAAATTATATGACTATTTCGTATAGCAGTCCTGCTATTCTATCACTTTGGTGTTTTTGGAGAGTTGAGGATGGATTAATGTGTGTGCAGACTGAAGATTTTTGGTATTATAAACGATAGGAAAGTTAGGTTTTCTTGGACCAATTTTGGTACACTGGTGAAAGTATTAGCTTAAACAATGGTTTGCCTTTCATGATCTCCTATGTGCTGTTTTGAAGCTTTGGAGGAATTGAAGGAATATCATTTTGGCTGGGGCCATGTTTGATATTTTCTACTAAAAAATGATATATGGGTATGTTGCTATGTTATGGATTTTCTACAAAGTGTGTCATATGTGATAGTTGTGGTAGTTCTAATTAGTTCCCTATGCTTTCTGGTGGTGGAATTTCTCAATGTTGTTACTATATTTCATCTCTTTGATTTTTTTTTTCTCTTACCAAATTTTATCTCATCTTTGCAGGTAGAACTTGAGTCTGTCAAAAATGAATATGCAATTGCTCGACTAGAATGTAATGCATCTGAAGAACGTGCCAAGATATTGGCTTCTGAAGTAATTGGTTTGGAAGAAAAGGTCATAAATTTTGTTGATACTTGAAGCTTTACTAACAATAAGATATATATATATATATATTTTTTTTTAATGTTCTTAATTATATCCACAGTTGACCTGTGTGGTCTTTGGCATTGGATATATTTTGTTTTCCCTTAAAATATCAGTTCTTTGTATAATCTTTTCAGGCACTCAGACTTCGGTCGAGTGAGCTAAAGCTGGAGAGGCAATTGGAGAACTCTCAATCTGAAATCTCTTCATACAAGTATGCTTTAATTTTTATGTGATCGAATATGAAGATGTGGTAATGTACAGCTCATGCATCTATGGACTTATTATTGGTCCTACATTGTATTTGTGTTCAGAAGCTGTGCCTTGTGCATGCAGTTTGTTCTGATGCTGTGTCTGGATTTGTTAGTAATTCTAATTATTGTTATACTATGAGTAGCATGAAAATTATAGAATGGTTCTTCAACTTTGATGGTCATAACGCATAAGGAAAATAATACAGCCACCGACAATAGTGCACCGAATGACGTGGCAAAATCCTGACCGTTGATTAATTTTAACTTAATATTAATCAACGGTCAAGATTTTACCACATAATTCGGTGCACTACCGTCGGTGGCTGTAACATTACTCTAATGCATAATTCTGTACTATAACTAATATGTGTATGAATTAGGTTATGATAATTTATTGAGTTAAAGACATTGACCCCTGAGGTATGATGTAATAATAAAAATTCTCCCGAGGTTTCTGAAATAACAAATTGCCCCTGAGGCTTCTGGAATAACAAAAATCCCTATAATGTTAGTGAACAATTAGTGGTATGTTAGAACCTATACCATTATAAAAGTTAACTAATATTTACTGAATAACTCCTGTTGTTTATTTTAACACCTAAAATTTAACAGTAGTGGGATATCTGTTATTTCATAAACCCCATGAGATTTTTGTTATTAAACAAACCTAAGGGGGTTAATGCTATTAACTCTAATTTATTTGAAATTTTGGGAATTTTATCACAGTATTTTGAGTTGGTCCATTATTGGTGTTGGTATTCCATGATAAGGTTTGAGATAGGTAATCTGGATCCTGTCCAGAGCTTCTACATGTTTGCTTTAAATGGCAGCTCATGTTCTTGCACCTGGTATTTGGAGACTTAGACTTTTTCATTTGCCTTAACAATGGAACCTATTGTGATGAAAAAAGTTGATTTTTTCTTTGTTTTTAATATTAATATGTTTTTGGTGTTCTTTTTTATGACTTATCTTATTCTTTCTTAAACTAGTTGCATTTTAAAGAGCTGCTTAAGATGTTGTAAATGAAAAGTAAAGGTTTTAAGTTACCAAGATGCCTAGCATTTTGAGGAGCTGTTTGGTACTGATATGTTTAGAGACCTGCTTTGCTGATTGTGCATTCTTATTGACACTTTCATGCTTCCTGTAACAAATTTAAAAAAAAAAAAAAAAAAAAAAATGAGAGGGAAAACATGAATAACATTACATATAGAAGATATATGTAATTGATAGGTCATTTAAACTTGCCTAGTGGAAATTTTTAGGATTGGTCATCCTGAAGTTCTACACTGGAGTATAACTCTGTTTTTTTCTCCTTGTTTTGCATTAATTATTTGGGGTGCTTTTGTTGTCATCTTTCTTTAATTTGCAATATATCTGATGTCATCCTTGAGAATACTATATTTCCAGAATATAGAGTAAGTTATCTTATAACAACAGGTCATTTTATTTCAATTGAATCTTGCAGAAGGAAAATGTCTAGCCTGGAGAAAGAGCGTCAGGATTTGCAGTCAACTATTGATGCTCTTCAAGAAGGTGAGGATGCTAATATTGAGTCAATATGATACTTAATGTCTACATTGAATTATATGCTTATCTTCTCATTTTAATTTGTATTACACAGAGAAGAAGCTGTTGCAATCTAAGCTTCGGAAAGCTTCTGGTAGTGGGAAATCTATTGATCTTAATAAGAATTCTACCAGTAGGAAAGATATGTCAACTTCCACTGAAGATCTAGGTAATCATTGCTTAGTTTTCTTATTTCTATTCTGTAAATATTGACGTTGGATTTAATCAACAAGTCTGCTTGTATAGGAAAAATCAAGTTAACAAGATCATTTTGGTTGCTAAGGAGTTAGTGCCCTGCATGATATACTTTGCATCCAGTCCTCTAGACTTTAACATTTGATGTGCTAGCTAAATCTTCTTTTCATTTTTGTTGCACCACAAAAGTAGAATGGATTTACTCTAATGAAATTTAGAACCATAACCTCTGTTGCAGATTTAGAAAACTTTAAGTTTGGTTCCATGGAATTGGATTGGGATGTTCAGTTTTAAGTGATTTGACTTCTTAAAAGCTAGGATTAGTTTGACATATAGCAAAGATGTTTGAAGTATGGATCCTCTATTATTGTGTTAATGCATTTAATTCTTTATGTTTGAGACCAGGCTTGTGCATATTCTACAACTGTGGATATTAAAATTTCCCTTGGTGCCCAGGGTAACTTTAATATGATCATCAGACAGAAATGAATTGATTTTATTATCTGTATTTGACAATATAGAATTCCTTTTTTAGTTTACTGGTATTTACTTATGATCACAAATCTGTCAGAATGATTGGCTAGGTTTTCTTCATTCAACAAATAAATGAATTCATTATCATGTGTAGAGGACTCTCAAAGAACAAAAATATATTTTGGAATTACAAAAGTTTTTCTTCTGTGGGGTTTGATTCTCTGTTTTAAGGAAAACAATAATGCCCTTACTATTTGCAGAGGGGTTAGACTATATTTGATGTAATAATAGAAGCTTTAGGTAGTTTAGTAACTGATGAAATATTGGTCAAGAAGCATAGCATAGACATCAGTTAAGTTCACTCATGAGCTGATGGTGCTACTGAATAAGCAAATATCTGGGGTTTGGGAAGAGGCAGGCATCGTAGTAGCCTGCAAATGATTTATGAAAATTTAGGGCCTAATCTAATACATTGAGAGGGCTGAAATTGAAGTTTATTGTGCAGTTATCTGAAGCTGCATTTTTAAACATTGGTTGGACCCTGGCCCACTTTGACCTCCTCTTTCTTCTTCATCCTGAATGATTGTGTTACTTTAAATTCTGAGAATGTTAGGATTGGTATATACGTGTAGTTTAATCTCTCATGACCTTCAATGGGTAGAATGTCTATCTGTGAATTTTAGTCAACATTATAATCCAGGAATGGTCCAATTTTTATTTCTCCAAGTATCTTGTTTCCCCTTCTGATTTGGTGTTTGAGTGTGTGGATATGAGATTGATCTGAGTTATAATGTTTATGAATAGTGAGTGAACATATTTCAGCTCCTTCAAGTTTGGAGATGATGAAATGTAGAAATAAGCAGTTCAATGAGTGAATAGTGGATATTGTTTATGATCTTTTCTTTAAGAGTTGGTTTAATTCTAAGGTGTTTTCTTATTTTATTTTTATTTAATTTTTGGTTATCTGCTGGGTGCTAAACTAATTTCTCTCATTTATGTGAAAAATGCAGATACTACTGTAGACAACTCCAACCGGGAGATGCATGATACTGTTTCTCATGCTGGAACTGATATGTCCAGTTCATTGTTGCTACCTGAAAATGGGCAATTAGAACTTGAAGTTTTAGCTGTGAATATTCCATCTGATCAGATGACAATGATACAGAATATCAATGCACTAACTTCTGAGGTATTGTTTGTTCTAATGCCCGTAAATTATTTTCTTCATTACGATTTAGAGTCTTTTCGCCTGATTTTGTCATTTTGTTATAAAATGTCATTTTTGTGGAAGTTGAAGTAGATCGCTAAAGTATTCTTATTAAAATCACAAATGGACCTTTTCTGGTTTCAGTTAGCGTTAGAGAAGGAAGAGTTGATGCACGCTTTATCATCTGAGTTATCTCAAAGTTCTAAGTTGAAGGTACTTTTAACCTGTACCAAAATATTTATTATACAGTTAGCACTTGTGTTTCAAGTCGTTAATAACTTTCTTTTAGGCTCCTCAAAGAAGAATTTAATTTGAATATTTTGATTGTGGTCACAGTTTATTTATTTTTTAACCTGTTAAAAACTTGAAGCCTCTGTCATATCATGAAGTAGCATAAATGTCCTATAATAATTTTCTTTCCAGGTTAGACTACTACACGAGGAATATGTTTTTAAATCAATATAAGATTTCCTAGTTTTAGTCACTCAAAACTAAAAATTCCAATGGGAATCGGATTATCTTGCAATGATGTGGACATATGATACATATTTTAGCTTGATATTGACATTTTTGGATTAACAATTTCTTAAGTGGCTTGACATGAATAAAAAGTTTGCCTATTATAAGGTGAATAAACACTTGTCTTATCTCCTTGCCCTTTATCTTTTACCACATTATTCTGAAAAACACTTCTTATTTTAAAATTTCAATAAGAAATATGGTTCTTGTGAAAAATCAGAGAGAACTAATATTGTGTTTGTATTTCTTGTATTATGATAAGAAAATAATACATCAATATATAAGAAAACAAAGAACTAATCTAAGAAACAAATAATCTAATTTCCTATTTTACATATTTTGTTCTTAATATATATTGATTACAATCCTAATATCCTAATATAGAATTATACACTTCAACACTCTCCCTCAAGCTGGAGCATAGAAGTCATATGCACCAAACTTGTTACAGATAAAATCAATGCGCGGACCCCTGAGAGATTTAGTGAGGATGTCTGCTAACTGGCCGTTGGAACTGACATTACTATTAGTAATACATCCAGATATAACTTTTTCCCGAATAAAATGACAATCAATTTTTATGTGTTTAGTCCTCTCATGAAATACTGGATTAGAGGCAATATGAAGGGCAACTTGATTATCACAGAGTAACTTCATTTGTGACACTTTTACAAATTTCAACTCTTGGATCAGTTGCTTTAACCAAATGAGCTCACAAGTAGTTAAGGCCATTGCACGATATTTAGCTTATGCGCTTAATCGGGCAACAACAACTTGCTTCTTACTTTTCCAAGACACTAGGTTTCCTCCAATAAGAGCACAAAAACCCGAAGTAGAACACGTCTATCAGATGGAGACCCTGCCCAATTAGCATCAGAATATCCAACAATATGTGAATTACCCCTATTCTCCTATAACAAGCTTTTGCTTGGTGCACCCTTTACATACCTTAAAATCCGAACAACTGCATCCCAATTACTATCATAAGGGGACTGTAGGAACTGACTTACAACACTAATAGAAAAGGAAATATCAGGTCATGTGATAGTGAGATAATTAAGTTTACCAACCAGTCTTCGGTATCTTCCAGGATCAGTCAGCGGCTCCCCCTGTCCAAGTGAGAGTTTTAAATTAGGATCCATAGGAGAGTCTATTGGTCTGCAATCTAACATTCTTGTTTCTTCAAGAATATTTAGTGCTTACTTTCTCTGAGAGATAACAATACCAGATTTGGATTGAGCAACTTCTATACCAAGGAAGTATTTAAGAAGTCCTAAATCTTTGGTCTGAAAGTGTCTGAATAAATATTTCTTCAATTGTTCAATACCATCTTGATCACTCCCTGTAATGATAATATCATTAACGTAGACAAGTAGATAGATACATTGCCTTGGTGTTGTATGTCTATAAAAGACAAAATAATCAGACTCGCACTGAATCATACCAAACTCTTGGATAACAGTATGGAATTGTCCAAATCAGGCACGAGGAGATTGTTTCAAACCATACAGAGAACGACGAAGTTTGCATACCAAGATAAACTCCTCCTGAGCAACAAACCCAGGAGGTTGCTCTATATAAATATCTTCCTGAATTTCACCATGAAGAAAGACATTCTTAATATCCAATCGATTTAAAGGCCAATGTTGAATAGCAGCCATTGCTAAGAATATGTAGACAAAAGACATCTTAGCAATCAGGGAAAAAGTATCAAAATAATTTGTCCCGTGTATCTGAGTGTAGCCCTTGGCAACTAATTGGGCTTTTAAGCGATCAACTTGACCAGTAGGACTAACTTTGACTGTATAAATCCAACGACACCCAACAGTCGAATGTCTTGGAGGTAATGGAACTAACTCCCATGTGTGATTATGATGCGAAGCAGTCATCTCATCAATCATTGCCTAGCGCCATTCAGGATCAGAGAGTGCCTCATGAACATTTGAAGGGACAAAAACAGAAGAAAGTGTGGACACAAATGCATAATATGATGAAGATAAACGATGATAACTTAAAAAAATTATAGATCGAATGAGGGTTGCAAGTAAACCGCATACCTTTACGAATGATAATGGGAAACTGATCATCAGGAGAGAAGACCGTGGCATTGGAGGAATCAGGAGCAGGATTGCCATCAACAGGAGCCTCAGGGACATTAGCCAGATCAGAAGTAGTACCTGTAAATGGAACAAGACTATGGTTTGTAATGGGAGACTCAGTGGTAGAAGACTGTGGGGCTATGACAGACTCAGGAAGGTTGGTAATGGACGATATGGGAAGGATCGTGGTTATTGACTCACAATCTAAGGTAGAAGAAGAAAAGAATGGAGATGACTCAAAAAATGTAACATCAGCAGAGAGAAAATAGCGATGTGTTGATGAAGAATAACACTTATATCCTTTTTGAAGACGTGAATACCTTAAGAAAATACACTTAGTAGATTTAGCTGCCAGTTTGTCCTAACTAGGAGGGAAAACATGGACAAAGCATGTGCACCTAAAGACATGAGGGATAGAATACAATGATTGATCAAGAAATAAAATGGAATGAGGTACCTCGTCATTGAGGACAGAAGAGGGCATCCAATTTATTAAGAAATAGGCAGTCAAAACAGCGTCCGCCCAAAAACGAAAAGGGACTTTATTATGTAAAAGCAAGGTACAGGCAGTTTCAATGAGATGTCTGTTTGTACACTCAGCAACCCTATTTTGTTTTGGGGTATAAGCACAAGAGGACTGATGAATGATTCCCTGAGAAGACATGAATTTAGTAAAGGGATCAAAGAAATAATCGCGAGCATTATCACTGCGTAATACTCGAATAACATAATCAAATTGAGTCTTAATTTCTGCACAAAAAGATTCAAAGATGGAAAATAACTCGGAACGAGTTTTCATTAGGAATAACCAAGTACAGCATGAGTAATCATCAATAAAGGTAACAAAGTACTGAAAACCTAAAACAGATGACACACGACAAGGTCTCCACACATCTGAATGAACTAACTCAAAAGGGGACACAGCCTGTTTATTGACACGCGTTGGAAAGGTGCTACGAGAATGTTTTCCAAGCTAACATAACTCACAATTTAAAGACGATAAATTAGATAGACCAGGATGCATCTTTTTAAGCTTTACTAAACTGGGATGAGCCAAACGATTATGAAGGAGTGTTGGAGATTCAGTGACAATGCATGTTATAGATGGTAGATGAAGATGATAAAGGCCCTATGACTCATGTCCTGTGCCTCGATCCTGTAAAACAACAGAGTCAGTATCAAAAGATATAGAACAATTTAAAGAACGGGTAGGTTTACTGACAGAGACAAGATTTAATGGACAATTGGGAATATAGAGAACATAGTCTAATTCTAAGGATGGAAGTGGTTTGGCACGACCTACAGCTTTAACAACAGCTTTAACAACAGCTTTGGAGCCATTGGCTAAAGTAACGGATGGTAAAGATGCAACATTAGTTAAATGAGAAAGTAAGTGAGGGTTACCAGAAAAGTGATCAGAGGCACCCGAGTCAAGAACCCAAGGTCCAAGAGAAGAAGACTGAGTAAGGCTTGCGACTGAATTACCCAATTGAGCGATAGAGGCAATAGATGAAAAAGACTGCTTATTTGCCTGAAACTGGTAGAATTCTTCATAATCAGCCCCAGTGAGTTAATGATGGTTGAGTGTGTCCTTCAGAAGAGTCAGAACTAAGATCAGCTTGAGCAACATTAGCGGTCCGAGTAGGGCGACCATGTAATTTGTAACATTTTTCCCTGGTATGCCCCCAATGATGACAGTAACTACACTTGGGTCGTTCGCTTCGACCACAATCTCCCTGTTCTCCTTTATAAGTAGTTTGAGACTAAGAAATCAGAGCAGAAGAGTCAACAGCGGTAGAACTGGGGACAATACTTGGGGATGAAACCTGAAGTAACCTAGCAAATACTTCATCAAGAGATCGCACAATAGCGCTAGCTAAAATCTAATCTCATACAAGAGTGAGATCAGGACTAATAGCAGCAAGGGTTAGAACCATGAAGAATTTATCTCATTGTGCTAGATCTTCTGTAGCAGATTTACCAATGGGTAGGAGAAGATTGTACTCTGCCTTGAGGGAGGCCATCTTACCAAGAAAATCTGACATACTCATATCTTGTTGTTTTAGATGAATGAGATTGGACACAACGGAATACAAGCATTGAATATCATTGGTATATAGTAGTTTAGCCTGACTTCATATCTCACAACATGTGCGGTATGTTTTGTAAATGGAATGCAGATTAGTCAATGGACGGCCATAATAGATTACACAATAAAGCTAAGTTTTTTATCTAGGAAGACTTATCTGATGTGATGTCGGTAGCCTTTGTGGTCAAGTGATCCTCCAGACCTTGACCCGTACACCATAACTCGACAGAGGCAGCCCAAGAAGAAGAATTCGCACTCCCAATCAACTTATCAGTGGTGATTAGTGGGAGAGACAAGAAAGAAAAACTACCAAAAGTGGAGTTTGAGTTGTAAGTAACCATGATAACTAGCAAATCTGACCAGAAACTAGAACCAGAGGTAACACGGAGCAAACAAACAGTTTGGAGAAGAAGATCCAGCGAGGATAGCGACGGAATTTGGTGAAGCTGTCAGAGTTTGACAGCGAAGGCAATAGAACCTTAGTGGGTTTTGCTCGCCATCGTCTTCTGAGCAAGCTGGTGTTGGCGGTGAGAACTGACGCTCGCCAAAAAAGATCAGAGTTGGATCTGTAGGAAAGAAACACTGTGTGTGGAGGCACGTGCGGCGGCCGATGACGTCGATCTTTGTGAGGCTCTGCCGGCGAGATAGAGACGATGAGACGTGTATGGTTAGATGGAGGTTCTGACCACCAGAGAGAGACGCTTAATCGTCGCCGGAAAAAAAAAAATTTTTAATTTTTGACAACGTAGCTCTGATACCATGTGAAAAATCAAAGAGAACTAATAGTGTGTTTGTATTTCTTGTATTATGATCAGAAAATAATACATCAATATATAGGAAAATAAAAAACTAATCTGGGAAACAAATAATATAATCTAGGAAATGAATAATCTAACTTCTTATTTTACAGATTTTGTTCTTAATATATATTGATTACAATCCTAGTATCCTAATATAAAATTATACACTTCAACAGTTCTAATTTTACAATTTCAACTAAAAGTATCAAAGCCTTTGATCTTGTTTGCTTTGGGTTGATTGATTGATTTTTTAAGGCATTCAATCTTGTTAAGGGCCTTGTTCAGAATAAAACACTATGTTTTAATGTCTTCCCACGCCTCCTTGGCTATGTTATGATTTGCTTCCCTCTTATCTTTTGTTGCTTCACTTTCCAGATTTGCTTCCTCATTGAGTTTATAGTGGCCATGATTATCCTGCTAATCCTTTTCTCAGTTTGTCATAAATTGTTTTAGCTTGTCCTTTTATGTGCAGGTTGTCCATTCTTTTCTTCTTTTCTTTCGTTACTCGAATACAAAATTATACTCCTTTCGTTTTCCTGGATTTGTTGGACTCAAATTGGCCATGTGCTCAAAGGAAAAGAAAAGTTGCTTTAAGGCAAGGGAATATCTAGGGTGCAACTTGTGGATTGACTGTTAGAATCAGTTTTTATTTGATCATGTTCAGCTTGATTTGGATTGAGCCATTTGGATGTATATTTTCTTCCAAGATTTTGAGCTAATTATTTTCCAATCTTTAATTTTCACAAAAGAATTACACTTTTGTTTACTTCTTGCCAATGACTAATTCTCTCATATTTTGTACTGTATCTTGCTTGTGATTCTTTTCCTCATTTGTTTTTAATATTTGAAGGATTTGAACAAGGAGTTGTCCCGAAAACTGGAAGCTCAAACTCAAAGACTAGAGCTTCTGACTGCTCAAAGTATGGCTAGTGGGAATACTTCAATCAGACAGCTTGAGCCTCACACTGTGCATGACAATACTCCATATGCAGATGAGGGAGATGAGGTACTTTCTTTTTTTCATCAGATATACATTGAAAGTCGATATTCCATTTATCAATGACTTTAAATATTGCCCCCAAGATTTTACAATTTTTTTGCCACAGCATGTAGTAACCCATGAATGTTTATCTAGAAATGCAAATATCTCTTTTCTGGTTGATATTGGGCCCGAAACAAATTTGCATTAGAGATTTATTTCATTTTCAACATACTGATTTTCTCATTAAAACACTCTTGTTTCTATTTTTCCCATCAGGTTGTAGAAAGGGTCTTGGGATGGATTATGAAGCTCTTCCCTGGTGGACCATCAAGACGAAGAACCAGCAAGCTTCTTTGATACATATGAGGATAGTTTGTCAATTCTGCCTCTATTTCTCGTTACCCTACCATGTTTTGGCGATACAATGGAGGTCGTAATTTGTAAATTTTCGAGTCGTTTATACAACCCCATTCTTTTTCTAAAAGGGAAGAAAAGTGAGCTTGTCTTGATAGGGCTTCCCATCGATTTGGAATTCCTATTGTCATTACTTTTACACAGAAAACAATAAAGACAGTCCCTTATGGCCATTAACGTTTCATGTTTTAGATATTAAATTTTAATTGGACATTTGTTAGATATGCAAACCAAAATCAGCTGCTGGTATAGAAATTGATAGACTGTAGTGTGCATTCCTCTGATCCTCTCTCACAGTTTAGTGCCCATATTTTGCTGTCGAACTTTAGGGCTTAAGCGTTAAGCCCTTCAAATTTGAAGAATGATTTTTGTATTTCAATGGTATTTGTTTCCAAACTCATTTGTTCACGACATACGGCAATCAACCCGCCCAATGTAATAAATTCATACTCCCGCTTTGTTATTTGTCGCTAAATTTTGAGCTAATGGATAATTTTTGTCACGATTGTCGAAGTCAGATTTTGTTTCATTTCCTCTTATTGAAAATCTGAAATAAACTGGTTTAGAATTCCTCAAAGTTTCCAAATCAAATGAATTAAATATTGAATCAATCAAATGACTAATATCACACCATATGAGTACTTTGGATGAGGTAATAGAGAATCAACGGTTGCAGTGCCGATGCCTTTGCTTAAAGTCGGCATTAGTCTTAAATCAGGCCTGAGCCCAATGTTAAGTTTCTTCAGTGATAATGGGCCTAAGCCCAAACCAAAGTCTCACCTTCCTAGCCCTTTCCATAAGGATTACAATTACAGAAATATCCAATGATTCGTAAGATAAGTAAAAATTAGGAGGGAAGTAATTGCATTATCTTGTGTATATAAAAGATGCGGTGGGAATGAAGCCATTCTTCTAACTTTCAGCTTCTTCGCCCATCACCATGACATCTTTCATTTCTAACTTCTCTCCCTTTGGTACCGTTTGTTGTTCTTCATCTCCCTCAAACTCCACCAACAAGTCACCAGTGAAGCAGCCGAGAGAAGACTGGAGAAAACGCTCCAAACCCATTCCTCCAGGTGGCACTTATCCAGCCAAAGACCATTGCAGGTTCTAAACATTTCATTTGTTATTCCATCCGAGCTGTGTTTTCATCAATTTATTAATTAGTTCATTTGTTTTATCATATACATGCATGGCGCAGTCGCTGCGGTCTCTGTGATACTTACTACATTGCTCATGTGAAGAATGCTTGTGCTTTCTTAGGAGACGGCATGTCTAAAATTGAAGTAAGTCTTTTTTTTTGTAACCCAAACTTATCGCTTTGCTAATGCATTTTCTGATTCAGGCGTTGGAACCTGTAGTGCATGGTAGAGGGAGAAAAATAGATTCCTTGGAAGAGACTTACTTAGGTGTCTACGATCAAGTTTTGTATGCTCGTAAAACTAATCCAATTCAAGGTATTATCTTGTTATTTCTGCATAATTTGACTGTCTATTGTTTTAATATGGAATTTGAATTGTATGTTCTTTGACTGACTTCAATTTTAGGAGCTCAGTGGACTGGGATAGTAACAACTATTGCAATGGAGATGCTCAGAACTGGCATGGTTGAGGCTGTCGTTTGTGTACAAAGGTAATGACACAAATATTTAATCTTTAATATTTAACCTGAATTCTTTAATTTGTGAAGTTTCATGGTCTTTGTAATTTGTTTTTGTAGTGATCCAGATGACAGACTTAGCCCAAGGCCTGTTTTAGCGAGGTTTGCAACGTCACATTTTTTTAATTAGTATAGATTGCTTCAACATTTGAACTTTCCTGATTGGAGATTTTCGTGTGGCTATTTGCTTATGTTTCTTATTTTTGTTTGTTCCTTTGTATTTTCTTCTCATTTTCAATAGGACACCTGAAGAAGTTCTGGCTGCTAAAGGTGTCAAGCCAACATTATCTCCTAATCTCGATACCCTTGCCTTAGTTGAGGTTTGATTAATAAATCTCCTCTTTATTCGTTTTGCACTTTAATATTCATTTTAAAACAAAGAACATAACTCTCACTAGACCAGTAAGGTTTGAGTACAGTTGCATAAAAGATGTTAAAGATGTTTTGGAGTGCCGTTTACAGGGCAATGGAATGTCTGAGCATTGTGTGAAAGTAAAAGTAGATCAAATTTGCATAGCTGTCTTTTGTAGATACCACGTTAGGAAAATATTCCTAATTTTCTCCAGATAAGTAATGGAGATGCAGTTAAAATCAAAGTCCTTGCACTCTTAGACTTAGATAGACTGTAAACATATTTTTTTATACAATTACAAAGTATGTGCATTTAGGTCTCGTTCATTATCACTTGATAGGTTAGACACCTAGAGTTGATGGACCTCGGTTTTGCAGATAAACTAGGAAGTTTATGTGGTGACTAAAACACTGTAATGATCCTAAATTGAGTCACAGATCGCTAAACTATGGGCTAGGCATGTGAGTTAATAATCACATGGGTTCCCTCCTCTTACAAGCTGACTTTTAAGAGTGAGTTCTGCCAATTTGTGGTTGTTACAATTGGTACCAGAGCAGGACCACACCCTGGGCAAACGTCATGGGAGTGACACCCACCTAGGACGGCCCTCCCAACTGATGGAGCGACCTGGAGGTATAGAGCCCTGCCAATTGGGTATATCAAGCCGCTTTGGACGTCAGTTCCAGGGGGGGTTGATTGTAACGATCCAACATTGAGTCCCACATCGCTAAAATATGGACTAGGCATGTGGGTTAATAATCACATGGGCTCCCTCCTCTTACAAGCTGGTTTTTAAGAGTGAGTTTGTATCAATTATAAGAATATCCTGGCCAATATATCATATTTGTGATTGACAACTTTCATGAATTTGACTGTATGTGTTATGAGAAGAATTCATCCACTCATATTCATGCTTGTTCCATGTGCACTTATATGTATTGGAATTTGCATAATCACTTCAATTTTTTAGCAATATGGCAGTGATTTATTCCATACAATAGGCTGCAGGTGTAAAGCATCTTCTCTTTTGTGGAGTGGGTTGCCAAGTGCAAGGTATAGTTGATTTCTCTTTTAAAAAAAAATTATGCTCGGTCATTTTCTTTGTTGTGACTTGTACTATTGTAATGCAGAGTAATTTCTTAAACTGCAGCATTAAGATCTGTGGAGCACTATTTGAATTTGGACAAGCTTTATGTTTTAGGCACCAATTGTGGTAATGTTCTATCCATTTCACAAATCCTTTAAATGTGAAGTCTTAGAGTACTCTAGGGCCCTAGGCAGTGGGTATTATATGAACATACTGAATTTGATGTATAAACATGCCCATTGAAGGTTTACCTCATTAGATTTCTTTTAAATGGAAAGGAAAATATTGAATATTTTTTAAATATCAAAATCCTTTTAATTTAGCCTTGCATGTGTAATCATCTGCTCTTTGAAAATGCTTTAAATAGACTGTTAAAACTTCCTATCCTAGTGGCTCAGTTGGGTAGAAAAGGGATGGTATTTACACAACTCGTAGATTTCTAAGATAAGTAGTGTATGGCTTTAGGATTCAGCTACCTTACTGACAAATCATTCAAATCATTGTTAACAATGTCTTGCAATAGTGGACAATGGAACTCGAGAAGGGCTAGATAAGTTTCTAAAGGCTGCAAGTAATGAACCAGAAACAGTTCTTCATTATGAGTTTATGCAGGATTACAAGGTTTGTTCTGAATAATCCTCTCATTCTCTGTGTGTTTAACTTATCGCATATGGATATTTAGATAACTGAATTAATAAATATAGCAGCAAAACAATGGCAATGTTTCATACCACGTTGCCACTCAAAGAAGAAAGAGAACAATTCAAACTTAAAAGAAAATATTTTCAAATGTGAATAACATATTATAAGTGTAACTAGTGGTTTCTGCCTCTCTTGAACTATCTATTACTCTATCATGTCTTTTAGTGCAAATGTCTAATAACTAATTGTTGATTGCTGACATATTTTTATCATTAAGCATTTTTTTTTGCAATTGTCAATCCCCAGACATTTAATTTTTTTTCTCATGTGAACTAATGCTAGATAGTTTGTTATACTTTGCTAGGTCCACTTGAAGCACTTAGATGGCCACATTGAAGAGGTAACATGGTCACTGCACTTTCAATTTGGTTTTGGGCCCAGAATTTTTGTTGCTTCATCCACTTTCAAATCTTTACTAAAACAGGTTCCTTATTTCTGTCTACCAGCAAATGATTTAGTTGATGTTATTGCTCCTTCTTGCTATAGGTAATTTCTTGTTCTTTCTGCATGCTTAGAACTTTGCTTCAAATTATAAATCAGGTCATGAATAATAAAGATAATTCATTAACTTAAGTTTTAACGTGGCTTTTGTGATAAAATTATAATAACTTACAACTACAGAAAATTTTAACAGTTTAGTATAAAAATTTAGCATAAATATTTATACATTAATGTATTACTGTCAAAATATTAACTTACTTTTTCCAAATAAAGAAATGTACTGCACTATATATTCCATACTCATCTGTTTCATCAGCCTTCAAGATTTAGTGGCCAAAGAGGACCAATTTCTTCTTATAAAAGCAATTATCAAGGGACAAAGAAAGAGAAGAAAATTTTAATAAGCACAATAGAATTTGTGCTATCTTGTTTTGCATTCCCTTCCTATTACGCAATATTCTCATTCCTCATTTTGTGAATTTCCTATTAATTAATTCTGCAAGATTTTTCTTTTTGGAGATGATTTTGTAACTTTCTTTATTATGTTGCTTATTGAAGATTAAGATTGTTCATAATGATTGTTATTTTTTATTTTTCTGGTGTATATCAACAGCTGTTTCGACTACACAAATGCTTTAGCGGTAAGTTGTTATTTACTATTAGGAAAGTATATCAGCTCCTGTTACTTGTATTCCCCCGTTTATTTTCCCTTTATAAGATAAGGTAGTGTAATTACTCAATCATTCACCTACAGCTTCAGACCTTTCATATATTGCCATATTAGTAAAAAAAAATTTATTTTTTTTATAGGAAACAAATTATATGTATTGATGCTAAAAAGAGTTACAGCAGTGGACCAGATGTCCACAACAGACTCTCAAAAGGACAAGAGCTGTACAATATAGATGTGAATCAATCTATACAAAAACTCGAATATCAAATTAATTAATAACCCATCCCAATTTAGATGAATAGAGAAAAGTAAACAATTGAGAAAATCCTTAGGGACCGAGGCCCAAAGCAATGCTAAGAACCGAATCCTATCCTATATACCTCTAACATCTTTACACAATTTTTCTTCAAAAATGCAAGCATTCCTTTCTTTCCAAATCTCCACAGGTTTTGGGGATAGCCGATAGCCCAACTGGTCTTTCCCTGCATAAGTTACCCCATAAACCTCCTGCCACTTGACAATGCAAAAATAAATGATCAATTGTCTCGGAACTTTTCTTACACAAAACACAACAAGGAGAAAGGTGCAGGTTAGGCAATTTTCTTTGCACAACATAAGCTGTATTTACTCCCGTGAGCCAAAGTTCAAGCAAAAAATTGAACTTTGGGTGGGATTTTAACCTTCCAAATCAGAATTAATTGCTCGTAGAATCATAAGATTTGCAAGAGAAATCCCACAACTCTCCATCCCACACTCTTCTACTTTTTTTGTTTCATCAATGACAACTTGACCGAGAATTTGCTTCTTAAGAATTCTTCTCTACTTTCTCTATCATTAAGGTTTCTATAAAGTTAAACACACAGCTAAATTAGTAGAAGAAGCACAAATCTAGATAGAAAGCATTCTTCCTTCTGCATAGTCTATATACCTGGGAAAGATCCACAAAAGGTTTATCTTCAACCATTTATCCTCCAAAAGTGGATAGTCTTCCTATTACCAACCTCAAGCTTGATGTGATCAATGAATTTAGAGTACTCCTTAGATATTTCTTTCCAAGGGCTTCCAAGAGAGAACCATAGGAAATCACTTTTGAATCCCATCCATTTGCTTGGTTGCCGTACAATGACTTTGTGCCAAAGAGCTTCATTTTCCAAAGGATATCTCCAAAGCCATTTTGCTGAAAAGTTTTATTTCTTAGCACCAAATTCGAATTCCAAGCCCTCTATCCTTCGGCCTCACCACCTTGCTCCATCCTATTACAGGAGAATCATTATCTTCCCCAAAACCTACTCGTAAAAAATCTCTCATGATCTTTTCAGTCATCATAGCTAAGGATCTTAAACAAGGACACAAAATAATTTGGGAATGCTCCCAAAAACCGAGTTAATCAAAGTAATTCTTCCTCCTTTAAATAAAAATGCTTTTTTCCATCCCTCAAGCCTTTTCTCAATTTTTTCTACCACTGGATCCCAAAAGCTTGAACTTATTGGACTATTGCCCAGGGGTAAACCCGTATACTTTAGAGGCCAACTTCCCACTGTAAAGCCAAATTTACTCGCTAGGGCTTGGATTTTCTTTACTGAAGAATTAATACCCACAATAAGACTTTTGGACCTATTAACTTTAAGCTTGGAGAGTATCCTGAAATTGTCCACCACATTTAACAAGTTATCAAGTTTATGCAAGCCACAGAAAATAAAAGAGTGTCATCAGCGAATTGAAGATTAGAGACTTCAATTTTGTCCTTTCTAATTTGGATGCCTTGGATAACTTTGGTTTGAATGACTTTTTCCATGAGTCTGTTAAGACCATCAGCCACCAATGTGATTAAGAAAGGGGATAAGGGGTCACCTTGCCTTATTCCTCTTGTCGCACAAAAGTAACCCCTTGGTCTACCGTTGATGAAAACAGAGAATTTCATAGATTGAAGACAACCTCAAATCCAACCTCTCCACCTCTGCCCAAAACCTTTTTCTTCAAGGACAAAGTCTAAAAAACCCCAATCAACGTGGTCATGAGCCTATTGAAAATCAATTTTAACCATCATCCCTTCTATCTTCTTTTTCCTACATTCTTCAACAACTTCATTAGCCACCAATATTGCATCAAAGATCTGTCTACTATTGACAGAAGCTGATTGGGCAGAAGATATTGTGTCACAAAGAACTGCTTTCAGTCTGTTGGAGAGAACTTTAGCCATTATCTTGTAGAGACTAGAGATAAGATTTATTGCCTAAAATCTGTAATTTTGACGGTCTTTCTTTTCGGGAATAAGACATAGATAAGTAGCATTAGTAATCTCATTGACCACACTTCCATAGTAAAATTCTTCAAACACCTTCATTAAGTCTCATTTTATAATATCCCACTGGTGGTAATGCAAGAGTGTCATTCTTACATCTTCACCTTTAACAAGTTATGAAGTTATAACATGTTAGTATGAGTGTCATTCTGGGTAAAACTTGTATTTCTTTGGTTCTGCAAGTTGCCATTGTACTTTGTCTTTGGTAATGCTCGATCTAAAATTGCTCATCCCCCCTTTGCATATATTGTTCAGAGCCTCTGCCATCTTCTTCCACCCCCAAAAATCAACACCTTGAGGAACGATGATTCTTTGCAATCTTCTTCCACCTCCTATCTGAAGATGCTAAGCATTGCTCCTTTTCTGTTGCTGTGCCTCTCTAGCCAGACTTGGTTGGAAGATTCTTGATAGATTCTAAAAAATCCTGAACTTGATTTCTCAATCGTGGCCTCTAGGATTCTTATACATAACCATTCAGCGCACTCCACATCCATCGTTAAAATGAAACTTCTGAATCTGTTGTTCTCCACGATATTGATATTTCTACCTCTAGATTTTTTATCATTTTCAACAGTGAAGCACTTTTGTGTTCTATATTTAAGTCGACAGCAAGCTCAGCCATAACAAAGTTCTTCGACTTCTTATTGTAAAATTAACTACCTATAATCTGGAAGATATATGTGAAATCCCTTCTTTTCCATTGTTTGCAGTGATCTTTAGTCATTTTTCTTTTTTTACTGAGATATTAGGCTTGAAAGTGTTTTAAGTTAGTCCCTACCAACAATAAGTATTTTTTGACTGTTGAAGTTGAAGAGTAGGGAGACGTGGTGTTAATAGCTCCAGCATTCCTAGTTTTTTTCTAAAATGTCAGAAGCTCCACAAATTTTTGAAGTTATTTAAAGTCCTTTAGTAACTTAAGGTACTTCAAAGTCAAAAAAAGATTCAGAGAGGATTAGAATGTAACTATAATCTTACACTCTTGACAAAATTTGGTGATGGTTCTAGATCTTTAGATCACTTGGTTGATGGCAGATGACATATTGAGAACTTATAAGTTCACCTGATATTAAAAATATACTATTGACATTCATGGTTATAGGTACAAATTTATAATGTTCAACCAATTCAAATGAA
This sequence comes from Pistacia vera, assembly GCF_008641045.1. Taxonomy (NCBI): domain Eukaryota; kingdom Viridiplantae; phylum Streptophyta; class Magnoliopsida; order Sapindales; family Anacardiaceae; genus Pistacia; species Pistacia vera. The sequence continues at coordinate 238,325 of NW_022196839.1, forward strand.
ATTAAAAATGTCTCTTTGCTTATTAGAATCAGTTAAAACTTATCCAAACAAAATGAACCAATTCACTGACCATTTTTTAGTTTGTCCTAATTTGAGGGGATGCTGTATTATGTTTGACCAAATTCAGGATCTTGTGGTTGGATACATGGGTGTTCCAAAATATCCAGGAGTCAGCATGACACAACATCCACAGTATGTCACTGTCAGGTAACGACATTGCTGAGATTACAAATATGCTGGCAGCTTATTATTCTTAATCATCATCTTTACGAGTGATGGCTTTCTGATTCTAGTTACATAATTCTTTCTATGAAAACTAAAATTATGATATTCTTTCTTCATTACTTCATTGCAGGAATGAACGTGGAAAGGAAATGCTGAGTTTGGTAGAAAACCTTTTGGAGATTATTCCAACAACCAGCAGTGTAAAGCCTATGCTACGTCTTCCTCTCACTACATTAGGAATTTACTAAACTAGAATATCTGACTTCAAAGCAACAATTTTTGCTTTCAGGGTAACCGACGCCCATTTGTTATGGAGACTGTTAAGGCAGATGATAATGCTAAGATGGGTGCGTATGGCTTCTTCTTCATAGTTTCTAATGTAAATCTTGTACTTCTGCTTTATATTTGACTCATCCCTTTCAAGCACTTTAACTAGACACACAGCTAGTATTTGGTGGTGTAGGGCTTCGCTTATATAAGCTTGTTGTCAAAAGACTTCACGGCACTGATTTTGAACCATCTAATCTACAGAATAAAAAGACATGCACATAACTGTTTCAACTAACTAAAACAATTATTCAGACTTTTTCTTTTGATGTTAGAACTCATTTCTTCATCCTAAATCTGAATGTTCATTCTCTGAAAATAAAATTAAATATTCATACGAGCCTCCTTTTAGTTTCTGTTGTTAAATGAGAAGCTCATATTCTCTCTTTTATTCTTTCAGGGAAGGGTCCTTCTCAACCTGCCCCGAAATTTGTTGGGAATTTGATAGCTTTTTTACTAAACTTGGTAAAGATTCTTCTTCAAAATGTATCTGTGCCGTAGTGAAAGCAAACAAATACATACTCTTATACACTTGCCCTTTTTGTGGTGTAGATTGGTCCAAAAGGATTGGAATTTGCCCGTTATTCACTTGATTATCATACCATCCGGAACTATCTGCATGTAAACCGGGCTTGGGGAAAAGAAAGGTGCATTGTAGTTTATAGTAGCTATTGCAATATGAAAGCATTTGTATGTTATTAATATTTAGATCCTCAATGCTTTCAGAGCTAACCAGCACATGCCTTCATATGCAAAGAAACTTGTGGAGATCTACAACCAGAATGGCCAAATAGATGAGATGCTTTCCACCAAGTGACGAATAAGTATGAAAATTACGGGCAACATCAGGTTCAGGGTGCTTCCAAGGATGTAAAATTTGTTCGTTTTATTAGAAGACTATGAATTTGACCCTCTAATTTGATGAGTTTTATAGTTATAGATGTTGCTTTAGCACACTGTTTTGAATGAAAATATTTTCATTGTAAGATATTTTAAGTTCTTGATTGTGTTATCAAATTGTGAGACAGGGCATGCCGATTGGTGTTTGTGAAATTAGCATCATATGCTTTCTTTGTATTAGAAAGGTTGTATTATAATAGTAATAACAACAACGTGGGCTGTGCAGAGAGCATTAGGACATCAAATTGGTACATTTGACTTTGTCTTGGCTGTGGGCATAGAGCATTAGGACATCAAAGTTGGTACATTTGACTTTGTCTTTGATATCGCGCCTCTATGCTAGAATGCATTGATTGATATTTGATACATAATAAATACGAGAACCTCTATAGGGGGCGTTTGGTTCAGGAATGTTAATTACTAGGAATGTTGGATTACTGGAAAGATAGATTACCTTAGAAGATTACTGGAATCTTTAGAAAAATGTGTTTGGTTAGTTTGAATAATTGATGGGTATGTTTTATTAAATGTTTGGTTAGAAGGAATAAATTGGTGGGTATGTTGTTTAATTACTAAAGTGTCCCTTAATTAATATTTTTATTATAATATTATTTATATTTTATAACTCCTATCTTTAAAACCTCGGCAAAAATAGGCCCTTCCTAAAAACAATACACCCCCCCCAAAGCAGCCACTGTCCCGCCGGCAACCACCGCTGGTTGCCAGAATCCACCAACGTAACGGCGTATGGATAGCAGTTTCCGGCTTTTGGTGGGATTTATGATGGATTTAACAGTCCTGATTATTTGCTTGTATCGTTTATACCCTGCTGTTCATAAGGAACTGAAAGGGTCGTTCCGTCGCCAATGCCTTTCTCGCCCACCGCATGATGACTTCAGCATGGCTTGGCTACCGGCCTCCACTGAGTTGAGAACTCTCAGGAAATCAGCACTCGAATATTTTCACTACTAAAAAACTGGATGCTAATCAGCACCTCCGGCGCGCCAGAAAGTGATACAGCTCATTTCTTATGTTCAAGAAAGTTGCGATGCCAGAAGAGCCATAGATATTGGCCGAGCAGCTTTCACAACTACTCTTAATTTGATATCAAACACTATATTCTCCGTTGATGATTAATTTTTTTTTTTTACATTTATCTTGGGAGGATTCGAGAGAATTAAAGGGCCTTGTGCGAAATTATGTGCTCAACTTAGATTCTTTAATGAGTATTTGCCTGAAGATAAAGCTCCTCTGCATGCTGGTTGGTGATTTGTTTCGTCCTGTTCTTGCTCTTGCAGGTAAAAAAAATGGTAAAATTTGTCTTTTGTAGGTCAGAAAATGAAGGTAAAATTTGTCTTTTGTGATGAATTTTTTTTTTTCTTTTCTGTTCAGTGGTGGATTATTTTCTGAGAAATGTAGGGAACGAATTAAAGTTTTGACAGGAGCAATTTTGATTGTTTGTGATTTAAAAACCAAAAACCAGAAAAAGGGTTTTGCGGCAGTCTCCTTTTGCTATCATATAATCTGTGACGGGTTAACTGTGTGCAGTATTGTGTGTAACTACTGAAGTAACACTTCAGCGACCCCATTGATAAAGAAAGTATTCCTACTTCTGCTAGCGCTGACCGAATTTTGCTTCCGGATGGTGATACATGGCATATAGGGTGCCAGGTGTTGTTGACAGAGCTAGGTTTTCTATAATTGTTCCCCATACGTTTCTTTCCTCTTGATTTGCAGGTTGGATAATCTTAGTGTTAAAAGATTGTATTGTCTAGTATTTTTACATACATTTGTAAAGTTTTTATTTGTTTTGTGTATCCTTCTTGATCAGGAATCCGTGGACTTAAGACTTCACTTCTGGAAGAGTTTGGTATTTGCTTGTTGATTTATGATATTCCTGGTTTTGGTGAGACTGATCCTCATCCCAGTAGAAATGTTGGTCATCACTATTGGATATGTTGTTTCTGGCTAGTTCTGTGGGTGTATGGCAAGTTCTGGGTGTTGGGATACTCTTAATCTACAGCTTAGATCATAAGCTATGTAACTGGCCAAAACTGGCCAGCCTTTTAAGTTCCCATGCTTGCAGGTATTTATATATAGTAAGATATGTATGTATTCTTCAATTTGTTAATGAAGTTATTATTAAAATGTTGGTGTTCTGCATGGTGATTTAAGGTTTGCTAAGATGTGGGAAAAGCTGTAGATTAATGGCATTTTGATATTGCAGGAAGTCTTCAGAATTAGAAAGACATCCATGATGATTCTGAAATGCGTGTAAATGTTGTCCTGCTGTTGTACTAGTGAGGTTGCTGCAGTTTTTTTTTATTTTAGCCGGCAACTGGCAGTTTTTTGTTGACCAGCAACTGCTGTTTTTCCAGTGTTTGCGGGCAGCAGTTATTTGTCTTATTTGGTTTTTTTCGCTGGTCTTGTATAAGGTTGCCTGTCTTTTTTTGCAGCAGCCCGTGGGCTTTTTAGCTGTTCTTAAGGGTTGGCTACTTTGCTTATTGTTTTATTTTTTTTTGCTGTTCTGTATAAATAATCAGTTTATCACTTGATTATCTGTTCCATTTCATTCCCGCCATTACAATTTGTCATACATAATCTCTAAAGCAATGTAACAACAAATGAATATTTAGAACAAGATTGTAGCATCCAACACAACCACAATATATATTACACCCCACTGAAAGCAATCTAGAGGCAATAGTCATAAACATAAACTTAGTCCAAATTTTTACAAGTTCTGAACGACAAAGTGGTGCTTGAGTTTCGATTCAGTTTAGTTGGAGCTCAACAGTGAGTGGATCAAATTGTGCATCATGCCTTCTTCTTCCATCTTCCCTGCCAATAAAGATAATCCAATCAGAAGTTGCAACAACAAATGATGCTTTTAAGAATTACTCCACCGTGACAGAAGATGTCTTAACACTTCGCTGTCTTCAATTGACACCAAATGCTTTGGTTACTGACTTTGGACTTCTTCCCTTCGTGTTTAAAACCAAAAGCCCTCCTTGACGTTGCTTTCCTTTTACTAGCGGGTGATCGACAAAATATACATCTACTGTCCATGTGGAACCTAAACCCATCACCATTTCAGTAACAAACACATCAAAACATCTAAGGATTTATATGTCCTTAGACAAGACAACATAGACTTAATTACAGTCAAAATATATACAACCCCGTCAACTTCATGTCTCAGGGGCTAAAAGATGGGCGGTAGACATTACTTTCGTTCAGTAGCGCAAGACATATGTCTCCTTAAGTGACTCCGGCAACCCCATGAAAACATCTATCTTGTGCTGATCTTTGCACATTACCTCCAAAACATCTATCGTCTCTGTTGGGGTTAAAGTCCTAATTCTCAATTTTGCAAACAACGCTGACTTCATCCTCTGATTTACCAAAAACTACGGCAACCTGTTCCATCCCTCGGGAAGCAACCTCATACGTATCCCTCCACTTTTTCATTGGTCCACCATTTCAGAGATGCCATCACATTTCTTTTTCTTTTTGCTACTATTGTCCTAACGTTCCACTAGCTCCAGAGCCAGCCACATCATCATTGTTTGGAACGTTACTCCCGTTATCAGCATCACATCAACATCCATTGATTCATTGTTGTTATTTGGAATTTCTGAATCAAGATCTTCGACTGCATCAGCTGGTCTCCGCTCTAGCTCCAGTTGCCCGATCCCTACCGAAAACAATGGCTATGTGTCGTAGTGGGGGAAACGTTTGTTTCTTAATCCTTGTGCAGTTGGATGGCTCTGTAAAGAAAAAATGATAGATGACATTTACAATTAATATACAAATTAAATTTACTGATGCATTCAAGATGAAAAACCTTACCTTCCCCCACTCCTCAAACACATTCATGCTTGCAGTTATGCATTTATCTTCATCATTCCACCCAAAGCCACTGCCGTATTTAACATATCTGAAATGGCACTATACTGCCTTTTCCAATAATTGTATCGTGATTCAATATGTGGTGTTGCCTTCAAGCCAGAAGATGGAATTCTTTCTGCCATCATCTTTCTAGTTGAAACAGAAACCAGTTTTAAAGTACCATTGTCAGCACCCCAATGACGGCATTCCTTCAAAGTAAGCAGACAATTAGCTAAAATGGCATCCTCCTCTTTTGTCCATTGTCTTTTGCTTCCGGTTCCACCAACTTTTTTCTTCCCTTTATTACTGTTGCTTGGGTCATACATTGCCAAAGGCATATCTGACTTCCACTAGCTGCCGACTTATCCATTGTTGAATGAACTATTAGAAAAAGAAATTAAACATTTATTAGGCAAATAATAATCTTGAATCATACTACCCCTTACTAAATAATAAAAGTCAGGAATATATTTATACAATAGAAGATCCATAAACGAAATATATAATCCAGACAAATGATGTCAACAATACAGAGTCACAATTTGGTCCAACTAGAAAATCTCCCAAGTCTAAAATAGTCGACCCCATGCAATTTTGAATATGAAGAAAAATTATTATCTCCTGCAAATATCACTCACAACAACAACAACCGAGAACCACTTCCACAACCACACAGACAGAGTCAAACAACACAGAACTCCAAAACACCCCAAATTAATCCAAGAACAAGCACATACTGAATTATATCAATTCATATATAAATAGAACTACAACATACACCAAGTCGATTGCAGCAACAGCCATAGACCAACAGTAGAAGAAATTACACAGAACCAGAAAACAACAGCTACAATCCACAAATAGCAAAAACTAGTAGATATATTTATACATATAAGATTTAAAAACAAAAAACATATATTCCAACACAAATAATTTACATTCAAACGTCTATATATATTACGAAGTACAAAACACCATAACTATTGTTAGCTAGAAATAACACCCTAAACTAATTACAATAGCCTAGATTGTTGCCAACTTTCAAACATCTGGTGTGCTAGATTATCCCCCATGCAGTCCATGCATCAGTTGGCTCCACATGGCTTATAAATTCAGGTTCGGGATCGGCTTCTGGTGGGTATTGTTCATCTCACCAACCTCACTTTCCATAGGGTCAATGGCCATCTCAGACCTAATGTATGTATGTACGCAACAAGCGGATATTATTCTGCACTGCGTTTTGATAGGGTAGAAAGATTTCTCACTTAGAATCTTCCAACGGGCTTTCAAGAGGCCGAAACATCTCTCAATGCAATTTCTTGCTCGGAGTGTTTCATGTTGAAAAATTCTTGAGGTGTCGTTGGTGTAACCATCTCTCCACTCATTCAAATGGTATCTCTGCCCTCATAAGGTGCCAAAAACCCATTCCCATTGGTGTAACTCGCATCACATAATAGTAAAAACCTAGCATGATAATAAAAATATCAATTATAGATACTCATAATCATTCACCGTTTTGTAACGAACTTGGAATTGTATAGAAACTATACCTTGAGGGACCTTTAATCCATTTCTCCTACTAATTGCATCTCTAAGGACTCTACCATCAGCAGCTGAACCTTCCCACCCAGGGAGAATATAAATGAATTGCTTTTTGGTGTGCAAACAGCAAGAACATTCGTCGCAATTTCATTTTTCCGAGTGCGATACCTAGGTTTATCATGAGCGGGAACTTGAACCCTAATATGTTCCACTAATGCACCCAAACAATTCTACCAAAGGATAACCCAAATTTATAAATTAGTGTTGTACTAAAAAGGAACCTACATAAAACTTCCATAATATATTGTTTAGGTTCTTCATTTGTACCTTGAACCATTTCCAGCGTTCATCTGTTGAGTCCTCCTGTGATAGGCTCAGGTTCTTCAGTAAAATTGTATGCATTCTTAAAATAGCGTTCAACACTGCATGAAAATTTCTACTAACTGTCTCACCGGACCTAGCTAGCTGGCGGCTTAAGACTCTGTTCTTGATATGGTGTGCACAAATGTGAAGAAAACTACCAACCATTTCCTCTACAGATGTATTCTATTTGATTTTAACCCCCCTTCACGTTGAAGTAATGACATAATTTCTCAAAAGCTGTTATATTCATTCTACAGTTCACTACAATTGGTTATCATCTTGAAAAATCATTTTCCGTAAATGAGGGTCCTAATGGTATGATTACTGCGAAAGTTACCCGCATATGATATGCCCCGTCTATGTCTTCCTATTCTTCAGCAGCAAGACAATCGTCGTAAAACTAGTATGTGTTTAGGGTGTCCATCATATGAAATACATCATCATAATGGACACCAAATGCTTCTGCCTTTTAGTTAAACGAGCCATTACTGTCCACAAGAGAATATTGGATTATTGTCATATATGAGGGAAGAGACTAACATAATATTTGGGGAAAAGGACATAACATACAGAAATTTCAAACATATAAAACCCCGTCAACTAGACTTCAATTCAACACCAAAACTCAGCTTAAAACTGACAGAATATTAGAACAACATATGATGTAACGATTACTTTTTATCAAGCCAACTTTGTAAAAAATAAGAGAAACAAATCTGCCCTTTTACCATGTTCAAAGTAGTACAAACATGCATTTATTTGAAGCAAAATGCAGGTGCAGCAATGGGTTCAAAAACAAAAATTATACCTATTCAAAATGATGGGCAGGAATCCGAATATTCAGAGCAGTAACAAAGAAAGCCTGATGTTCTCTTTCTTCAAACAAGAGTGTGAAAAACAGCTGCAACACCCAAACCTGATTAATTACAATGGTTAATACAAAGACAGAGTAGAACTGAAATTAAGCTGGAAAATAATTACAATTTCGAAGTAGATATCCCATTCATTAGATGACAGAATACAAAATTTGGTGATCCTTGATTGAAATTATGCAACTTCCTAGATGTCAAATCAAATAATATTCATATAACACTCAATCCAATATCACATAGTAACAAGTTCTCAAATCAATTACTTAATCTGAACAAGCTTCTCACATAATTCCCGAGAATTTCTACAGTTTCCTACACAAACATCACCCTCTGTTCTTCTATGAATAGGCCATGAAGTCACAGCTTTCTATGAATATATAAGTATTCAAAATTCTGAAGTTAATTCAGATACCTTATTCTTTAAGCTTGGCAATTAATTTTTCTTTCACGGTTTCATTTGTTTAGGTCTATATTCTGTTTAGCAGCTTTTATGACTTTGCATCCAATCCAAACTCCCTGCTACAGTGGGTTGGTTTTTGTTTGGCTACAATGTACCTAAACCTTGTGCATAACTTCTAGGATTAGGTGGAAATATAATAATATATGCACGCCATTTTCCTCATACACAAACTCAAATTAAATTACCTTAGCAACAGATCTAACCAATAGCCTCCCTTTTGGAGATATAAATTATGAAAACTTAAGATGTTACCGAAAAATATGCAATCCTACTTTGAGACTAACTAGTGCAAGTGAAATGCAAACTTTAATTCAAATGATACACTGAAACAAAACCAACGACATGCACAAAACAACCAACAGACGTCAAACTTTGCCCATTTGTAGGGCCAAAAAAGATGCACTTAACACTAAGCGTGCACGACCAAAATTTGAAGATGCAAATGTGTGCTCCGAAAGAGTAAATTACACAAAACAGACGTCAAACTTTGCCATGGTCTAACTAACTTGTCCTCGTTGAATCTGATACATCAAGATTTCAGCTACTTAAGAAAACTGGATGCTAAGATGGTTGAGGTTAACTGCTGTGTGTATAGAAAAGGCTCACATGATAAGTTAGCTGATGCATAAAGCTGTCTAGAACACGTTATCCTGGTTGAATCTGATATCTCACAACCAAAAGAAATGACACACCCTCATCGATTCTGTCAGCTGCTCGGTCATTCTCAGCACTAAGATAAAGATCAGACATGTGCAACAGGGGATAACGCTGAAAGCTCATCATCAAGATTTCAGCTACTTAACAAAAGGAATAAGGTGGTTGAAGTTGATGCTGTGTGTATAGAAAAGGCTCAGTTCGAGAAGGAATAACAGATTTGACATTGACTGACTCAATAAATAACAACACCCAACCAAACGAACGATTTACAGCTCAATCTGCATTTCACTAACACAGTTGCGGATCTGAAGTTGAAAACTGGATGATACCTCGATTCGGCTGAGACGACGGCACAGATTCAAGGAACAGTGGACGACTTGCTGGAAGTGAAGACGAGATATTTGCAGCAGACGCACTTCACTTGATCTGAAGAAGCTAAATTTGCATTACTTGATCTGAACATGAAAGGAAGCTGAAATTTGCATTACTTGATCTGAACATGAAGGAAGCTGAAAGTTAAATGCAAATGGTTTTTGTTCGACTGTGTGAAAAGTGGGTAATTAATCTGGTAGATGAAGATTTAATTCGGTAGATGATGAGTAAATGAGTTAGGTTTTGGCATTCACACGGTAATGAACTGGGAATTTTTAATGGAAAAATGGGTAATTATTTGATAGATAAAGATTTAATTCGTAGATGATGAGTAAAGGAGTTCGGTTTGGGGGATTTCAGACAGTAATGAATTGGGAATTTTTAATTTTGTTGAAGTTGGAGGGTATAAACGGGTTTAAATTTTTTGTGTGTAAGGTTAAAGATGTCCATAACTTTTTTGTAAATTGTTTAAATAACAAGGGTATTATTGTCTTATAATTTTATTAATAAGGGATAGAATTGTAACAAAAAAAGATTACCCTGGTAATCTTAGAAAACCTAAGAAAATGGAAGTAATCAGATTACCTCATATATTACCAATAGTAACTACTATTGGTATTTGAGGATTACCGGAATCTTATATTACTTTGCCAACCAAACGTGGTAATCAGGTAATATAAGATGACATTACCCCAGTAATCCCACATAACCCCCAACCAAACACCCCCATATAGTTATACTCTATACATGAATAATCTTTATATAATTATGAAAAAATTTAGTCTTAGTTTAGGTCAGTCATAAATAAGAATAATTTTCACATTGTAATAAGTTATAATTTTTCTAAGTCCCGTTTTAAGGAACTTGTCTTTATATGGTAATAATTATATGTATATTATAGAATATATATGCTATGTTACATTAAATGTTTAAGATGGAATAAAAATATTTATCTAAAGTTGTTTGACAATGATTTATACTATAAAGTTGTTATCACATCTTTTATCTTGTAGGTTCATAAGAAGGTGTCTATTTATAATAAGTTGTCAATATAGACACTTTCTTATTGAAACCAAAATATTTCTAACTTTTCAAGTATGTTCAAAATATTTCTTGACACGAAATTTTTAGTATTTCTGTACTATCATTCTCAGAATTATCTCATTCATCTTCTTGTCTAATTATAGTAATATTTTTTTTTTTCAATTAAAGCATATATGACTTGTTACTCATTTTTTTATTGATAAAACATATTAATATCTATTTGATTAGTGTAATGAAGCTGTCGAATCTGATAACTCAATTCTACAATAACTCTTTAATATCTATTTTCGTATTATCCTAATGCTACTAAAGCAATTAATTGAAATCCTAATACTACTAAAACATGAATAGAAATCCTAATAATACTAAAACATGATTATAAAATAAATAAATAAATTTGAATTAAAAAAAATTATTATAACTAATTATACATCTATTAAGTTATAACCTCTTCATAATAATAAATTTAGTTGATCCCAACATTATGACTATAGAAATGTTCTACTATATTGAAAAATTGAATTCCAATAATAGACATTACTATACTTAAATTTTCATCAAACATAAATGAGTTATATCAATAAGAGGAAATGACCAAAAATATGATATAATAAACAAGTATCGCAAACAACTTGAAATGAGGCATATTTGACATTTTTATTTATCTTCGTTAAGACATTAATTTATTTGAAGAATGAAATAATGTATAGGGACGTATTATGGAATTTTTAGGGTTGAACTTATATATATAATAAAAGTTGTTCATTTACATCTAAATAAAATGTATATAAATAACACGATGGTTCATAAAAAGATATAGAGTAATGTCATAATATTGTTAATATAAGAGTTATAGACATTATAATATGTGTGGGGAGTATGTGTCAGTAGAAAGTACTTTCCTCTAATAATTCACAAATTATACTGCAACTTTTGTAATAAAAGTAAATAATTATGCGCTGTGGCAATGAAGGACATAAATCAGTCTGAGCTTCTATAAGTGCATTATGGAGACTGATAATTTAGGAATTATGTGAAAGATGCTCGGAAATTAACTGCCTTTTCTTTATTAGACACATATTGTAATACTTTAAAGTCTAGATTGATATAATAAATAGGCCGGTGAAATTAGTTCTTTTCTGATGAAGACTTGTGTCTGGCTATCACATAGTCTCTTTGCATTTCAACTAAATTTAGGTTTGGTCCATCCGTATTTTAACTCAACTGGTTGACTCTACAAATTTGGTTTGTGTGCATGCACATAAAATAATCACTCTAGCTAGGGATTCAACTATACATCTAGACCAATACCAAGAACTCCATTTTTATAAACATGTGTACATGATTTCGGCATGAGTTTGGTTTGTATTTCACAATATTAGGTTTTGTAGATTTTCATTAGCCTATAAATATAAGAAGTTGAAAATCCAATTAGCTCACGGAAGAGAAAATTTAGTGAGGTTGTCACAAATTTTGTTGAAATATAAAGAGTTTTGCTTAAAGATACCATTAGTTTCGGGTTTTAGTAGGCATCATATTGTTTGACGTAGTCTTGGGAGATTGTTACTAGGTATTGAGATACCATTGCTTTGTGATATTAATATATTCTTCTCTCATCCGTTTACGTAATTAAGCTTTACAGAAACCATGTTAAATATAATTTATTTTGTATAATTCTTTAAATATATGCTTCCACTAATTCAAAACAATGGGCGCGGTTGCAACTTGTAAACTGAAGCTGCGTGTTTGAAATAAATTGAACCCTGCATGCCAGCATGTAAGTTAGCGTTTTGTTTGCACTATAAAAGTTTAAATAAAAAAGAGTGCCGTAGGTGACGACTAGAAGTTAAGATTGAAATGAGAACAAGAAGGAATGGGCAATTGGAGTGGAAGCAACAAGGGATATACGACCCATGTGTTTGAATATCTCGGTAAATGTGATGTCTAAGTAAGAGGTTGCAGGGTTGTGAGAAGAAAAGAAATTCCAGTGGATGGAATTGGACAAATATACAGTAGTTGTTTTAATGTTGTACGTTGGAAGTAGCTAGGGCAATATCCAGACTGTCAAATCTTGCATCGCAAATACATCAAAAACACGTTTATGCAGATAGCATGTTCATGAAGGAAATTTAAGATTCACCTTAATATGAGATTTTTAAATTTTGTGGTAGTAAAGAAAATTCAGATGGGCCACTGAGTTAAAGCTTCATCTCTTTGTGTTTGTTCCAACGGCATGGCATGGGTACTCATATGGGTTGTCTTTTAACTACTTCTAAATTCCTTTTTATGTCAAAGTGGAAGCTCATAATCAGTCCCTTTTCAATGTCAAATGGGAAACCAACCCTTGAACAAATAGTGGAATACATTTTGGCTTCATGTGCCCAAATGGTGCATGATTCTGGAGACTAGAATAGAAACTTTCATGTGTTGTAATAGTTCTTTACCTACGTTTCAATTGCTTCAACCACTCTTTATTTTATGCCAATTTGTTCTCTGCAACTTCATTTTATATAATATATACATATAAGTTTATGCATCGATCGAGAGTGGATTGCTGGACTTATTCATTGAACAAAGTTTTTCCTTTTCCATAAAGCTTAGGGAATTTCACTTGCTTCCTCACCCATTTTATGGTTTCTATAAAATACTTGACTTTAATTAGTATTATCTAATTTAATCAGAGTTGTACTGACATCATTATATATTATAGTTATAATTACATTGACTTTAATTAGAATTATGTAATTTAAGCAATCCAATAATTATTATATCCACATGCGGCAATGGAAAGAGATGAATTTGAGTTATGTTGAAAGTGGGCTCTATCCATGTGCAAGGCTACATGAAAAACAAAGAGTTGGAACCCAATTTTTTAATCAACTAGTACTACTACTAGTAGTAGTACTCAAAGTCAGGATCACTATTTAAGATATGTGTTATGTTTTTGGTATGTAATAGACCCAGGGTCCACCCTACTTAATGGGCCCTAGATGGGCCCATTTGTGGAGAGAGAGCCCATGAGTTGCTTTAATGACTACGTGGACCATGTTTAGACATTGAAAGAAAGAGAGAGAAAAGAGTACTTCCCATTTGACTTGAATTATTAAATTGCAATAATAATACAAAAATTAATAGGTTCTCGAACGAGAGAATAATGAAAAATGTTATCGTTACAGAGACAATGAGAAATGTTATTCGGTTATAAAATGACATCAACAAAAAGAAAAAAACAAAAAAAAAAAGAGGGAAAAATAGAGAGAGAGAAATCATGAAGATAAGGACAGCAATTGTCTTTGTATGCCCCTTTTGTATTTGTTTTTGTAAGACTAGCATTACTCGAAAACAATAAACCCCTTCTTCCTTTTTGTACAAAAAAACAAATCTCCAATTATTTGCAAATCTTGGGGGCTGGGTTTTATACAGGGGAGGAGAGGGCTACTTCGGCTTTCTCTACACAAAACTGACCTCATTTCTTCATGAATAATACTACATATACATCATTCTCATACAATATTATGTGGTAAAATATGATTAGGTGAAAGTTTAATTTTAACTTTAAATTAATCAATTATATTTTATCACATAATGTTATACGAGAAATATTGTATGAAAATGATGTATGTGTAGTATTACTCTTTCTTCATCAATCAGTTGACAAAACAGAAACAACCCCATTTCTTTTAGAAATGTGATATACATCTTCTATGACGAGATGCAATGGACTTTCTTTTCTGCCGTGTTTCTTCCTTCCAAGTCTTGGCAATGTCATGAGCTACACTTACAGCATCTAAAGATGCACCAGAAAGACCTCTTTTTGTGAACCCAACAGCATAAAGTCCTGCTTTGCCTTTCCACCCATTTGGAAATGGATTTTTTGGAATTCCATCTTCAGAAAATAATTCATTTTCCTGAATAAGACAAACACAAAAACATTTCTTACAAATGTTAATGTTTACTTCTTTTATATTTTATCTTCATCATCAATCAAAAAATAACAGAACCTAACTACCTGTCAGGTACCCAGAAGTTTAAAAAAAAAAAAAAAAAAAAAAAAAAAAATGTTCTTCTTTAGATATCAAAATCATTAATAGTTGCAAATAGAAGAATATATGTTAGTTTTTTGTTTGCCCTTACCAGCATACAAATCTCAGCGGCAGAAAACAAGTGGGTGATAGAGAAGAAACTTTTCTAACATTATTTTTACCAAATTTGATCTCTATGAATAAGACAAACAATTCTCCATCAAGCCAAACTATACTGTAAAAAGAATGTAACAGTTTCATGAAGGTCAACATAAATCTATTTGAAATAATTTAATGAAACTAAATTCAGCTCACCTTTAGCCATGAAGGAACATTGCTGCGGTACCCAGTTGCGAGAATAACAGAGTCAATATCTAGATTTTTTCCATTAACAAGCTCCACTCTGCCCTGAAAGAACCTTCTGATTCCAGGGACAACTTTAATTTCACCGGATCTAATTTTTTGTAAAGCACCAATGTCCAAAACTGGAGTCTTCCCTTCACTGTTCTTCAACTGTAAGGGACCTATAGGCGGCCTTTTTAGACCATATTTTTCTACATTGCCGAGAATCAATCGTGCTAGAATAAGCAAAATCTTGTCTACTAGCCAAAGTGGTAGCCATTTCATCATCAAAACTGCTAATTGAAATGTTGATTTCCCAAGAACTTCCCTCGGCAATACATGAACCTGGTGACCAAAAACACAGACGTTACATACTTCTAATCATCCAAAAACAGGATAAATTGCAGAATCCTTTTGAATATATTCACTCACCGAGCTTCGAACGACCATTGAGGGCTTTGCATTGTGGTTGCAGAGATCGACAGAGACTTCCATGCCTGAATTGCCACAACCAACAACTAGTACACGCTTTCCTCTGTAACTTTCACCTGATTTGTAGTCACTAGCATGAGAAACATGACCCTCAAATTCCTGCAAGCCTTCGAAATCAGGCACAACTTTCTCTGCATTTTCACCAGTGGCCACTACAAGCCACCGGCAAATATACTCGACTGATCCTGAACCACTAGATGAAACAGTTTTGACACGCCACAACCCGAAAGTTTCGTCAAACTTAGCAGATTGAACTGTTTCATTGAAATGCGGGGTTATGTCGAAGTGTTTTGCGTAGGATTCCAGGTAGTTAATGAACTGATACTTGGTGGGGTATTCCGGGAAGTTACTAGGAAATGGAAAGTCTGGTAACTGGCAGAATTGTTTAGGGAGGTGAAGCTTAAGGCGATTATAAGTTCGGTTTTGCCAAAGAGAGGCAATGCAGTTGGCGCGTTCGAGGATTATGAAGGGAACACCTTGTTGTTTAAGGCCTGCAGCAACTGCAAGACCTGAAGGACCAGCACCAACTATTACAGGGCCATTCACCCATATGCAACGGCTGTTAAAGAAGTACTCATCGAGAATTGGAGACATGTCTGGTATGTTAAGGCAATTGTTAAACATTACGGAAACTATATATGAGCTAAAAAGATTGTGAAAGGGACAAGTTTTGAAGAATTTGAGAAAAGATTAGAGAGAAAAAGAAGTGATGAGAATAGGTAGAGTACTGATGTTTATAGACAGATGAATGGTGACAAAGGATATGAGGAATGGAGAAGAGAATAAAAGGGAATATGTTAGAACTGATGTGTGAGGAGAGGGAAAGAGGGATGGGAGTTAAATACAGAGGGGTCTTGGGCCATGAGAGCAGCATGTGATTGGGATTTGAAAATGATGGTTTCTTCACGCTCATTCTGCAAATGATAAGCTTGGAGCCGTTTTCTATTTCTCTAATATTACATTGTTACTGTAGCATTAAAATTAGTCCAAACCCCACAAATTATATACAAAAAATTCACTCAAATCTCTACATTATCTATCATTTATGTGAATCCCTTTAATATCTAACCCATAATTATAATCCTTGATGGAGCTTATTCCTCTGCAGAGGCATACAGTACCCACCTACACCTCTCTGTTAAAAAGCCCTTAGATTTTAATGGTTTAGTTTTTCAATTGTCACATCTCACATTCTTAAAAAGGCAAATTTAGATTATGTCTCCATTAAGTAAATATTTTTCAATACAACTCAAGGCCCAGGCTCTGAATGAGTCCATAGCCAGGAGACTCTTATTCCATTTCTGGGTTTAAAAGTACTATTAAAACTTGTAAAAAACTTCAGAGAATCAATTTTTCCATTTCATCAAAAGAACACAACACAATGATAACAGATTACACCCTCAACTGTGGGCATTAACAAATTTCTCTAATCATCTAATAGATTCAAGAATTCTGTAGACTTTGCCGACTAAGCTTGGAGATTACGTTTTGATGGGGATTGAAATTTACAACTCTGGTCCTCACAAAGTTGAACTTGAACGTTAATTGCAAGGTTGACAGGTTCTTACTCCAACGCTAAAATCAACATCCATCCAACCAACAAGTTTTTAGGGTTTTGGAAAAATAAAGGAAGAATTTCTGGTGTTTACATTTATGACTAATGGGACAAACTACCGAAGACTCTTAGGGAAACTCCCAGCCACAGAAATAGTTTGTTGGGCCAGAAACATGTATGGGATCTATTATATACTTTACCCCTTTGTCGGCATAAATTGTGGAGTCAAATGTATACGATACCAGGTAGGAGGGAGTCCAATCACTTATATACACTATGATAGCTCACTGTTGGGACCATATAGGATAAATTCAATTTCTAATACCCTCTTTTGCACTTGGCGTGCAAGGCTGTGGTTCAAACTCATCATCGACCCAACCAAAGAGGGAAGAAAAAGAAACGTGGCTCTGATACCATGATAAAGTAGGCTTGAGTAGAACTCATTCCCAAAAGCTAGTTCAATAGAGGCGGGAACCCAATCATTTATATATGTCATAACAGTCCACTATTGGGACGATATGGGACAGATTCAACTTCTAACAAGATAAACTCAGAAGGGAAATATTTTATTCAATTTTTGGCAAAAGTTGAATCAAATTCATAAGGTTGAATTCATAGCTAGCCTTATTTGGATTCAATCTTTCAGCGTTTGGTCATCTGTCGACTCATACCGAATAGTTTTACTAAGCACATAGCCAAACAGAGTCACAGATATTTAATTAATTGAGTTGAAATATTAATATAATTAGACCCTATATAGAGTTGAAGAATAATATCTTACATGAGACAACATGACTCACCTACTTAATTAACCAAGCCAAACTGCGTTTCGCATGGCCTCTTCAATTCGTAAACATGTTATAAGACCAACATGTATTGAGTGTATATTTCATGTTATACCACATTTTACTGATAAAACCTTTAAGTATATCACATCATTTTGTTTATTTATTTATTTATTTTATTGGTGATCAGAATGTCTGGACGAGTTTGTGCACATCTCAACTAATCTCACGAGACCCTGAAATTAATAACCGGACAAACTTCCAATAACCACTCATATTAGCGCCCGAGGATATATCACATCATTTATACATTTATTTGATAAAATTTAAATATTGTAATCATATCATTTGTTTTGTGTTTATAGCGTCCGAAACCAATTGGAACTTGCTTTCTTTACATCAATAGTGTGAATAAAGGTTACAACTATAAAATGTATTAAGAAAAATTAATATGATAAACTGGAGAATTTAATAGTTTAATGCATACAATTGAGTTGCATTGTTTGATATTGTGTAGCTTTCCAAACTACCGAGAAAAAATCCACCTCTAATTCAAGTCCCAATGAAGTTTGGTAGCTGCGCTATACACAACAGGCGGCTTTTTACATTCCACCGACATTGAATTTGCAAACATTCGTATACAGCTACACATTCTTTAATTAACTCTTAATAAGAAACTCCTGTAATATGTATTTAACATTCATGATTTATCTGATTTTCATAGGGATTTGACTCTATATTTCCTCTGTTAAGAACATATTGCATGATGATTAATGCATGTTGTGATATTATTGGTTTTAATTTAATTAGAGCTAAATAAAAAAAAAAAAAAACACGTATGCTACATTTATGACCAATTGTCCTGCAGAATAATTTCTGATCAGTTATAAATTATTGGTGACTGTAAGACTCTTTTGTAATCATCTAGTTGTCTTGATTAAGAAAAATAAATAAAATTGTGTGAAAATTAGAGATAATCCAGGATATGTGAATTAATTTCTAGCTACTATAGTATTTCTATACAAGCTGGCTGGTTTGACCGATCTGATTGGGAACCAACCCCTTTTCGGTCTGAAAACACTCAAAACCTGATTTTAGCTTATGTCCTAGATTGGACCGGCTTTGGATGGTGTAATAGTAACAAGTCACCAGTCTGACTGGCCCGATAGTAAACCGGGACACTAAATCCCTAATTCTGACAGTTTCCTCCCTGATTCCGATAGCTTCTGGCACCAACCATCCCATCCGACAATATCAGCATCATCTTCATCTCCACATCAAAATCCCCATCATCCCGAACTCTAATTGGCCACCAATCGTCGTCGTCGCCACCAGTCTACTTCGCGAAAACCGACTGTCTCCCTCCCTAATTCTAGCAACTTCTGGCGTCATTCCCACCTAAGACCACCATCAGCATCACCTTCATCTCCACATCAAAACCAATCATCGTCATCGCCACCTAACTGCTTCACGGTACCTTTATGTATGATTATATTATTTATTGGTTTATTTTATTATAAATAGAAACAATAGAGATGGACGCAGCTGGAATCATTTTTCTTGGTTATAACTGGACACACATTATTGGTAATAGAGGAGAGTAATTAAGAAATGAACATAAATAATGCGAGCACAAGTTAAAGCCTTAAATTTTATCTCCAAACACAAAAATTGAGACAAAATTAAAGAGAGTTTCTACTTCTTCTAAAGAAAACTATCTTAATTATATTTATATTATATAATTGATAATTCTGTGTCACAATATTTTTTTATATAGGTAAAGTAAATTTAGAAGATTAAGAAAAATTCCAATTTCTTATCAATTAGCAAGTGAGCATTTTGTTGAAGCCATACTATATTTTCCCAGCCTAGATCCTAAGCAACCAAATTGAGTCTAAATTGACTAGAAAGTTAATGTGAACATGAGAAAAATCCTAACTGTTTCACAAACCAATAGATTACACTACGAATCGAGGTTCGAGGATTAAATATATGCTGTATAGACCAAGATTTTGCTTGCGACTTACGCAAACAAGCTGAGTGTGGTTTCTACAAATGGAAAATATATACAAGTGGCATATTATATTTAAGTATTAGAAAGGATTAGGTTTTGGCAACCATGCATGCTCTTGAAGTAATAAATATGTTTGTAATTCAATGTAATGTCCACGAGGCAAAGAATGTTGACAAGGAAAGGATTGATCCATCTATTCATCGAGGCCATGTGGAGTAGTTGATAATTTCACATTGGGGGGCTCACTTAACCCTATCGGAATTTGGAACCACATCATCTCTATACTTTGTTCTTGCATTGGAACCTGTTGTTTTGGACCACCAAAGTACTCCATGTTTTGGCGAAGTATTAGTGTGATCGATCTACAGCTTTAAAAATTAAAAGTCTATTCACTCATATGGTGGAGAAGATGAAAATGAATGAGAAGAAATTTTTCATGGGAAAAATGAGACGTTGCACGTGCATGGAACCTCGATCAGTTACATCAAGTTATTCTTTTCATGCAAGATAATGTGGGTTGTTTGGTTCTTCTTAGGTTATTATTCTAAGGGCTGGCTTTGGAATTAATGAATAGAATCATCATCCCAATATTATTGTGATTGATGGCATGTGTCTTCAAGATAGTTTTATTAGTCAAAAGAAGCATAATTTATATTGAAAATATCGTTAATCCATTGAATAGATGATAGTTATGGTTTAATGTGGATGAGTCAACATTAAATATCAAATCTTAGGTCTAACTAAATAGTTATTGTCCGTTTCTATTTCATGTCTGCATGGATTAACTTTTACGCTTCATAGAAGCATCTTTTACTAAAAGCATGTCTACTTAGTTAAATGAGATCACATTAACTCCTCACCTTATTAAGATTGTGTCCTAAGATCGTCACACCCACCTCCTTGGGTAGGTCATCATATATGTCTTATTGTATAGCAAGACTTTTCTGATACTAATGGTTAAATCTTTGTCAAATCTTGAGTCTAATCAAGTAGAAATTGTCTATTTTTGACTCAGACTTGCACAGATTTGCTTTTAAACTTCACATAAACAACATCCACTCAAAACATGTCTATTTAATTATGAAAGCTCAAACATTTTAAACTTAATTTCAAGCTTGTTCACTAATAACGTGAGATGTGAAATATAAATTCTTAGTAACTAAAACTTTATCCATGCAGAGAGGAAGGGATAAGAAGGTAAGGCACCTCATTTCGTGATCTAAATTATAGGAAAATGTGTTAGTGTAGTGTTATCATTATTTTGGCTTCCCAAACCCAAACCTTGTAGTTGCAAATGAAAGCTCGAACGTTACTTCAGCCAGCTTGTACAGTTAGCAACAAATTAATATTATATCTCTTCTCTACACGGGAATAGTACTAATTAATCTTTAATTCTCATTAATGGCTTCATGAACTTTCTAAAAAGAGTATGGTTGGTGGGATATCTTTGCTTGTACTGCTAAACAGGTTCATATTTAGTACTTAGCGTGAGAATACCGAATAATATATAGTTCGCGCCAGCTTGGAGATGACCCTATCTAATTGTACCATGTTGCCATTCTTGAATCTTGAGTGACTAATTAATTAAGTAAATATCAAATCAACATGGGGCCGGTCACTAATCTTTGTTATATCTCTCTTTAATTACAGCTAGTTTCATTTCTAAATGGAGTATAGCTGGTAGGATAGCAGCTTTAGTCGGGATGCGAAGCCATCTTCATCATCTAGTTTCTGAAAATATCATAGAACCAGACACTTGAGCTATAGCCGCATGGGGATATGTCAAAATAAGCTTCCAAGATTTTATTTTATTTTATTTTTTTTGCAAAAGCAAATCTTAATAAATACATAATCCTCGTTTGTAATCCAATAGGACATAATGGACTTAACTGGACTCCAGGACATATATATATATATGATCATCATTCATCAATTAATTTAATAATTTTATACAATGACGATCATTTTTATTTTATTTTTTTACATTTTTATGAGAAAGATCACACATAAATATATAGATGATTTATTTGAGTACATACCCAATTCATTTCATATGGATATTCTTTTTTTTAATAATACTTAGATATTCAAATGGTTTAGAAAATTCTTGTTTTATAGACTTGCTAATATCACAGTTATATATAATGAATGAGAAAGTGGAGAAAGTGAATTATAATGAGAAACAATAAGATAGAGATAAAGAGAAGGAGAAATCTAATTTATGAAGATAATAGCAGGAAGATGAAAGGGAAAGTTCATCCTTCATCATATGAATACACCATTTTTTAACAAACAATTATTAACGTAAAATTCGGTATATATGTATTTAATTTTAGCGCTGCATTATAAAAAAAATATCATGGGATATAATAAAAGTCATTACCATTTATAATAATGATCAATAATGCCAATCAATTATATTTGATACAATGAGTATTCACATCTTAAACCTTAATTATATCTAATTCCCTATATATATACTAGAAAACAGGTTTTCTGGTGGTCAAAATGTTAGAAAAATAAAACAAAACAAAAAAGAAATATCTATAAAAGAATTAGAATAAGATTTTAAGGATATATATATTGGTCATACTGAGTGTTTTGGTGCTTATATAAGTTAATCTCTCTTTTATATTTCTTAATCATTCTTGGGTACAAATATTCATTAAATTAAAAAGAGTATTGGCAGATTCCACCTTTCTTTGTGGCCTGGGTTTATATATATATATATATATTTCCTCTTGAGAATCTTCATTAGTTTATAGATTTGAAGTTGGTCAAATAAGATCAGGTAAGTAAGGGAATATATATCATGCATCATTAATGAATATCAAAAAGACAAAAACAATGATAGGCTCTATTAATCATTTGAAGAGGAACCCATAAGATTTCCCCATTAGGTCTACCATTTTCAGTTTAATTTCGGAATCAATCTTTAATTAAATCTTTATCTTTTCTTCTGCTTTTCAATTATATATCTATATTCATGTGTCAACCTTTTATAGGATTGGGTAGTTTCCTTTCATACATGTTCTTATATGAATAAGCAAAAGTTTTTAGTTGATTACATAATCGATTAAACAACAGAAATATGTACTATAAAATTTAGATTATAATATGTGAAAACTGAGAGCCGCTTCATTTGGGTAGTAGCTTTGTGAATGCGAAGATTTCAGATGTTTTTCTTTTCTTATTGAAATAAGAGAGAGAGAAAAAGAGAGAGAGAGAGAGTCACATGAAAACATGAGAAGTTGAAGGAAAGGAATAAATATTGGCTTCCCACAAGCTTCCATGGCCATCATTTGCGCTAACACAATAATTTCCATATCATCAAACCTCCTTTCTAATCTCCATTTGACTATTTGATTTCTCATTTGACTAATCAGAAAAACACCAATGATCTCATTAATTATAGAACATGTATCTAAGCAAATGGATTATTATCCCTAAACCTAACAGAAAAAAAAAACACACACACAGACACACAATTAGGCCATCAATAATCCCCTTTTACATCAATTATTATTCTCCAAAATATGTTTTTATCGCTTTGTGCAAATGGATTTACTCAAGTTTCTAAGTCCCACCTTTGAAAATTTCTTATAAGAATTAGAATGTTAGAAGTATAAATTTTATGAGTCCTCAACACCATATGCTGTAATTTTCAGTATTATTGTTGATTTCCCTTGTAAAAGTAGTGGTTTTTCAGATGAAATTCATGTAAATAACAATGGGTGGATTTATTTATTAGTCTCTACATGTGCCCTAATCAACAAGCTTGACCAAGCTCTTTCCAACCGATCAATCATTAGGCATTTCTATTACTAGTATTACTTTGTTAACTTAAAACCAGAATATGTAGACTATCATTTGTCTTTTTGAATGAAATATTTGTATATTTTGTTTTCTTTTTCAACTTTTTAGGAGTTTGGTTTGAATGATGATTTTTAATTATGAAATAGAATCTCACTAAAGGCATTATCAATTAAGAAATTAATACAATATTTAAGGCAAAAGCATGATCTATAAAATCATTGAAGCGGGTGTAGCGATTTAATTTTATAATTAGGAATATCATGATCTTCATTCTTCATATCAAACAGAGTTCCCCATGACAAGATTCTATTAATGAGGTCAGTTTCAAAGTTTGAATGAATGAAGCCAATATATCTACTAATTCATCCAAATTCCATGGCCGCAATTGCACATAACTCAACCTAAACCTTTCTTAATTTTCAGACATTGATTTACGATTGCCTATAATTTTAGTAAATTTATTCTTTCAACTGATAAATTCATCCCAAACATGTTTTAATGATGATAAATTCAACGGTGTTTAAACATGATCTTAACAAAATCAGTATTCCGATATCTTGATTAGAGAATTACTCATAGTTTAATTATTTTATATATTTATATGAAAAATATCAAGATGTAACCTTATGGTTAGGGCACATGTAAGAGCACTACAAGACAAAACATTGAATGATTTTCTATATATTTTATGAAATATTGTACGTAGGCACATGAAAGAGAACTACACAACAAAATTTTGATGATATTCTTTCTATTTATAACATAATGATATCAATATAATGCAAATTTTGTATTTATAATATCTTTAACATGTGACTTTAGAACACACATTAAGATAATCTTATTTATAAATTTTAATTATAAGTCTTAGGTCGGCACCTATTTATGAATATCAATTACAAGTTTGGACCAAAAAATTTAAGTGTTGCTATTGACAATTAATACAAAAGGAAAGAAAAAAGAATAATAGAAAATGTTGTAAACAATTATACATATTCATAAGATTGCTAAAATTTGAAGAACTCAAAAAAGAACCCTAACTCTAAGCCTAAAAGCACAAGATATGAAATTGTTTGATATTGGATTTATGTAAAAATACAATAAGATTCACATCAAGATATGTAAAAATGAATACAAAATCTCACTGAATATAGGGGGTTTCACAAATAGGTTTGATAATTCTTTTAATTTCGAGCTAAACATGGCCCATGGATCGGCCTATTTGGAACCCAAGTCTTGTCCGAAGACGCCCTTACGATGACCAAGTAAGCTCATGCATTAGATTTATGTTTTTGTTCGAATTTAGATAATCTAAAAATGTCCAAAATCTTATGAAAATAAACATTTTAACCAAGCCAAAATGTGCACGAAATTTAATCTAAAGACTCCAAGATCTAATTTTCTAACCAAACTGTCAGATAAATCATAGCTTAAAATAAATAGATAAATTAATGTATAAACAGAGATCTCAAAGAGTTGCATCTACCAAGAATTAAATGGATTCAATGAATAGGTCTTTGTTCATTCCACCATCAAATTCAAACTAGCCACTAGTATTTTGTTTACCCAATCCAATCAAGATTCTATCACTCTTGCGTGCATTTAAATTTAATTTAATTTATTAAACCCAGAAAAAGTAGACACATTCTTGTTATGCCCATATGACATATAATATAAGAAGAAGAACTGCAACTAACTCCTCAACTGTAATAACTGAATGGAATATATATTCAATCAAACATGGCAATACATGTGATCACATGAAGTATTGGTCAACACCCCCTTTTAATGAAAACTCGGCTCTATTTCTACCACCATGTGCCTCTCTTCTCAACTAAATAAATTATACATTATCTCCATCTTCACCAACAATACCCATATCCCATATTTCACTTTTGACACTCCAATCAGATATCAGAAATTTCTATGCCACTATCATGGAATGACGACGACCTGTTACTGTTAATTACATGTGCAATTTAATGGCATATTTGGCATTGTTGAATTGAACTCTCCAGATTGAAATTGCTACTAGATAAAGAAGTATGGCAGGTAGCTAGGAACATTGGAACCAAGTCTTTATTATGTGCACATAAAAACCTGACCAAGTGACCAGCTCTGACAAGTAAGTATGGCCGAAGATTCCACACATACAGTTTTATAACTTGGTGCAATCTTGAAAATATTTGTGCTGCCGCGGACGGTCGAGTTGCCGCCTCATTTTAGTAAACTGACATCTAATTATGAACTTCACTCTGAAGAAGTAAATGCAATCCTATCATTTAATTTTTGTTTCACCAGAGAAAAATGTCAGTTCAAAATGGAACCCTACCCCAGAAATCAAATAAAAACTCTTGATAGTATATAGACTTTGAATTTCCATCTTGTAATCGAATAGATATTATCATTTTCCTGGTTTGAATATGTTATACCATAAATTCATAGGGAATGAATTTTCGACATGTGTCCTATGAGTCTATGACTAAGCAACTGGAACATGAACTCTCACCACGTGTACGTCTTGTGACTATGCATTTGTCCAAATCGTGTGTCATACCTAGAAGTGATTATTTCATCTGTAAGGCTATCATAAGTTGCTTCAACAGTAAGATTCGGAGTTGAATTGTCATCTAGGTCATGTGTCACTTTATAAGAGGACTACTTCATTAATAAGTCTCTAATAAGAGTGGATTGTCAGGCCACATGTCATGCGATGAGAGGGTTGCTTCATGAGCAAGACCACCCATGCAACAGTATAAATTGAGGTCTCCCACCCCAAATCAGGGAGCTCAGAATTTCATTTCTCTCAATAGCTAAAAACAGTTGTCTCACTTGAAAGCAAATAGCTTTTGTAAACACATCAATAACTATTGTTTTAAAACTTGACCCATTGTGAGACCCTGCAAGGTGACCAGGTCACGGGTCGACTAGTCCAACCGGTTGGATCAACCGGTTGGGTTGATGATGTCAACAACAAAAATATTTTAAAAAAATTGAAATTAGTCCCTTAATTTTTTTGTATATTACAAAAACACCTCTAAGATTGCAAGTCAGTGCCTAAAATTTTAATTTATTTTAAAATAACCAAAAATTACGAATTAGTCCCTAAAGTTTTGAAATATTTTAAAAACACCCCTAGAAAATTACAAAGTAGTCTATTAAGTTTGAAATAAAGCGAAAACCCCTCTAGAACCTGGACCGGACTGGAGAGGCTACCAGGTCCCGACCAGACCGATTTAGGTTTTAAAACAGTGTCAATAACATAACAGTGGACGTAAGATTTACACCTTGCATCCGAACCACTTTAAAAACTCATTTTATCTACTTTTTTTATTTATTTACTTACATTATCGTTATTATTACTCATTGGTTCAGTATCATATTTTTCGATCTCTAATAGACCCTTGCACGAACTCCCCCAAAGGATTGCATACTTCTCATTGGTGCAAGAAATCGCCACAATATAATATGTGCATTAATTCTGCAAAACATGAAACAAAAGCTAGCTATATATAAACTATAAAGAATTTGATGAACTCCTTAGACATATTTAAAGTTATGTTCATTTAACAATTATGTATATATTGAGTTTTACGTTGACAATTTTTATAGTTTCACAAACATAAGTTGAGGTATATATAGCCGCTCACTTTAATTAGATTATATTCAAAGCTTTGCTTAATTCCGATCAAACTTCAACTGTTATCAAACCCAATAAAATAAAATTATGTGATATACGATAATTGTTTTAAAATCTACTTTGTTAAAATGGATATATAATATGTTTCATTAATTTAACGCATGGATTTAATGTCAACTTTCTTCCAAAATTAGAAGAGAACACCAATAAATTGTAGACATTTTCAAGGAGCCATACCCATAGCTACCTTTTGACCTAATTTAATTATCATAGAACATTACAATAAATACATTGTCCTAAAGAATCAATCCACATTACTTCAATTTAGTAAGATAAAGGAATGGGAAACCAAATTTTCAACTAATATTATATTATCTTGATGTATTCTGTACAATATGAATTTTTGAGGCTGGGACAATACTACAACTTTCCCTCCTATAATTCCCCTACAAAGAAGACTAGCCTCCACTCGACTGACCAATTTATAAATCAAAAAACCAAGAAGCCACTCTGATTCAGAAACCATCCTTCCCCCTTTGACTAAAGCAACTGGCCTAATTAAATTATACAACTTTAATTTAGAAAAAAAAAAAAAAAACTACATCCTGGGCAATAGGTGATGACGACAAAAATACCTACAAGGGGATAAGGTAAATGGCGGTGGATTTACACTGTGGCATTCGCTGGACCGACACTGAGATTTCTACTTTAAACTTGCTAAGGTATGCTCCATCAGGGAGAGAAAAATGCATTAACCAAGGCCTTAATCCTGTAAAAATTGGAAGGCTGGATTCTCAATAAGTTCTGCAGCAGGCTTCACATTTGAGAAATCCTTCTCTGGGAGGGTTAATGAAATATCATCAACTGAGAAAGGAATGCTGCATAAAAAGTACAGTGAGTAAAAGCTCGAAACACGCCTTATCGTTTCAAAAGGACCAAAACTTTTCCCTTTTGTTCTTCACTTACCTGGAATCGTCATCCAACAAGAAGGATTTGCTATCATCATCGCTGGAGCCTTCTGTCATAAGAATTTTCATGCTAGATATCACCTGTCCAAAGAAAAGGTGAAGCACCAATTAACAAGAAATAAATAAGGAATTTGGAAAGATAAGTCTTAATTAATTTATTTGACTTACATCAGGGGATACACTTTGAGTGTTGTAGTCATCGTCCCAGTACAGCGTACATATTCTGTAAAGCTGCTGAACACTCAAGACCTGAAGAAACAAACAACATTTGTCAAAAGAATCTTAAGTATTTTCAAACATATAAATCCAAATTTATCATGTTAAATGGGAAATAATGTTACTCGTTAACCAAAAATATTACTTAGGAGGGGAAAAAAAAAAAAAACCAACAAAACGTTGACAATAGTCCCAAAAAAAGCATCATATTTTACACTTGAATTGTGCTTAAAAGAGAGACTTACGGGACACAGGTCATTTGTAATATCATCATAGGATATTCTAGTCTTCTGGTGTATAACCTGAAAAAGAATTTAAAAATAAATAAAAAAATCCCTTGGACACTTTAAATGATAGTAAAAAAAAAAAAAGGTAACAGTCAAGATTAAGATCATTGCCATTTGGGNGAAAAAAAAAAAAAAACCGACAAAACGTTGACAATAGTCCCAAAAAAAGCATCATATTTTACACTTGAACTGTGCTTAAAAGAGAGACTTACGGGACATAGGTCATTTGTAATATCATCATAGGATATTCTAGTCTTCTGGTGTATAACCTGAAAAAGAATTTAAAAATAAATAAAAAAATCCCTTGGACACTTTAAATGATAGTAAAAAAAAAAAAAGGTAACAGTCAAGATTAAGATCATTGCCATTTGAGGAAAAGTAAACCGCAGTCACTGCATGATCTTCATAAATAGCATATCTCCAAAAATGCCACAAAAAACATCTTTACAACATGCGTATTAAAACAACCAAAACTAAAATACTCATTTGACACTAAAATAAAATTTTCAGAAACAGACAAAAGAAAATGCCATGAGTACTAATGTCAAAAACACAAAACTCACACTCAAAAAGCTAATGTCGAAGTCAAACATTTGAGAAAGAGGATCTAGAAAACAAATTATTCTTCTACTTCTTCAACATAGAGATACTAGATGTGTAATCTTTCTATTTTTTAGGTAAAACCATATTTAAAGTCCACTACTAGACATATTCTTAGAACTGCAAGATTCAATTATTCCTTTAGACAAAGCGAATTTTCGAAAATAATTCTGAAACCTCACCAAACAGTGCCTACCAGATGCTCTTCGTTTTCTAAACAGTATGACTAACCAAATTTCAGAAATGAAAAACCCCAGTTGAATCAGCAGACGTATTAGTCAAGCAATGTAGGTCATATACATGGAATACAGATAAATCAGAGAAACTCTTAAAATTATTCAACCACAAAACAATAAAAAGATGAGCAAGCCATATAAATCTTGAAAGACAGTTCTCTGACCCAGAGGCAGGATTTCCTGTCAAGCCATAAAAGACAATAAGACCATAAAACCTCGATTTCAAGATTTCCCCATACATGCCCCATGAAAGCTTCATTATTACTTCACTACTAAGCACTGATTGACTGACCAACACACAGTTCATTTTAGAACTCTCTCATAGGTATGAGCAGTTCAGTGGACATTTTCACTTAAAGCATAATCAAAGCGATCAAACAGCTTTAGTTACAATGCTACTTTACAAAAGTTATATATAAGTTCTATTTGGTGGATCTAATACTCAATTACAATGTTCTATTCCGTAGTAACTAATAAGGAGGGATCCCAAAGCTAAGAGCCACGGCCCTACCTTTATATAACATGAGAAAACTTGTCATGTAATCTTTGACACTAGCTTTTATCTTCCATCTTAACTCGATCTATCTAGTTTTGAAAATCAGAAATTCTTGACTAGAACTTACAGGCCTTTATTACTTCTGAAACTCCTATATAAGGGTACCTGTGACCACTATCCCACAAGAAAACAGTACCTTCACCAGAGAAAGAAAATCAACCATATCTTCATCATCCAATCCAGAAATTTCTACAATACCTCCTAACTAACTCAGTAAGAAAACTTGTATACGTAGATCAAATTCATTCATTGATTTACAGGCTGGCCCTAGGCATCTATTCCTCAATATTTCTAAATACTTACAACTGAAGAGTGGGTGTGTTGAGACTGTAAATCTATTCCTACAATGATTTTTCAATCCAAAGAGCTGATGGACAGATGTCTTGAGACTGACAGCATTTTTCAAAGCTAATGCACTCTAAAGTCTATCAACACCACAAATCTTTGCTATATTATTCTGGCCTTGGTGAACCCCCTTTTGTGATGGGATAAAGCATGGTGCCACTTTATCCTGCTACCTAGGTTGGAAATTTCAGATACAAATGAAAGTTTTATGGAGTCACGGTAGCAATCTTGACAATTGACAGAGGGACATAATAATGCTTAATTCATAAAGACAGTCAACCAAGTTCGTACATTACCAGGCATTAAAATAAATAAATAAAGAAGCCAAACATTCAAAAAGAGTTAACATCATAATATCCAGATATCATTAGCAGGTACTGAGCAATTTATATTTTCTCGAACATTAAATTAAAGAAACATACCAAGAATCCAACCGCTTGTCTAGTGTGTTTGAGTTCATCCCAGGATGAACCTGCATACTGCAACAAGAGGAATTTTCAGACAAGCAACTGATGAATGGTATAAAATTAAGACTGTTATGACATAAAATCAAGATTGCCAAAGAAGAAACTCCAGTCAGGGAGGATTGTTCAAATGGTGAGAAAATTTAGAAATGTACTGGTACTTGTCAAAAAGGTAAAACAGTACCTCAACTTTTTCTTTCCCACACCACAGTTCTAGTTCAGCTAAACCAGATTTTACATATTCTCCATTGCTGAATGAGCAGCACTCTCGACGAAGCAGAAGGCTGTACTAGCGATGCAAACATTGAATTAAAAGTTAATATGGAGGAAGATCACTTCAAGAATTTTTCTTTTCAATGATAAAAAATTAAGAAGATCAATTGTAATAATTGAAAAAAGTTAATAAAAATGATGAACAAGTTGTCCATCATATTCAAGGAAAAACAGTTGAGAAAAGATTAGGCAATGAGTTACCTATTAAAGAGCTGTACATCAATATATGAGAAAACTTGAGTAAAGATCTTTTGCACAAGAACTTGAGGCACCTGAGACAATTGTAACCATAAGTCTCATACACATGAAAAGATATGAATAACTTTATATAGAAAAACTAAAATCTCATACAAAATTTTCTTTCAGTGTAGCGAGCAGCCCATTAAGGCTCTCAATAATGCTGCTCCAGGGACTAGATGCAGGACCATTGCTAAATGACTGCACAGATGATCTTATGGAAGTTCCCTTTGACATCCTTGGTGCCTAAATCAATGGGATAACACCTTATTGGAGTTAGAAAAATTGCACTTCTAGGATATAAGTAACCGATCTCGAGTAAAATAACCAGCAAAGCATTTAAATCAAGTATGAGATCTTGCCACTTAATACTCTCACCATTATCATATTTTCTTCCAACATAGTATTTTTGCACATTTAGAAAAATGCAAACAAGATCAGGCAAGACTATGCCAAATAGTTGGTACAACACCAATTTTGCCAACATCAATTGGTCATGTAACAAAATAAAAAACTCAAATTCAGAACTGATCATAATGAAGTTTGCAGATGCAATGTCAAAATTAGTATATTAAATTTCAATTGATCACAGGTAAAATCACTTCATTTTTCTCTTTTTGAAACTTTAACAAAAATGCATCACAAATTATGTGGGAAAAAATGTGTCCTCAAGATGCTAAATTAGACTCATCAAATATAGCACATAAAAGAAATGCAGAGTTAAATAAGACACTGGAAAAAAGCAGCAGAAAACTAGGAGTCAAGTCACCAGGATACAAAAAGAAATCAGCAAGGAAAAGTGATTTGTTGAGGAAAGAACAACGGAAAACTAACAGTTCTCTTACCTGGATACAAGAAGAAAGATGTGGTGACAGATCATTTTTCAAGTTGTCTCGAATGATCCCGTAAATCGTTTCCACATATGCTGTGAGCTGCTGCTTAAAAAGCAAAGCTGGATATTTGGCCTCAACCTGGCGCACGATATCTCCAACTGGAAGGTTGGCAGAAGAAGGGGATGAGCGGAATCCCTACCAAATATGACAGATGTTGAAAAATAAATAAGTGTTCTACATACAGTTCTTAATTATATGATCATATTCAAAAAAAATAGTTCAAACTGTAATCCAAGAAACATATGATTACTTGGGTCATCCGTCCAAAAAATGAAGTTGGTGTGGGAGGCTTCCGCTGTGAATTTGGACCGCTGGCCTTTAAACTCCTTTGAAGCAAAGACAATAAAATAGACGTATTGGATAGCCAATAAGCCATATGATTGTTGCTGTCAGGCTTCTGCAACACATTACATAGAACAAGCATGTTGATTTCTCTTTTTTTATTTGTTATTTCTATACGAAAAAAAAAAAAAATTAACTTTATTAAAGGGATCAAGCTGGTCTATGATGAAGGTGAACCACACCAGTCCAGCACCAAAAAACCGACAATACATAGTTAAGTTTTAACACAGATAAAGTACTCAAAAACCAGTACACCATCATGCAATTTGCATTAATAAAAAGATCAAAGTAAAAGTTTTCTTGTAATTGAAGTTCACAGAACTGCTAAAAAACAGATATTATCCAAAAAAGGAAGGCCACTTCCTCACAAGCATCTCCAAAATGCCTTCAATTTAATTTTACTAAATAACCCAAAAATGGCTAACAATGTTAGATTTCAATTCACTGGACACCAAACGGTTCCTTTTTACTCCACTTTACTACTCATCCTCCTTTTCTTTGCTTTTCTTTATCCTTTTACCTTTTTCCATTGGCAGTAGATGTGAGCATGCTGAGTTCATGGTGAGCAGGTAGTTGGTGAAAATTCACATAACCTCCTTAATCTGTGCACACATACTTTAACCATGCTTAAAAAACCAGATATAAGTTCCTTCTATTTGGGGAAAGATAGTCAAACAAACCCATCAGATTTTCAAAAACAGTAATTCTACAACAATCAACAGATAGAAAAAAGTGGAAGAGAAAAAATATGTGATGGGAAATGCAATCCAGCTTTCTATTCATAATAAACTAAAATGGAATTTCCATTTTTGGATCTTATGATCAGAACCATAGATGATGAGGTAAAAGCTTCCTTTAGCAAGTGACTCCCCACAGTTTTTCCATAAACAGAAATTTAAATCGGCACTGGAAAAAGGAATAAAAATGAGCACAGAATAATTGTGTAATGTTTTTCCAATCACCTCTATTGCAGAACCAATCATCTGAATGAGACGATCAAATACACTAGTTTTGTCTGCCTCAAATGATCTCCAGTGGAGAAGACATTTATATATGGTAAATGCTGCAACTGGTTTATCATTACTGAACCCAAGATCTTGTGACACACATTTGATTAGAGCATCCACAGATTCCTGCACCATGGAAGACTCCAAAATTAGAGAATAAATCCAATTGACTTTCAACTGAAAATAAAAGAAAATTAACTCAAAGATTAAGACTATAATCTTGCTTTCTATCTAAAGCACATACATTCTGCCGTTCAATCTGGGATCTCCTTAATCTACTATCAAATGTACCAAGCTTTTTAACCGGGGTGGCACTTTGTGGTTCCTGTAAGAGTATGCTCTCAGAATTATAGATATGAAATATGAAAATAACACACCATAAAACTAAAATGCATCAACTTTAATTTCATCACTTACATGATGACCGTTTTCCAGAGGCTGCAAAAATGCAGAACAAAGGATCAGCAAATTCCCCAAATATGCAATGTAGAAGCAAAAACTAGACATAAGAAATAATGTTTCACAACAAGCTTACCTGAGTTGCACTTGATAATTGTTTTGAGATTTTTCTAGAGGATGAATTCAACAATGATTGATGCCGCAGAATTTGGTCCTCAGTTTCCATGTCAGAAAGTTTTTCTTCAAGCCTGAAAACAGATGTAGGCAATATTTTAAACAAATTAACAAACCCAGGTTAATCAAGGAAAAAAGCAATTGGATCAGAGATGCAATTTGGCACAGTTTTGCAAAAGTAGACAACTTATTGTATTGACCTCTGCATTGTAGTCTTTAATTCAATTATCTTTGACTCTGCATCCAAAGCCTGCTTCAGCCGCTCTTCACAAAGTTTATTTGTTTCTTCAAATTTCTTCTCTGTTTCTTCAATTTTCTTTTCCAGCGAACTTACCAGAGCCTACAATGTGTCACACAGCAGGCAGAGTATCAATAAGCAAAGATAAAAAAATAAGAAGAATAACATAAAAGTTATCACATCCAGAAGTATGCATTAACACATATAAGCAAAACCCAAAATCTCATTCAGAAGCAAATATGTGTGAACTTACCTTGAGTTGTTCATTTTCTTCAGTAAGTTTATTCATCATTTCATTATCAATAACAGGGACTTCATGAACAACTGGAACTTGTTCAGCTGCTTTCTTAGCAGCCTCTTGCTCCTTGATAAGCAGTGACTTCGTTTCTTGGAACTGTTGTTGCATCTGTTGTAAAGCAGACTGCAATTTTGCATTTTCCTGTGTTTTGGCTTCCTCAAGATCAGCCTGCATCAAGTTAATCAAATTATAAGTGAGCAATATGAAATAATATAAGCATTATCTTTTATTCTAAACCAGAGGGCTGCTGCTCTGTAAAATCATTAAGCATAAAAATCTCATATATATACTCCATCTGCTTCTTGTTATGTCATTATCTTCTCGCACTTTTTCCCTTAGGAGACCAAAGAAAAGTCTAAAAGAATCACTTTAACGGTAGTATGCAACTGATTGGCCGTAATAAAGTGACGCTTAAATATAATTTAAAATGAATCCCTTCTTAACCATTCAAAAATCAAAACCTATGTATCAAGAACCCATGAACACACTGTTGTTATAATCTAACAGCAACTATATTAAAATATTGTGATGCGCATTCATCTATCCATAAAAACTTATCAGAAAAAGTATTCTACCTTCATTCGTTTCTCTAGCTGCAAACGCCATGTAAGTTCTTCAACTTCCTTTTCCAGTTTACTTTTGGCAGCTTGGAGAGCACCAGTTTCCTTAGCAGCCTACAGGCATACAAGGACCAGAAAATATTCATGCATATAATCACTTCAAGAAATATGAGCACAAGGAACATGAATAACCAATTTGGACAGCTGAGGAAGTAATTTCATAATTGGCAACAAGAAAGAGAGACATAAAATATATACGGCAATAGATAATATTCTATAGCTACATTCTCTATAAAATCAAAAGGGAGGAAAGGTGAAATTAATGATTTAAAAACTTGACAAAGTTACTTTCATCCTGAAGCAGGTATATTTCAGATCCAGCCAAAAAAGCATTTCGCCCTTACAAATATTCAGATATTCCAAAATAAAAATCATCAACAACTAAAGATAGAGACTTACCAAAATTGAAGAAAAGTTGGGAGTTATTGTAAGTACAGTTGTACTAGTAAAATTCATCATTTAATATATTTCTGCTATTATATATTACACTAGACCCAGCCACTGAGGATAAAATTTCCATTTCTAACCTATGCTAACTTATCTGTTTTTCCAAAACAGTGTAGCACCATTTATTTCAGTTTTGTAAATGGTAGGGAGAACTAACAGAAACTTCAAAACCTAGTTATTACATGTGCAACACCCATTTAGTTTTGTCTTCTAAAGGACCTACACAAAAAGATTTTATTTTTTCTTACGGAAGCTAAAAGCAGTCTATGTCACCACCTAATGATGTAAGCTTTTGGTCTGGATCTCCTGATAATCAACATAAATAGTCATTTAGTAAATTAAATATGTGCAAATATGTTTTCTCAAAGAAACAGAAGAAACTTATAATTATCAAACAAAATAAGCATAAGCATGCTTATAAACAAAATTGTAAGCTTAAAACTTAACCAAGAAATGGAGAATATTGATCAAAAAATGAATGAGGATATCACCATTTTAAGCTTCCTTAACTCTCTGCGTGCAATTTTCGCTCTCTGGGCACATTGTACAGCAATTGCTGCTTTCTTCATCTTTAAATAATGACAGCAAGCTAAGTATTGTCGGCAATGACTCTGTATGATCACAAATAAACCCCAATCAGAGGGAAAAAACCATGTAAAAGGTTGTTAACTCTAAAGTAGTACATGCTGAATGGTTGTTAAACTCTCAAGTAGTACATGCTGTTACAGATAGAATGAACATCCACCTAGTACATTATAAGCAACTAGCTTAAGAAAAAATGTACTTTGATAATTCACTTTTTTTTAATATATGTGTGTGTGTGTGTGTGTGTGTGTGTGTGTGTGTATAATATCATTAATACAAAAAAAGGATACAAAATTTAACAACAGGCCAACAGGAACTTCAAAAACCAAAAATTCTATAGCCCTGACAGTATATCACCACAAAAGAATCAAAGTGGAAAAGGTACAGCCCAGGAAACAATTTAACCGAAGACCCATCCGAGTTCAGATTTATGAAGAAAAATGAGTTGTCTTCATAATTCCAATCCCTAAACTAAGTTTACATAAAAGAGACTATTATTATCAATACCAAATAAAAAACATAAAAAACCATCGCATAGCTAGTTTAGAGAGATCCTCTAGATTTGTATGTATGTATGTATATATATAGGATAGGAAGCCCAGTCTTCTGATTCATTATTCTGCTTATGCTTTTAGTTTATCCTCTATAACCCTGATTAGCAGTATCTCTCACAGGAACCATTTGTCAGTTTAAAATTTTTTAGATCTAAGAACATGAGTTAAGAAACAATAAACTAAAAAATCAAAGTTCTGATGAGAAGGAAACTACAATGAATTTTTATATGCCATGCAACCACACAATTTGGTTTCACTTAGGATCTGATCATAGCCTAGGCACAAAGAGCAACGAATTCAATACCATTACCCCAGACCTCAAGTACAAAACTTGGCTTCTCAGCTTTAACAGATCAACACTTGCTTTGCTAATAAGTTTCCAAACATTACTCACAAACCCAAAAAAAAAAAAAAAAAAAGGGAGATGCAAACGAGAAAATATAACGCATAAAGACAAAAGACAAAGAATGGTATTTCCATCTTACCTGGATAATAATTGTTGCTCTTGTATGCTTTCTAAACCGAAGCTCATTACGAGCAGCCATCCCGCGCATGCCTGCTTGAATAGAAACGGCTGAAGAACACAACTTATTGTAAGCTTTCTCTGCAAGATACCTGCGTGAATATTTCTGGATTTTTACACTAGCAGATTCTCTTCTCATTCTCTCAAACTGATGCAGTGCATTTTGTCCTACAATCAGCTCAGAGGATAAACAACAGTAAAATATGCATATAACTGAAAGCAATAAATTTTCAATCAATTAATTTTGTGAACTACAAAACAATTAATTCAACGAGATGCAACGAGATGCACAAGTGCTATCATTACCTCTGCAGAAGGTTTGGATTTGTACTGCAGACAACCGCAACAAGATGAAGCGTTTACGACACAAATATGAACGAACTTTCCTCTGGATGATGCTTGCTGATCTTCCTAGTACCTCTTTTCGTCGAGCATCTAGTTCTGCCATCTGACCTGCTCTCAGAAACACTTTTGTTTTTCCAATCTGCAATATAGTTGGATCAATAAGAGTGCTTGCGTAAATATTAGCTACCAGATGGCATATACATTGAACACCAGTTGTTTTTGGTGTAAATGACGATATTGTGATGCAACTAGAACCTAAAACCAATACAACAATGGAATGACACATTTCTACCAGAAGTGCACATGCAACTTATGCAGAAGGAAAAATTTTTAAGAACTGGTTCTACACATACTAGCCCACAGGTATTAATGACAGCAAGAACAACAGCATAAAAAATTACTGTAAAAAAAAGTGTAAGAGTCATAAAATGTACCTGATAACCTTTGAGGTTCACCTTCTCTAGAAGCCTCTTGCAAGCAATGACCTCATCATGGCTGTCAATGAACAAATAGCAGTCAAAGAATATTAGTGAAACAGCCAGGGCACAACTTTTCAAGATCCAACAAATGCCAAACACCAAAGAAAATTAAAGTAAACTTTGAAGTTACCTGACATCCAAGACATTTGGTGCCAAGATGCGAAAACGAGTTAAAAACTCATGAAATGGCTTTCTAGTGGGATATCCAGCACAACTGATCCTAATTGCCTCCATAACACCCTGGAAAAATGAAATTCATTGAGTTTGAAAATGTTGCACAAGACACTAATTAGCAACAGCAACACCATTACTGCAAAAATGGCAAAACTTACCCCACAACGTAGTTGATGTAGAACATTAGAATTGTCAAAGATTCCTGGCTTGAGAACATTATTCGGCTTAACACACCGTATGTAATGCGGTTCAGTGGCACTCAGTGTTTCAAGCAATGCTTGCAATTGTTGCTGTATTTAAGTATTTGATAAGAATTACCACCAAAAACTTCAAAGAAAATATTAGTAAATGATGCATATTAAGGCAAACCTTAAAGCGAGAACCTATGGATGAGAACTTTGACGATTTGGAGGATTCCTCAGGTAAAGTTGGGAATAACGCTGAAACAAAGGGGCATCCTGAAGCACTCAGAAGAGCTTGATGCTCAGCAACAACATAATCTTTGTTCTTGTCCAGAAAGAACTCCGTCTGGTATGTGACCTGAAATCAAATATCCCAACTAATGAGTGACCTGAAATCACTACTTTCTTTTTATACGTATTTGACTAAATTTGGCATAGTACTCTGCAGCCAAAACAACATAGTTGCTTACATCACCAGCATAGTGAGAAATGGTGAAGTCAGTACGTGCCAACTTTGGCTTGTTGAAACGCTTATGTTCTTTGAAAGTCTGATATAGTTTCTCAGCAAAAGTCTCATATGTTGATCGAGGAAACATACTACAAATAGTTACAAATAAGCCATGTCGGAAAAAAAATGAAGTAAAGAGGAAAAGTGGCAACCACATTTTGTTTCAATACATACCACGCTTCATCTAGAAGAGCAATGATGCCACCAGGTTTCTGGAAACAAAAGGTACAGATCAGAAATATGAAACACAAATGAAGCATAAAAATTTTTTTACATTCACCATTTGGAGCACTTCTTTACAGCAATGGAGAAAAACTAATCTAAGAAACAAACATTGAAGAAATTCAAAATAAACTGGAAGGGTAAAGTAGGATTGCAGAAAAAACACTTGATATATCAAAACTATGAAAGTACTGTATATATTTAAATGAAAAACATAAATTCATCTGTTATGACTATGTCAACAAACATTGGTGTACAAAATCATTTTATCTCATGTAAATTTCCATTGTACCAGAACAAATCAGCAAACATTTAGAAAACAAAATAACAATTCTTCCACCAGTAAATTGTTGTACCTAGAGTTTTCCTTTACCAATAAAATATAAATGAGAAAATTTAATAAATGGTAGATCATTAATGTCCCAGAAACAAACAGTTATTGTGCACTAGATCCCTCTCTGCTAAGGTGAAACATTTACCCAGATTCAATGTCTACAAGTCTACTCATTAAGTATGTGGTTTTAATTGTTCCAATTGATACTCAGAGGTCTGTGTGCTTGTGCTCTTTAAGTACACAGTGGTCTTGATGTAATGAAGAGTTTGCATGTCCCAGAAAAAATGCTCATATAACAATCAAAACAGCCTTAAGAACATCAATTTGCAAAAAATATCAGTTAATTCCGGCATTGTAATATAAGGTGCAATCCAATATAAAACATTAAGCATCAGGAGACTGAATCACCTTTTCAAGAAGATCAAGAACATCCTGATTATCAATAAAATCTATATAGCTCCAGTCAATTTCTTCCCTAGTATATTCTTCTTGCTCCATCTTGAAAACATGCTGTAAAAAGAGTACTAAGGTTAAAGTAGAATTAGTTTATAAGTTACAATAACTACGAAAAACACGAAATGAATGTAGCTAAATCCTATGGTTAACCTGGTTAAAGTGTTGCTGCAGCTTCTCATTTGTCAAATTGATACAAAATTGCTCAAAGCTGCAGACGAGTAGTCAACATCAAAAAATGAATGTGATCATCAAAATATGCTGAATATGAAAGTCCAAAAAGCAATTCAAATAAAAAGGACAGATGCACATAATCGTAGATTGACATGTAAATGTGTTAAGAATTCAAATATCCACAACATTGGCCATTATTGAAGCAAAAGCAACAAGCTAGCCGAAGAAGTAAGGAAAGAGCTACCATGCAAATATTTCCC
Source organism: Pistacia vera (assembly GCF_008641045.1). Classification (NCBI taxonomy): domain Eukaryota; kingdom Viridiplantae; phylum Streptophyta; class Magnoliopsida; order Sapindales; family Anacardiaceae; genus Pistacia; species Pistacia vera. The sequence goes on from NW_022196839.1 coordinate 279,037, forward strand.
CAAGTAGAAAATGATTCTAAGAGTTGAATGCTAGAATGCATCATTAGGACCTTTGACAGGATATAAAATATGATGAATCCTCATATCAATCTACATGTGGCGACACTGCCACTAATGTTTCCATTTCCTTAATTAAACATTATTATCTCAGAAAACATAGGGATTTATGCAATTCACCATAAGAAATCTAAAATGATGAAAGCAAAAGCGTACCGGTTAAGCACCTGTTTGTCTTGAAACTCTCGAATCCATAAATATCCAGAACTCCGATTAGGGTTTTTGAATTCGGATCTTGACCGATAGAATAATTTATTTTGTTCACAAGCCTGGTTCAACAAGTCTATAAGACATCAAAAACACTGGAAAACTGGATAGATGAACGAAAGGTTATTACAAATTGTTTCTTTTATAAAATGAACTTATAAAATATACTTTAACCTACCAATCAAATAATCTCGAATAAACAATTTTAGCTAAAGCATCTCTATTGACAGCTGCAGAGTTTGGATCAAGACATTTTTTTATGCTTTCATCCCGGGTCATAATGACACGTTTACATAAGGAGTCTTCAAGAGACTTCTCATCACACCTGAACAGAGTAGCAGATGAAGGATTTGCCTTCCATGATTTTAGAATTAAAACAGTTATGTGAATATTAGTAAAAGTTCATAGTATAATAAACTACATGAGAAGTTCCGCCACTGTTTTGAGATGAAACCGAGATTTATCATCCTTAGGTTCTGAAGAATCTGGTTCCTCTCCCTTAGCAAACTCAACGTTACCCAAATGGAGTATTGCAGCAACAACCCGGAATATTGCATCCTAAGAAAGGAAACTCCTTAGTTGAGTTTTATATAAGATTAATTCATTGCAAAAAAAATTCTAGACAAATTACCTGGTCACCAGAACCGATCCCAACGACATCCATAGCTCTTCTAGTCGCAACGTACTCCTTAGAATCATCCACTCCATCCAATTCATAGCAATTTGATTGATTTAGATAATGAAAGGTCCTTGGATTTCCCAATTTGTACTTCTTAATGTCCTGATAGAGGACATAATAAAAACATGGGTAAGGGTATTACACTAACCAATGAAATTAAATTAGACAACTACTTTGATGTCAAAAATCTAAGTTTAACGTGATAATTTGTGGCTTATTATTACCATGTCAATCATGGTAGAGCCTTTATTCATTTAGACATATTAAATTGAGTGGACTCGATGCACACAACAACGAAGGACTTAAATCTACAACCTACACCACAAACACAGGATGTTGGACATGATGACTCATGGAAATCTAGATACGAGGACACAGCTATGCATGGCATGTCTTTGCATTCTTGATATTACAATAAGCAGTAAAACTATTGTGGTTTGGTTACTTACCGAAATACCATAAAAAGTAAAACAATTAATAGACTTGTTAGAACATGAAAATTCCATAACAAAATATGTGTAGCATCCTTAAAAGAGTAATATTACTTATCCCAAGTTGTATCCCAAAATTCTTATTCCAAGCGATGTATCATCCTATGAGGCACTACTGTGTCACTTATCTAATTAGCTCATCACTTGCCTCATTAGCTCATCACTTGCACGTCAATGCCACATATTGGATCATTTGGTATGGGAATTTTGGGATACTTCTTCATTTATATAGCATTGATCCCCTTGAAATACTGTATATATTTTGGCAAAAGAAGGAAGATTCTTTTAATTTGATAATAAAAGCATCACCTTCTCCAATCTTTAAACACCAACAACGAAAACCTCTGATAAAACGTAAATCAATATTTTGGTGTAAGCTTTGGCTCCACAAAAGCAAAAGTACTTTTGGGACTATAACATTGGCGCTAGAAACAAATGTTATAATTCTTTGTTAGACTACAAAAAACTCCCCCAACAAGACTAAAAAAGGTCACAAAAATTATCAAAAAGATGGACAATCAAACTAATTTCTCGATTCAATAGACCCGACAACAATTCAATCCCTTTGAATATGGAAAAAATAAATCCTTTGAAATTACTTCGCAAGCAACACCCATATTTATAGTAATTGTTCCAAAAGGATTAGAGAAAGAAGAAGAATAAGATGAAGTAACATCAAAACTTTGTATGTAAAGAATAATTATATGACTAAGAAGCCTTATAGCATACTATTCAATTTATCACCACCCACCTGACAAATATCATAAACAAGACATACATGATACTATATTATTCCGAACACATTAAAAAAAGAAGAATAAATAAGATAAAAGTCACATCAAAACTTGTATTTGAAGAAGAAGTAGTGATTATATGTCTATGAAGCATTATAACCTCATACTCAATTAATCATCACTCAACCAACAAATACCATAAACAAGACATGCTTTACCTTTGTCGGTGCTGCACAAAGCATGTAAAAGCAATGATAATTTCGCTCAGGATCAGACACTTGACAGACACGGGAACGTTCCAGTAAATAAGTTCTAATGGCAGCTCCTGAAATCCTCCCCCTTTGATCAAATTGAATCTCCACGAACTTACCAAAACGACTGCAATGACATTACAAACAATTCCAACACAATTTGCCATAAACAGACAATACAACAACAATTCTAGAACCATAAGTTTTCTCACCTAGAATTATTGTTTCTCACAGTCTTTGCATTACCAAATGCTTCCAGGACAGGATTGGACTACCACACCAGGAAAAAAAAAAAAAAAAGTGGAATTAATGCAATATACCATCTTAGTCACAAACCACCAAGTTGGACACATAATAAGATTAAATTTGCTACCTCTAGGACCTGCTGCTCCACAGACCGCTTCTTCTCAGTTGTAGTTCTTCCTCCCATATGGGCAAGATACNGCTATGCATGGCATGTCTTTGCATTCTTGATATTACAATAAGCAGTAAAACTATTGTGGTTTGGTTACTTACCGAAAAACCATAAAAAGTAAAACAATTAATAGACTTGTTAGAACATGAAAATTCCATAACAAACTATGTGTAGCATCCTTAAAAGAGTAATATTACGTATCCCAAGTTGTATCCCAAAATTCTTATTCCAAGCGATGTATCATCCTATGAGGCACTACTGTGTCACTTATCTAATTAGCTCATCACTTGCCTCATTAGCTCATCACTTGCACGTCAATGCCACATATTGGATCATTTGGTATGGGAATTTTGGGATACTTCTTCATGTATATAGCATTGATCCCCTTGAAATACTGTATATATTTTGGCAAAAGAAGGAAGATTCTTTTAATTTGATAATAAAAGCATCACCTTCTCCAATCTTTAAACACCAACAACGAAAACCTCTGATAAAACGTAAATCAATATTTTGGTGTAAGCTTTGGCTCCACAAAAGCAAGAATACTTTTGGGACTATAACATTGGCGCTAGAAACAAATGTTATAATTCTTTGTTAGACTACAAAAAACTCCCCCAACAAGACTAAAAAAGGTCACAAAAATTATCAAAAAGATGGACAATCAAACTAATTTCTCGATTCAATAGACCCGACAACAATTCAATCCCTTTGAATATGGAAAAAATAAATCCTTTGAAAATTACTTCGGAAGCAACACCCATATTTATAGTAATTGTTCCAAAAGGATTAGAGAAAGAAGAAGAATAAGATGAAGTAACATCAAAACTTTGTATGTAAATAATAATTATCTGACTAAGAAGCCTTATAGCATACTATTCAATTTATCACCACCCACCCGAAAAATATCATAAACAAGACATACATTATACTATATTATTCCGAACACATTAAAAAAAGAAGAATAAATAAGATAAAAGTCACATCAAAACTTGTATTTGAAGAAGAAGTAGTGATTATATGTCTATGAAGCATTATAACCTCATACTCAATTAATCATCACTCAACCAACAAATACCATAAACAAGACATGCTTTACCTTTGTCGGTGCTGCACAAAGCATGTAAAAGCAATGATAATTTCGCTCAGGATCAGACACTTGACAGACACGGGAACGTTCCAGTAAATAAGTTCTAATGGCAGCTCCTGAAATCCTCCCCCTTTGATCAAATTGAATCTCCACGAACTTACCAAAACGACTGCAATGACATTACAAACAATTCCAACACAATTTGCCATAAACAGACAATACAACAACAATTCTAGAACCATAAGTTTTCTCACCTAGAATTATTGTTTCTCACAGTCTTTGCATTACCAAATGCTTCCAGGACAGGATTGGACTGCCACACCAGGAAAAAAAAAAAAAAAAAATGGGTGGAATTAATGCAATATACCATCTTAGTCACAAACCACCAAGTTGGACACATAATAAGATTAAATTTGCTACCTCTAGGACCTGCTGCTCCACAGACCGCTTCTTCTCAGTTGTAGTTCTTCCTCCCATATGGGCAAGATACTGCATAAGCATCTTTGTACTTTCTGTTTTACCAGCTCCACTTTCCCCACTAACCAAAATTGACTGGCTTATTCCCTCATTAACCATCAGTCTGTAATAACGAATTTTTATAATGCCAGGCGCATTAAAATCCTAAATCACAAATAATTAGGACAGATTAAGGCTTAAGATATATTACCGGTAAGCAGAATCTGCAAGAGCAAAAGGATGAGGGCTCAGCTCACCCAAAGCTGCCCCTTTATATTGTTCCATCATATGATTATCATACAAATGAGGAAGTCTTTGAAAAGGATTCACAGCAATCAATATATTTCCTGTATAAGTCTGGAATCACCATTGGTTAGTTTAGATTCATATAAAGTTGAACCAGCGAAAAAAGGAAAACTAAAGTAAGAAATGAACACCAAAATATTAAGCATATATAGTAGTGAGCACTGTCCAAACCCCAGAACCAAAAGAAAAAGAATACAACTGCATGAAATAGTAACAAGGATATGAAGCATCTAATAAGACCCGCACAGTTAAAATGTACTTACCAAACAACAAGGCCAGAAGGAAATGTTTGGATACAAATTAACTGTTTAATACTTACATATATTTCATTTATATCATATCGACACTTTAAATTGTATAGAACCCCTGGTTCATGAAGATAAGCCAGCTTTGTCATATCATCAACACCACTTGGAGGAAACTCAGCATCCTTTGGATAGACATTGGAGGCTTTGGCAACAACCTAGAACATGCATAGTACATATATCAGGAACACTTCAACAAAACCACTAATTTCTTGTAATTAAATAAAAAATGAAGCATAGTACCAGATTTCATAAAGAGTCATCATGAAGTGTAAAATAACATTCAGGCACAAGATTAACTTTTACGAGCATAGCTACCTTTTTCCTTATAAGAACTATTAAACTATATTTTAAAAAATAATAGCAATAATAATGAGATAGGTACATCAATACATTAAATATCTACATAAAAAACAAAAATGGTACTGTTAGATGAAGCAGTCCCAAGATTCTAATGCAAAATGCTTCACCAATTAAGATACTTGCACACACAAAATAAAAGGGGCAACGGCAAGTGGTAGTTGTTGTTGGAATAGCCTCCCAAAAGAAAAGACAAAAGCCTCTTTCATTACACAATAATATTCTCAAATTTTGCTCAAATTTTCCTATCAAATATTAGATTATTTTCATTTAACCTAAAAATAGTGTCATCCAAGGGTTCTCATTTTTGTTTCTAGCTGACAATATCAACACCAAAATCCCACAATACACCAATAAAAACACAAAACCAGTCATTTGACTGTACTGTATCCAGGCACACTCCTCACTAAAAAGCAACACTGATCTGAAGCAATTTCATTTGCAAATAGAATGTAAAAGGATAACACCCGTTTACTTTAAAACACATGTTGAAAGATGCATTAATTGACATATTCTGGAAGCAAATCTCCCCCAACCAGTACTTCTAATATAAACATCCCATGGCCACAGAAGTCTTCTCTACATGCATGACAATGAAAATCTTGTGTACATGGTGCATGTCCACGTTCCTTGATCTCCAAATGCAGAATCTACTTACTTGAACCATCATCACATGTTATAGAATTACATGTAGTGATTGACTTAGCAATACACGTCATTATAGGATTCCATGTAGTGACTGACTTAGTAAAACATGTTATTCATCATATATGACATTCACATTGCAAATAAAGTCCATTGCAATATCTCAGCCAGGCTTCTTGACAACTAATACTTTATTTTGTTCCAAATTAATTAGTTTCAATGAAGTATTCGGCCACATTAACTATTCTTCAACTCCAATAATACCTTCATACAAGAAATAAAGAATTTAATGTCCACATACCCATTATCCAATAATAAATTGTGAAAAAGGCATTAAACAGATTACTGTGTAATTATATATATGTGTATCAATGTTTATATACAATGCTTACAGAAACAAACTTTCAAAGATAAGGAAAAGTTCCTTCTTTCTATAATGGAAAAGATGCATAAACACTACTGAGAAGCGGCACTTACTGTCTTCCCTGATGTACAGTATATTTTGAACTCTTCATTGTTATCTTCTTCTACCTCCCCATCTATCCAAGTTACCTCCGGATCCTCAGTCCAAACAAGAGACCCAACAGCCAAATCGACTTGACCAGCCTGAGTGGCAAAGTAATCGTGAGTACATCAGCTTGAGAAAGTAGTCTAATCTTCATCTATAAGATAGACATCAGAGACAAGTAGAAGCCATGCAAAAAGACATTTCAATCTAGAAGCAATAATTTGGCCTAGAATATCAATTGAATACAATTCAATAGCATAAAACATAAAATATGAGTCTGCATTTTTGTCCTTCAACACATCATAAAACATGGATAATGCCATCCAGTTCAAGGGTGATTATCACCACAAATTTGGTAAATGCTTTCGCTTTTTGAAAAGACAAATATCAGATTAGAAATTATAGAAAAGGATCTGAAATTGGCCTTTTACTCCTCTCACAACAATATTCATAAACCTTTCCAACATATTTTTACCTCCTTATACAAAGGAAATCAGCTTCTCATATATCAGCATTTTCAATGCTAAAATTATTCTACACCAATAGATTTAGTTGACATCAATTTATAGTTGGTTTTCTTCAGTGCTACTCCCACCAATAAATTAGAATGGATTTAATTTCGCCAAGTTTACAACATACTCCAAAGGCAGTCATCATGCAGGCAACAACAACAATGCCACTGTTCCATTCCACTTAATTTCATAACATACATTCAAAAAAAATAAACTCTCCAAAGAAACCCAAAAAAGGGGGCATACAGTGTCCGTGAACACCAAGCATTGTGTGAAAAACATTGCAAATGCATGACGAAGCTATGGCCACAAGGTTTTCCTCATTATAAATATGCAAGATGCACAAATGCATGTCTTACATGAGCTCCCCACAATTCATCCAACGAGTATATGATTCCCAGGGAGGATGATAGGAAGGATTCATTAGACAATGAACAAGAGCGAGAGGGGGTCACATTCCAACCAGATAAAATTCCGTTAAAAATGCAACTAGAAACACTTATTCATTTCAACATAAAAAGTGAAGCACCCACTTCAAAGCCAAAGTACCAACAATTAACTACCTAACCACTAAATATCGTTTATACCAAACCTAGACTCTCCATGTAATACTTAACTACACAAAAGCAGCTCAAAGAAATCAAAAATATTATCTCAATTTTATAAACTCAACGAAAAATTATTCATATTTATATCACCATTATATATAGCTAATCACCAAAATTATCTGCCATTAAACACAAAAACTGATAAAAAAAAAAAACATCAACAGACAAAACAAATATAAGGTTCCATTATTAACTTGAAAAAACAACAAGATTAAAAAAGCTACCATTATTGGCCAAAATCAGATAAGATTTAGATCCAAGGCTGCGCCGATGAGCCCTGCCTTAGTCACCAACAACCGACGCAAATGCACAGAAAACTAATTGAAAGGTCAAAGCCCAGGACCGCACACAATAACGAGAAATGAATAACCGTTATCGTATCGGCGTCTCTATTGCATTTATCATACAAGAAATGTGCAACTGCAGCGACGTCGTAAAAGGCAGGTTTCTGTTCGAAATTGAAGCGCTTCTTGGTTTTCAGGTGAAATGGGAGAAGTTGTTGCAGAGGTACAAGTAGAATGGCGAAAACTTAACGGAATGAACACCGAGACGGCTCTGCAACTAATCTCTCCCAAACGAAGCAACAATGTTCTGTGTTGTTCGGTATTTGTCCTGTAAAAGCCGCGAGAACGTGAACGCCTAAACACAAATGAAAAAACATATTCATTAAAACTTTTAATTCCTAAATTACCCTTGTCTTTTCCAGTACTTACAGATAGACCTGGCAACGGCGGGTTGGGCGGGTATGGTCCGGGTAGCAAGGGTCACTGGTGGAACGGGTCACGGGTTAACGGGTGAAAAATTCTCACGGGTCGACATTTTCATGATCCGTACCCGCCCGTGCGGACGCGGGTCACCCACGGGTCACCCGTGAAAATGGAAGCAGCTTTTTACATTTTCATATTTTACTGTTTTCCTATTAAACTTATTAGTTATAACTTATTATTAATTCAATATTAATATTTTTCATATTATATCAAAGTCACCATATAGATAATAGAATTAATAAACACTAAAAACATAGTAATTACAATTAGTAAACACTAAACATATAAAATTGTTTAACTCAAATACATAAAATAGTAAACACTAAATAATTAAACGTATATAATTGTTTAAACCAAAGTACCAAACACACAAACAAAAAAGCCTCCCTTGATTATGCAATCTCCTTCCCGCCCTTGACTTAATGGCACAACCAGGAGCATCATCAATTTCATCTTCTACAATTAACAAGATATAAGTTAACTATCGTAATATATAACAAACAAAATATTAAAACTGTGAAATATAAGTTAAAATGTTACCTTTAACTTCATATCCAGAAATCCATGTCCTGGAGCTGCTGTTGAGAGTCGAGCGAGTGAGGGAGTGGAGCTGCTGTGAGAGGACTGGAGCAGTGGAGGTTGTGGAGCTGCTGTGGAAGAGAATGGCTGCGTTTTTTTTCTTTTCTCTAATAAGTTTTGCTATTTTACTTTAGATTAGGGTTTGAGTTGAGTGAAATGTGAGACAGTGTCACAGTGAGAGGACGAGACAAGTCATTCTGATTCAGCAGTTTTTTTTTTTTTAAATTTTGAATTTGCGGGTCAGCGGGTACCCGCGGGTAGTACCCGGTCCACCCGTAAAAGTCACGGGCGGGCCGGGTACGGGTTAATTTTTTACGGGTCGAGATATGTATTACCCGTACCCGCCCGTTGGGTACGGGTACCCGTTGACCCGCGGGTACACCCGCCCGTTTGCCAGGTCTACTTACAGATAGCGCCATCGTTCTTTTTTCACTGCGGAGATTCTGTACGTCGCAGTCTTAGTTATTTGGTGTTACGCCCCGTTTGTAGAAGCCAAAGTTTGTTTTTATTTTTTTTAAATATTTTCTGAAAGAATATCTTCACATATTAACTGAATTAAACGAAAAAATTGGATAAGAGAAGTCAATTCAACATATACTCAATAAATGAAGCTAAATAATTCAATAGTACTTTAGATTACTATATATTAAAAAAAAAGTTATATCACATTATATGGTACACAAAAATTTTATATCTAACATTATTATAAAAAATTTAAATACCAACTTCATATTTCAATTCATATAAGGCCATCTTCAACCCATTGTATCAAATTGGTATGATTTTTAGTGTAAAACACTATTGCATCTTCAACCCATTGCATCAAATATTACACCAAAAACAATATTCCTTATAATATTTTTTTTTCCTTTTATTGTAATAATCAACAATTAATCTATTTCATTCATTGTTTTTGTATATATTAATTAAATATTATGAATAATATTTTTATTAAATAATAATTACTTTAAAATTATACTAATTTAATAAAATTAAGCATTTATTTAATCAAATAAGCATTACATTTAATATAAAAAAATATTACGTCTAATATAAAATGATAACAAAATTTTATTTAAGGATTTGAATTCCATAACCGATCCAAGCCTATGTGAGTTTTTTCAAAATGAACAATCAAGAATTATACAAAAAAAGAGTTCAACAACAAGGTTAGTGATCTCAAAATAACTCTAGTTTTTCTAATTTGTTGATGATTTTAGAGGATCCGGAACTAATCTACCAAAATACTAAATTATTATTTTAGTTTATGTTGTATTTTCTTTTAATTTTAGTGTTTTTAAATTAGTTTTAATTTTTATTTTGAGATATTATAGTTTAATATTTGTATTGAATAAAGTTTTATTATTAATTTTTCATCATTTTTTGAATTATATAATTATTATGATTTTATTATTATAAATAATAATCAAATTAACTTAAATACAAATAACAAAAAAAAATTATTTTTTATACTGTTTGAACAGTACCACACCAAATTGGTGTGCATAAACAATGCTACACCAAATTTAGCGTGGTACTGTATAATGACACCAAATTGGTGCAATATTTGGCATTGGATTGGAGGCATTTTTCACGTCATTTTGGTGTTTTTATACTAAAATAACGTTGGGTTAGAGATGCCCTAACAGTTGTTTTCACAAGTTAATTTATTTATCTTATAATCATTTAATTATAGGATCTAACAAATAAGTGGTTGCACAAGTTAAAATATAAATATGGGATTCATACTTTGTATTTCAATTTTATAATTTATTTAAAGTTTGTTGTATTTAATCTTTTGATATAAAGAATCAAATTACATATATCAAACATTAGACTCAAACTCTACTAAGTAATTTCAGCTTAGATTACACAAGAATCAGAGAAATAAATGCAATTTATGTTAAATTAATTTATAACTTCTTTATTGGTGAATAAAGGATAATAATGATTTAAGTCCTTTGGTGGTGCAAAATCCTGGCCATTATTATCATTTATCACAGCCGCTTTAAAGAGACAATCCTTGTCTTGTTATTAAAAATTGTGGATATCATATGGGATTAATGTAATGCAATCTCACCTGTCAACTCCGTTATTGTTTCTTCTACTTTTATCTTGCTTCGCCATACTACTTCACATTCATATCCGCCTCATCCAAATGGAAATAAATTTAATTGTTAATTTTTTAAATAATTGACATGCAATATAATCTAAATACAATCTCAACGGCCTAAATGTTAATACAAATGATTAAAAAATTGTCTCAAAACATAGTTTAAAAAAAGGTGAAAGTCCTAATATCAATATTCAAACAAGATAATAAAAATAATAATAGAAAAAACTTTTTAAAAAATTGAATTTAAAATACATAAAACATTATGGGTAAAAATAGTGATTTTGAATCAATCATTAATATCTGTTTATCACATATATTAGTTATACTATNATCCATTACACCAAATATTACACTAAAAAGAATATTCCTTATAATATTTTCTTTTTTTTCTTTTATTGTAATAATAAACAATTAATCTAGTTCATTCATTATTTTTGTATATATTAATTAAATATTAAGAATTATATTTTTATTAAATAATAATTACTTTAAAAATTATACTAATTTAATAAAATTAAGCATTTATTTAATCAAATAAACATTACATTTAATATAGAAATACATTACATCTAATATAAAATGATAACAAAATTTTATTCAATGATTTGAATTCCATCACCGACCCAAGCCTACGTGGGTTTTTTCAAAATGACCAATCAAGAATTATACAAAAAAGAGCCCAACAATAAGGTCAAAGATCTCAAAACAACAATAAGGTCAAAGATCTCAAAATAACTCTAATTTTTTCCAATATTTTGATGATCTTAGAGGATCCAGAACTAATCTATCAAAATACTAAATTGTTATTTTAGTTTATGTTGTATTTTCTTTTAATTTTAGTGTTAATTTTTATTTTGAGATATTGTAGTTTAATATTTGCATTAAATAAAGTTTTATTTTTAATTTTTCATCATTTTTTGAATTATATAATTATTATGATTTTGTTATTATAAATAATAATCAAATTAACTTAAATACAAATAACAAAATTTAAATAATAAAAAAATATTTTTTATACTATTTGAACAGTGCCACGCCAAATTGATGTGCATGAACAGTGCTACACCAAATTTGGCGTGGCACTGTACATTGACACCAAATTGGTGCAATATTTAGCATTGGGTTGGAGGCATTTTTCACATCATTTTAGTGTTTTTATACCAAAATAGCGTTAGGTTGGAGATGCCCTACCAGTTTTTTTCACAAATTAATTTATGTATCTTATAATTATTTAATTATAGGATCTAACAAATCAGTGGTTGCACAAGTTAAAATATAAATATGGGATTCATACTTTGTATTTCAATTTTATAATTTAATTAAAGTTTGTTGTATTTAATCTTTTGATATAAAGAATCAAATTACATATATCAAACATTAAACTCAAACTCTACTAAGTAATTTCAGCTAGATTACACAAGAGTCAGAGAAATAAATGCAATTTATGTTAAATTAATTTATAACTTCTTTATTGGTGAATAAAGGATAATAATGATTTAAGTCCTTTGGTGGTGCAAAATCCTGGCCATTATTATCATTTATCACAGCCGCTTTAAAGAGACAATCCTTGTCTTGTTATTAAAAATTGTGGATATCATATGGGATTAATGTAATGCAATCTCACCTGTCAACTCCGTTATTGTTTCTTCTACTTTTATCTTGCTTCGCCATACTACTTCACATTCATATCCCCCCTCATCCAAATGGAAATAAATTTAATTGTTAATTTTTTAAATAATTGACATGCAATATAATCTAAATACAATCTCAACGGCCTAAATGTTAATACAATTGATTAAAAAATTGTCTCAAAACATAGTTTAAAAAAAAGGTGAAAGTCCTAATCTCAATATTCAAACAAGATAATAAAAATAATAATAGAAAAAACTTTTTAAAAAATTGTATTTAAAATACATAAAACGTTATGGGTAAAAATAGTGATTTTGAATCAATAATTAATTACTGTTTATCACATATATTAGTTATACTATATGTTTAACTCTTATCCAACCGTTAGTTTCAAGGTTCGAGGATTATCTAAAATGCAAACAAGTTAGTCTGAACACCTCTAATCATAAAAAAAATATACTAATATGAGTGACCACTAAAACTCTTATTCGATCTATAATTTCAAAGTCTTAGAAAATTAATTGAAATACGCACTAATTAATTCAAACATCTTTGATCCAAAAAAAAAAAAAAAAAAACAAACAAATTTATGATACTTAGGGTATCACATCATATGTACCATTTTTAATAACTACAATATAATGTTAATGGATAACTAATTTTGATGATTGGGAAGGGGGTATTCTTTCATTTTATCCTCTATGCAATTTTTTTTCTCAAGTCAAATAAGCGTGAAAAACGTGTTGTTATTATTATTATTATTATTATTATTGTTATTATTTGACTATAGGATAAAAGAACGGGATGTGAATGTAATGGTATAACCGTGACTTCATTCAAATTTTGAGGGCAATATCGGAACTACATTATCGTTTCTTTGTGACAAATCGGGGGAACAACCCCTGCCCGTTGGTCAGGGAACGGAGACCCGCCGTTCAAATCCTACGGTCCGTATCTCCTCTCCCGATAAGTGGTCCACCCAATTAATAATTAAAGACTTTGTTAAAAAAATTTTAAAAATATTTTCTCCGCTAAGTCCGGATTCTCCGGACGGCTTTTTGCATGTCAGAAATAGAATTAACGCTCACGTTCTTCCTGTGCCTCAAACACGCCACTTGTCGCCTTTTGCTGACGTGGCTCTCTTGCCACCATTAATTCTGCTGATCAAAGACATCAACTGTTATCATGATTCATAAATCGATAGTAGTGTTTGGAGTAATAGCCGTTGGATTTGGGTAAAAGGAGAAGCGTGAGTGGGCTTAGGTGTTGACTTTGACTGCCGTTGATGACGAAGTCAATCTAGGGTCCGTCCTTTAGGCTTTCTTTGAGTTGATATTCTGCTTTGATATTTTTTTCAACCCACAATTCGTCTTTGTAATTACTAAATCAGCCTTGACGAAGCATTTGATGCATGAAAAGCACATTTGGGATAATGATTGAATGGTCTAATTAACTTTTAAATTATAACTAAATGACCTAATCAGTCTTTAAACTATAATTAATTGTAATTACTCTGCTAACTTAACGAATCCTCTCCTCTATAGAAATATAGAATGTATCTTTGAAGCTATAAGTAATGGGAGAATATCATATACTATTATCAACGTTTTCAAATTTATTATCAGCATAATAATTTTATCATTTTTTAAATAATGGACCCTTAATGTTCGAAAATTGTATCATAGATATACCCTTTACCACAACCTTATTATATTGTCAGTTATAGTAGATAAGTGAAATGATAACTTTGGTCTTATAAGAAAGTCTTAAAGTAAATCGGTAATTTTGGTATTACAATAAAATGTTGGAGTAAAATAGTAACTTTGATCTTACAAAAAAAGGTTGGAGTAAAATGGTACTTTAGTCTTGTAAGCAGTTTTAGCCCCAATTAACAAAGGGTTACATAAACTTTCCACTTATGAATAGGGTATAGAACCAATGGTCAATGCTTGGTTACAATTTTGAATCCCTGTTTTGAAGATAACTTTGTGCCAATTTTCATTGACCTGGGAAATCAATCAATTCTTTAGAGGTCTTCGATCGTGAATAAAGTAAAGAAATGTCAATCAGCAACGATCGGGGAATACTATAAATCAAGTAATTGATTTCGGTGTCTTTGATCACAAAGTAACATTGTTATAGCAAAGGGGTGTATGCGATAAAATTTTTAACTTTGAGGGACTATTTGTAACTCAAAGAGGCATTAGTGATACAATTTTCAAAATTTGAGGGTTTATTTGTAAAAAATTTGCAAGTTATCAACTGAATTATAAATTCAGAAACCTTAATGTAGTCTATCACTCTATGATATTTTCGCTTTAAGTAATTGATGCATGCACAAACCCATTATTTTATGTTAAATAGGGCAGATGGTGATGAGTGACACTTTAACTAAAAAGGTTAAAAGCAAAGTTTGATAATCACTAAAGAGAAAGTCCACCTTTTTGTCTGCTAAAGTGGTGATTTTCAGCTCATCACCTCTCTATGTGGAAGCTTCAAAAAAATTTCTGTGACCGTGACTTTTTACTACTGAAGAAACTTATCCATTCACGGATTCACCAACTGAAAATTATTTCTAATTTTTTATTCTCAAATAAACTATCATTTTCAAAGTAATAATAAAGTTTGTGTATTAGTTATTTTTATTGCACAAATACGGCCCAAATTATGGTATACAATGGGCTCATCTTTAGCCCATATATGTAGGCCTGTGAACCCAATAGGTCAGCCATGTGCCAGCCCTTGGTCCAGATGGGCCGAAGGTGCATGTAGACAGACAACCATTGCTATCTCCACCACTTTTGTCATAAGTTAATGTTGCTCTTTCTAATGGTGTAATATGGGATTAATTATTTAACGGTAATGGCTGATTTATTTTTGTCACATATGATTAATCATAGTATTATTCGTTGATTTTATGTACATTATAGATTAATGAATGTGGATCATTTTTGGGTAGTTTCATGAACTAATACGTATTAAGTGATAATCCAGATAAACATTTTACTAAAAAACTATTATAGCAGTAGTCATGGTAATAATTCTTAATTAATTATTATCAAAGATAAAATATTAGGTAGATTAGAATGTCTGTCTATGGTATTGTATTATGTGTGGTATTTATTTATGTGAGACGGTAACTTATTATTAGTGAATTAAATGTGAATTAGATTATAAATTTTGGATATCTTTAATTTAAATGACACGTTTTTAATGAAAGACGTTTGTATGAAGCTTAAAAACAGCTAAGTAACCACCATTGGGTGACCTGATGACAAAAGAGCAAAAAGGGGTTTTATAAGTTCTTGAGTTCGAGTTATCCCAAATACTAATAGGGGTGACTACTGAGGTTTTTACCCGATCGACAGTTTCAGGGTCCTAAGGCTCAATCACCTTGGTGATTAAAAAAAAAAAAAAAGGCTAAGTAAAAAAAGAGAGAAAGTAGACAATATTTACTCATTTCAGTTGGAAGCTGTCGTTTGGTATCAAAATAAGCTCATTATCCTGTGGCACCAGTTTCACATGGCTAACAAATCAAAGCCTAAGTGAATTTATAATCCAACTATATTTTCATCTTAGAGAAACTTGTATAAAAGGAGGACCCTTTACAAGAAAGTAGATAATAGATTTATAAAGTCTTTGAATTTATGTGTGAGACGGAAGAGGACCGGATTTGATTCCCAAGCCTAAAACTAGGACTTTAAAGTAGATTGTTAATTGAATGAACATCGTTTTCATGTATTTTTGGTTTTGCTTTATTTTTTATTATGGTTTCTTCCCCTTGTTCTATCAATTTCTCTGTCAATCATTCTATCTTGTCTATTTCTAAATTTTTTATCTCATTCTTTTACTTCTTCTCCATCATTTGTCCAAGTAATTACTGACCAGAGGCCAGTATAGACTTCCAGTCTAAAAATGATTCATAGATTGAAGTTCCATACTTCCATTATAATTTGTACAATAGGCCCCTGTGGGCAGTAGCCAGTATGGAAGCGAAGAATTCTATCAGATACTTTAGTGGAGCCCAGTTCCACCATAATTCAATATGAATCCCTTCATTTTGGACTTTTGGTATAACTCAACGCACTATCATGTGCGGCCACCTACATTTTAGAGCCATTTGCGGCCCAAACTGATAGAGAGACTTATCATTTTCACCGGATTGTTGTAATATAAATCAATAATACTGTACTTACCAAGAAATGTTATAAAGATTTTCATACAAAATAAGATGGTAAAAAATAAATAAAAGAGTGAAACAAAAAGTCAAACTAATTAAATTCACTTTTCCAATCATTTTTTGACACATCACTTTGTATAAAGATCTTTGTAAAATTTATTTGTAAGTGTAGTATTACTCCATATAAATAAGATTATATATGAATTTCTTGTTTTTATGCTATTTTTTTTTTTTATCAAGTATAAGTGTTCATATTTAAATTTTATTTTTTTATTTTCATAGAGAATTTAAGAGTAAGAAGAGAGAAAAATTCAAATAAAAAAAATTCAATTTTCTCTTTTATCTTCTCTCTCCTCTCTTATAAAATAAAACTTCAATTTTCAAAATAATATTTTTATCACAGAATTGCAATCGGGAATAAAAACTGACATACTCCAGACAAGTTTTTTCAAGACACACAAAATAAATTGTAATATAAAGCGTTTTATTAGTTGTGTAGGTGATAGATTTCATTAATTTCTTTGTACTTTCAGTCTCAGATAATCATATTAAATACGTTTTCATTTCCATATCTCAAAATTGCATACGGGAATAAAAACTGACATACTCAAGACAAGTTTTTCGAGACAAATGAAGTAAATTGTAATTTAAAGCATTTTATTAGTTGTGTAAGTGATAGATTTTCATTAATTTCTTTCTGCTTTTAGACAACCATACTAAATAAGTTTTCATTTTCATATTTTTAAAATTATATTTTTCAAACAAACATACAGAAGACATTTTGATTTTTTTAACATATTCAATATATTAAAAAAAAAAAAAAAGAAAAGAAAAAAGAAAAGGAATTCATAAAATAAATGAAATAGACAAACCCATAGTAACAAAATATGCATTTAAAAGAATAAGTAGAAGGTGTTTTCTATAATTACTAAACTTTGAAAACAAGAAAACGTTCTCCAAAAACAGAAAACTAACCCAACCATAGTGATTAGTGAAGTTTCATAAAACTAGAGAAAGCAATTGATACCAACCATTTAAAGCTCAATCTTTACCCAATATTGAACACAGATAAAGCAATAGCAAAATTAAATGAGCCTATCTTGTGCTGCAAAAATGTAAGTCATTCTGGTGTTGTGTAGCACGTTCTTCTTATAGGTGTTATTAATACAAGTCCTTTTCTGCCAGGGAATCCAAAATCGAATTCATAAATGAATTTTGTTCTTATATGCAATTTGTTGATTAATTGTTTTGGCCATAAAAAAAATTTGTTAGAGGCCACATCGAAATGGGCAAATTCATTTTGATGGGTTGCGTTTATGTAGAACAGTACAAAATGTATTGATATGTGTACATTTATGTTTAATTAAGCGTATGGGCGTCAAAGATTTATGCACATATATCATGTGAATTTAATTAAACCCCAAAATTAAAGTTAATAATTGAGGATAAAGTGGAAAGGGTTTGGTAATTTTTAGAGTAACATATTTATCTTCTGAGCTTTGTTAATTTCCCAATGTAGAATGGAGTGGACCCACAAGAGCACATGTGGTCCATGTGAATTGATGTTTTTGGCATATAATATAAATTCTAATGAAGTTGCATTTACAAGTCCTACCCCACTACGTAGAAGTCATAAATCACATGTACTAATCAATTCAATAAAATCCTCCTCCATTTTACATATGTAACAATGAATTATTAATCAATAAAGATAAATTGACAAATTTTCTCTAGCTTGAAATTGACCAAACGAGACTCATTGTTAGCTATCACGTTGTTTTTGTAAATGAAAGTTAATAAAAATAGTTTGTCAACGTAGTATTATTCATTATTAATTAATTTAATTAAAAAATGGTTGAAGTTGTTGATAAGTAGTTTTTTTTTTTTAATCGGAGTATCCAAACTAGCTTGCGTATATTTCAATTAATTCATAAAGTCTAATTTTTGAAGCCTATTGAATATCTTATAAACCTAATGTTTCAAGATAAGTCACAAATTATGATAACTGATCTTAAAATGATTTGAATCTAAAAAGTTAATAAAAAGAGTAAATTTTCTTGACCGTTCAACCAATCCGTGGGGTTTTAATAAGTAATTGAGGATCGCCAATTTTAACATGTGTTATAATAGTATTATTAACTTTTTTTTTTTTTTTTTTTTTAACTAATAATCATTGTAATTGATACACTGCCCCACATCTTTGAATCGAATTATTTAAGATAAAAAGGTGAGGGAAATAATTTTGAAAAAGAAAAAGTGTGATAAGACAATATATAATACGGAACCGGGAAAGAGGCTTGAGTTTAAGAGTGACTGAATCCTACCAAACAAAATCCAACTGTCAATTGAGTTCTTCTCTACCTAATGCCTCTCTGCAACGTCAAAAATTGAAAATATGCTCTGTTATTGCCCCATTTTAATATGCTGCACAGAACGTAGGACCATTTAACTATGTCTTCATGTTTGCTATTATTAGATTGTGGAATGTGGATCCATCTTCCAATACTTCCCTGAATCTCACTTCATCACCACACGTCTCCCATCTTGTAATTTCATTTTTACAACTCCACCGTCCCTTCAATGTTAGTACTCATCCGGTAACGTTGTCGACTTAGTTCAATCCTTTCGATTTTTGAGCTTTAAAAAAAATACTATCAATACAAAATTTAGATTTTGTATAACTAACTTATACCACAATTATTTGATAACATCTTTTTAATTAAATAATGAAGGAGGTTAAAATATAAAATCGAGATCCTAACTTATATAATAATTGAAGATACAAAGTTGAGATACCGAGTTGATGATATTGACAATATCCATCGTGACCTTTGGTATGTAGTAGGGAGTTTACTATGAACAATGCACTAGTTATCGATATGATGTCAGAAATAGACCGACCCTTCAATTGGAATTAACAAAGCAATGTCTCCTTTACTTAGCAGAAAAATATAAGGAGTTATTACCGACAAAAATATTTGGTTATTGGGTTTTAAAAGTGATGTCTAATCAACCACGTATTTACTATGTTAATCTTTATGTAAAATCATGAATAGGGTAGAGCTCTTCACGGGAATGTAAAATGGTTCCATCAATAATTAAGGTCCCAATAGATATGGCCTAGATGATTACTCACATTGTACTAATAAATGGGCGGCTCTTCATAGATGAGACGGAGCCTCTGAAACCGCAACTGCAAAGAATTTACGTCATTCACACACTTATCTGTTTAAGTCCCACCATTTATCATCTCTCTCTTCCTCTTTCTCTTTCAAACCTAAAAAGAAGAACCAAATAAGGAAGCCTAATCATTCCATCATTCATCACATGGGTAGTTTTCCAAGCAAAAAAAAGAGCGAGTATTTACGTGAACAAGATCACTATGTGGGGCGTTTGACAGAGAAGATAAGGCATTTGAGGGAGGAAATCAAAGAGATGATGAACGAGAGGGAGAAAGAGAGTAGAGCTTATGAGAGAGAGGTAATGTTGTTTGCATTGAAAGAAGGTGAGTGGAAGCAAGAGAGGAAGAGACTGAGAGAGGAGGTGAAGAGGTTGAAGAAGTGTGTGGAAGAAAAAGAAGAGAAGATTAGAGTAATGGAAGAAGATGGAGTGGTGGTGGTGGTGGGAGAGAAAGAGAAGAATAGCAGTGAAAAAGAATGGGAATTGTTGGGGACAAGCTTCTTCCTTGAGCAAATGAGAGAGGAAAGAGCAAGAAGAGATGAAGCTGTGGAGAAATGGAAACAACTATATCTCACTATCAAAACTGAGCTTGATGATCTCGTTCAACGAACACATGGTGCTTAATTTCTTCTCTCTTCTCTATGTTTTTCTCTTTATTGTCGCATAATCATATCCGGAAAAACACCCCGACACCATGACCCGGGCGTCGTCTACGTATGAATTCAATATCTGACGTTCGGCGGTGTCAGGGTAATGTTATTTCGACGCAGGTAGATTCGTTGGAGGAATTAATTGCTACGCCAAGTTGGTGTTTTGGCGTCGAGTTTGAGACAAACATAAATTCACTTTTCCTTTTTTATTACATTTCTTTTCTTCACATCTTCTTAAAACGTGCAAAACCATGATTAATTGTATGAGTAACATGGGCTGGCTGCAATTGGTTTTGTAGGAGATGGGCTATATTGGAGAGCAGAGGAAGAAGACATGATCAAAGAGCTAAGGAGGGAGCTGAAAGAGAAGCAAGAGAACACGGAAGCTCTAAAAGCTCAATTAGCTTCAGCCGAACGTGAAGTACACAAAAGGGAACGGGAAATTGATATTCTGAGGCAGAGTTTCAGAATTATGAGCTGTAACAAAAAGGCGGCAGCGGCAGCGGCAGCCCGTGGTGTCAGCAAAAGTGTCTCCAAGAGTTTTGCACTTGTGAAACAGATCGATGAGAAAAGCAAATGAATATCAGAAGTATTCAAAGAATTGAAGTAGATGAGCAGAAGTAATGCAAAATTGGGTATGTAAGATATATAAGGGGTCAGTAATGAACATTTTGCATTTCTTTCCTGGAACCAGAAAAAAATCACAATGCAGAAACTTGCTGCAAGATCAAATGTTGGGTGTAATTTGTAGAATTGATTTGCTTTCAAATGTGGATCAGGGTAATTTAGTTATTGTTTTCTTACAAAACAAGTAACAAATATGCAAAATGAAATTTATTCTCATCAATAGCCACAAACAAAATAGGACTGTTTTATCGATAAAATGAAAGGCAAAATTTTGTGGAAAACGCACACTACAAAGTTACAGATATTCAAATTAATAATTCCAAATATAAATATATTTCTTCACTTTTTGAAATATGTTAACCTAATTCAAAGTTCAAATTAAACAATTCCGTCCAAATCCAAATCCAAAATCATTAAATAAAAATATGAGTATGACTATTAATAAATGACTTGGAAAGAGTTCAGGTGGAGTTGAAATAGAACTATTTATATTGTGGAATTCTAATAGCTTTCTCCCATCAGAATTGGGAATATATATAAGTGGAAAATTACTCTAAAACCCTCTAACTATAGTGAATTTTAACCCTATGGAAAGACATGACTTTTCCGGCAAGTCAAAAAGGTGAAGGCTAAAGAGGTAATTGCGGTATGAATACATTGATGATTGAAGTTGAACAACTAAATCTCTCCTTAAATAAATAAAAAAATTAAAATACTCAATTTAAAAAAGAAGATGTAGGGAAAACAAAGAATGGGGTTCTTTTAATTTATTATATTTTATTGTATTTATAATTTTTTTTTATTAGGAGCAAAAATGTGTTTAAATGGTTACCGGATTTATATAATCTGACTTAGGATGTGGTCGTGACCTATTTCCGAACTACTATTTGGGGGTTTAGATTAATTTTCCGTATAATTATAAATAAGTCTTGAATTAGGAAAACAAGTGGAATTCTAATAGAATTAGTGTGCCTTATCCGATTACAGTTAAGAATTAATATATAAAATCAGTCTTCTCTTGCGGAGTGTATTTCACAAAGATGTTGAAGAGTGCATAGCTACAGGAGAGGATTACTTTACTTTCAACACAAGGACTTTGCTGCAGCAATCATAGTCATTTTACATTTTGGTGTTGCCATGAAGCTGCAACAATGCTTTGGCGTACTATACGCACAAGCTGGCATTGTCTAATAATAAGTTTTTTATGTAATATTGGGTGTTAATAAAGATGAAATCAAGAAGAAGTAGACCCGGATAAATGTTCTTCTATTGCGGCTGAGGGATTCTTTTCTGATACTATCAAAAGAAACAAGTATGACCAAGAGCTTCTTATTATCCTTCAAAAGGAGCCGCCACATACTAAGTCTTTGATTTATAGTCTGTCAACTTCTCTTATTGATGTAGAATTGTTCATAATCACCTTATAACAATCTCATTGTAATTGTAATTTTTTATTCCTTCATGTATAATCTTAACATCGCTAATTATTATTTTTTATTCAATTATGTATATTTTGCATCCATTAATTTGTTTTTGGTTGTATGATATTATTGTCAACTTATAAAACTATTAAAATTGAAAAATTTGAAACATGTGTCTAAAAATCGAAAAGAAAGTATTCTCATCAACTTATTAGACCTCATATCAATTACCTAAATAGATTGACTAATGTGTAAACATTAACACCACAAATTGAGATGTGCTACATGTTAAAGTTTTAGGTTGTCTCTTCTGGAATTGGGTGCTTGGGATATTTTTGGCTCGTTTTGTTTAGCTGTTTTCTTATAATACGATTCTTCATACAAATTCCCACCCCTAACCCGAGGCCCTACTTTCCACCCAAAATTTTGAAAATTTGAAGAACTGTATTTTCAATTATTGATTTATCACTAAGGAGTTACACCATTTATATAAGAGTATATGATCTCCTAAATTCCCTAATTATGTCAATTGCGGATTACACAATATTTTTTCTGATAATTAAGAGATTACATAATCTCTGTAATATTCTGAGATCGTATATCTAACATAACTAAAGGATTACATAATATTTATGTGATTACAAAAGATTTACACAATATTATGAAAAATCTTAACACTTCCCCTCAAGTTGGTGCATAGATGTCACACATGCCAAACTTGTCTAACACTTGTGAGAAAATACGTTTGGAGACAACCTTGGTAAGAATATCGGCCAATTGATACTCTGATAGAATCTTGGACAGTTCAATAATCTTTTCATTCAGTTTTTCATTGATGAAAAATCCATCTACTTCAACGTGCTTCGTACGATCATGTTGAACTGGATTGTGAGCAATGTCACATGCTACTTTATTGTCACAATATAACTGGATTGGTTGATAACCCAAATCTTGCAGTAGAAATCTTAGCCACAAAGCTTCACAAATCCCAAGTGCCATTCCCCTAAATTCTACTTTAGCGCTTGAGCGTGCCACAATATTTTGTTTCTTGCTTCTCCAAGTGACTATATTACCTCCTACCAAAGTGAAATACCCAGAAGTAGATCGTTTGTCATCCACTGCTCCAGCCCAATCAGCAGCAGTATATGCATGCACATTTTGGTAGTCCTTACTTTTAGAAAATAAGATTCTCTTCCTAGAAACATGTTTTAAACATCTTAAGATACACATAACTGCGTTCATATGCTGCTCTACAGGATTATGCATGAACCGACTAACTATACTCAATGCATAAGCAAGATCTAGCTTAGTGTAAGACAAGTACATCAATCTTCCCACAAGTCTTTGGTATCTCCTTTGTCAACTGGTACTTGATCAGTCACGACTCCTAATTTCAAGCCTTATTCGATTGGTGTATCAATTGGTTGACATGCTTACATACCAGTTTCTTGCAACACATCCAAGGCATACTTCTTTGTGATAGAAAGATATCTCTGTTAGATCGAGACACTTCAATTCCGAGAAAAATATTTCAAAGAACCTAGGTCCTTCATCTCGAATTCTTTTGATAAGTACTTTTGCAAAGCCTTCCTTTCTTCTGGATAATTTCTTGTAACCACCATATCATCCACATATACAATAAGTGCAATGATCTTTCCTTGCTATTTTTTAAGGAATAGTGTGTGATCTGAATTGTTCTAACGATAGCCAAAAAACTTCATAGCTTTGGTGAACCTCCCAAACCATGTCCTCGAAGATTGTTTTAACCCATACAGTGACTTCTTTAACTTACATACCTTTTGGCTATGTTTCCCTGGTAAAATACACCTTGGTGGAGGATCCATATAGATTTGTTTAGACAATTCTTCATTTAGGAAAACATTCTTCACATCGAACTGCTGTAATGGCCAATCCAAGTTTGCAGCCAAAGATAACAAAACACGTACTATGTTGATTTTGGCTACAGGTGCAAATTTCTTTGTATAGTCTATCCCATGAGTTTGAGTGTACACTTTTGCTACTAGTCTTGCTTTAAATCGTTCAATCATACCATCAGCTTTATATTCATAATGTAAATCCATCGACATCCAACAATCTTCTTTCTTGGTGGACGATCAACAAGTTCCCAAGTCTCATTCTTTTGTAATGATTTCATCTCTTCATTCATAGTAGCTTTCCATTTTTGATCAGATAAGGCTTCCTGCACACTGTTAGGAATAGATACAGTAGTTAATTGATTCACAAATGATAAATTTGATTCTGACAGATGATAGTTAGACACATAATGACTCATGGGATATTTGAACTTACTAGATGGCTCAGGTTCGTATGTTGGTTTAAGAATCCCTCTAGTACTCCATGGTGGTAACTGTTTCCTAATTACTTTAGACTCTATTGGTTTAGACTCTAAATCAAGAACATTTGTAGTGAATGGTGGTTGTGATATTCCAAGAATGAGAGATTCAGACTGAGATGAAGTTTCTTTGGACGGAGATACCACCTTGACATTTTCATCCACTTCATCTTCTTATTGATCAACGGGTCTAGTTTCTAACTCATAGTCTCCCACATCTTGAACAAAATAGTCAAGAGTTTGAATTTCTTCCAGACAATACTCCCGTTGAAGTTCAAACTTAGAAGAAAAATACATCAACTCTTCATGGAACACAACATCCATGGTTACAAATAGTTGTTGAGTTGGAGGATGGTAACATCGATACCCCTTTTGATGAACACCATACCCAACGAAAACACATTTCAATGCTCGAGGAGACAACTTGTTGCATTGATGTTTGTAGAGGTGTACAAAAGCAACACAACCAAAAATATAAGGTGGTAAGTTCGCGACCGCTGGAGCATTCACTATTTTACCAAGAGCTTGGAATGGAGTCTAGAACTCAATTGAGCTAGAAGGTATTTGATTAATTATGTAGGCTGCAGAAGTGAGTGCTTCTCCCCGAAAAGACAATAGCATGTGAGCTTCTATTAAGGAAGCACGAACAATCTCCAATAAATGCTGATTTTTGCGCTTAGCAACACCATTTTGTTGGGGTGTGTTGGGGCAAGTAGTTTGATGAATAATACTGTGTGCTGTCAAGTACTGCTAAAGGTTTGTACTTTGATATTCTCCTTTATTGTCACTTTGTAGAACCTGAACTTGAGCATTATACTGCATATGAACCATTTGGTGAAATCTTTGAAATACCACATTGATCTCCTCTTTAGATTTCATCAAACAAACCCAAGTCATCCTTGTACAATCATCAATGAAAGTAACAAACCACGGTGATCCACTTAAAGTATTAACTTGGGAGGACCCCCAAACATCAGAGTGAATAAGCATAAAGGGATTTGAACTTTTATTCAATTTTATTGGATAAGAAACTCGATGACTTTTTGAAAGTTCACAAACATCACATCAGAAACAACTAACATCACTTTGCTTAAACAAACTTTGAAACAATTTCTTCAAGTAACCAAATGAAGCATATCTGAGACACCGATGCCATAACCAGATGAAAGATTTCTGCTTGTCTTCTTCTGAGCCACTAACTGTAAAAGCTTGTTGTACTATGGCAAATTTTTTTTTTCTCTAAATCCAAATAATACAGCTTCCCCCGTTTAATACCATAACTAATCGTTTGCTTTGTCTGAATGCTCTTAAACACACAAAAGTCAAGCCAAAAAATCACCACACAACATAAAGTTTTGGTTATTTGTGAGACTGACAACAAGTTGTAACTTAGGGAGGGAACAATTAAAACTGAATCTAAGTTTAAAGTATTTTGGAAGGTTACTGATCCTTCTCCAATGACTTGGGTGGACTCATCATTGGTAGTAGACACCAATTTCTGTGAGGATAGTTTAAAGTGTGAAATATGCATAGAATCAAATGTCATGTGATCGGTAGCACCAGAATCAATTATCCATGCACTATTAGAAACAGATGTACACATATGTAAAGACTTACCATCATTTCCAGTAGTTGCTACAAATGATGAGCACTGATCAACATCTTCTTTCTTTTCCATAATAGCAGTAGTAGAGTTTTTCTTAGAATTCTTCTTCCTTTGATCACGATTGTGATCCCACCAGTCTGGATATCCAACTAGTTCAAAACATTGGTTCTTGGTATGACCAGATTTGTTGTAGTGGGTGCACTTCTTGTCTGTGTTGTTTGATTTGCTGGATTTTGTATGCTGACTTCTATTTTGGGCTACCATTGCTGAAGTCTCAATATTTCATAATTCTCCCTTCAAGGTAGTTTGATGGACTGCTTCTTGTCGGACTTCAAAGTAACTCTCTTCTAGATTTGGAATTGAATTTTTTCATAGAATTTCTCCACGAATTTGTTCAAACTCTCCATCCAAACCTGCGAGAAAAATGTGAACTCGCAATTGCTCGACAGATTTCTGATATGCTATTATGTCATCGGGATCCTTCATAACCACTTTATTTCGGTGGTTTAATTCCTGAAATATTTCTGTCATTTCTCCATAATAGACAGAGAGTGGCCTTCCATTTTGTTTAACAGTGAAGGCTTTCTGGTGCAAGGAGAAGACAAATAATTTATTGCTTCCATCATAGAAAGCTTTGGATAGAGCACTCCAGATTTCGCGAGTAGTGGATTCGCGTAGATAACGCTTCATAATCTCAGGAGACATGGACATCAACAACCATCGTTTGACTTTCTGGTTTTCATTGTACCATTTTTCATACCCCTCGTCAGATTCCTTTGGTGGTGGTCACAAATATAGGAAAGTTTTTCTCTCTTCGCAATATGTATTTCCATAAATTGAGACCACACATCATAGTTCGATTCAGTAAAAGTAATTCCTGCATTGAAAGCTCCATTGGGTTGAATAATAATGGGTTTTGATCCTAATGATTCAAACATTGTTGACCTTTTTTTTTTTTTTTTAGTTGGACTTAGACCCTGACTTTGACTCAACTTGACTTTTCTTGAACTTTTTTTTTTAAATATTACTTGAGAATAATAAAAAATAAAGAAAATAAAAAAGTTAAAAACAAATTCTTGGACAAGACAAACATGAAAGGCAATTCATGGTGGCACAGCAACAACTGATCAGAGTCGTCAGAAACAGATCAGAGTTGACGTCAGCATATTAGCGACGTTAGCAGCAGCGACAGTGGTTGAGACAACAGTAAATCGGCGACAAGATGACGATAGATTGGCAGTTTCTTGGTCACAAGCTTTAGTGTCAATCTGGGTTTTTTCGTCCTGTTGATCTAGTTTCTTCCCTTCTTGGCTCAGCGACGATAGCATGGTGGTGTTTCTTGGTGATTGAAGTTGTTTGGGTGATTGGGTGATGATGTGGATTTGCGGCATATTGGTTGAAGATGGTTGGAGTTGTTAATTTGTTTTGGATTGGGATTTTTGGTGTTTTGTGGTTTGCAGCGGCTAGTTGGTGGTTGGGTTGGTGGATTTTTAGAATTTGGATAGCCGCGTTTTCTCCTCTTTGGATTGATGATGGCTGATGGTAGGATTTCTCGCTAGTTAATTTCCTGGCAGTTGCTCTAGAGTGAGCAATTTTTTTTTTTTTTTTTTTTTGGGATCAGAGAGTGGCTTTGATACCATGTAAATTAGAAGAATTATATTTTCAATTAATTGATTTATCACTAAGGAGTTACACCCTTTATATAGGGAATATACGATCTCCTAAATCCCCTAATTATGTTAATTGCAGATTACACAATATTTTTTCTGATATAATTAGGAGATTACATAATCTCTAGAATATTCTAAGATCATATACTTGACATAACTAAAGGATTACATAATATTTACATGATTACAAAAGATTTACACAATATTATGAAAAATCTTAACAAATTTGAAGGGTGGCTACACTACTAAATCACCTCCAGATAAAGTTGGTGAAGAAGCTGCCTCGAACCAATGCCTTTCCTTACCTTTGAAAACAATGCCTATTATTCACAAACTCTTAATAGTCTAATTCTCACTTTCCTTTGTGTTCATCACCACAACATTTTGAATTACTACAGTGTAAAAACTTTGTTAAAGTGTGAAGCCCAAAACGCTGACGTTCCTTCATACAACACTTATCAACACACTGCCGTTTTGATACTCATGTGAGACAATCCTAGCCTTTGAAGCAATCAAAATCCAATGGCCATAATTTATCCAGCAAGTCAACCCTATATAAGCAAGCTTTTTTGCAGAATCTAGCAACTCTCTCTTATGTGCGAATTAGGGTTCTTGGTGCTTTGGTGAGGGTTCTTCAATCTTGTCTCAAATTTGTGTAATCAGTGTTATAATCTTTGTAATTGTACTATGAGGGTAGTATCTCATTAGGATTAGAGAGGCTAGTCCAAGTTTCTCTATAGATTAACAGTTTGGGTGGTTTGTTCAAGATTGAGAATTGTGCGTGTCTTTGAGAATCGTTGTAATCTGTAAATAACTCTTTATTCCTAGTGTAGTAAGCCCCAAATTCTTGGAGCTCAACGTGGACATAATCTTTCCAGTTTTGGAAAGGCGAACTATGGTAAATCTGGTTGTTCTTGTGTTCTTGTTTTTGTGTGTGGGTTAATCTGTTAGTTTGTGTGTGGTTAGGAGTTAATTGATCACAAATTGGTATAATAGTGGTATCAGAGCACAGTTAGGGTTGGTCTAAAAGAAAGCCAGATTTAAGCCACCTTAGGGTCTTTGGGTGTGCAGCCTATGCACACACAAATGAAGAGAAGCTTGAACCTAGGTCACTAAAGTTTGTATTTCTTGGATATCAAGAAGAGACTAAAGGGTATAGGTTATGAGAGAGGAATGCACCAAGGGTTAAAAGAATCATTAGTAGGGATGTTATTTTTATTGAAAATATATTTCCTTTCAAAACTACTAACCTTGATGTAGGTACTTCTGGCATTGACTTTATAAGTCAAGAACCAATTGCAAGGACACAAATTGAGGTGGAGTCCTCAAGTGTTCAAACTGATAAAGGAGATCCAGATGAAGAAACTGAAGTGGCAGCCTTGGATCATGAACCGGCTGAGAACCTTGAACCAGCTAACCAGAGACAGGACCCACAAAGAGATCAGACCTCCAGCAAGATATTCCTATGCTGATATGATCTATACTGCACTGGTGGTTGGAGTTGAAGTATTTAGAACTGAACTTGACAACTATGATGAAACAATCAAGTCAAAGGACAAAGACAAGTGGCAGGATGCAATGGAAGAAGAAATGCAATCATTGAAAGTCAACAAAACCTGGTCCCTGGTCCTAACTCCAAAAGATCAGAAATTGGTTGAATGTCGATGGTTATTCAAGGTAAAAGAAGGTATAAATCTTTTTGACCTTCCTAAGCATAAGGCTAGACTTGTAGCTAAAGGTTACGCACAAAGAGGGGACATAGACTTTAATGAAATTTTCTCTCTAGTAGTTAAGTATAAAACAATTAGGCATATGTTGTTCGTAGTTGCACATTATGACCTAGAACTAGAGCAACTAGATGTTAAGACTGCTTTTCTACATGGAAATTTAGAGGAAAAGATATATATGAGGCAACCTGTTAGATTTGTTGATAAAAGACTCCCTGATCATGTGTGTTTGTTACATAAGTCATTGTATGGACTGAAACAATCCCTTAGACAGTGGTACAATAGGTTTGATGCATTCATTTAAGCATTGGGTTTAATAGGAGCAAATATGATAGTTGCTTTTATTTTGCCTTGGATAATGATATGCCTTTGTATTTACTCTTATATGTGGATGATATGCTCTTGATTAGCAAATCTAAATCTAGAATAGATGAGTTATAGGGTAAACTTAAGGCTGAGTTTGACATGAAAGACTTAGGATGTGCTAAAAATATATTGGGAATGTTAATACTTAGAAATAGAAAATGCCATGAATTAAGATTAAATCAAAGTTCATACTTGCAAAAATTGATTTCTAAGTTTAACATGGTTTATTCTAAGGTTGCGTCCATGCCTTTAGCTAGTCATTTTACAATAGTAAACACCAATGTCCTAAAACAGATTTTGAGTTAATAAATGGAAAAGGTCCCTTATGCAAATGTGATAGGGTCAGTCATGTATGCCATGATTAGCACTAGGCCTGACCTTTCATTTACCATGTCTTTGTTGAGTCGTTTTATATCTAATCCTGGGACAAAACACTGGTCTGCTCTTAAATGGGTCTTAAGGTATATTAATGGTACATCACATGTTGGTTTGGAATACTGTAAAAGATATAATTCACTTGATCTTGTGGGTTTTGTAGACTTTGACTTTGTAGGTGATAAAGACACAAGAAAGTCAACCACCTCTTATTTCTTCACGCTAGGAGGGAATTGTGTGAGCTGGAAATCCCAGCTTCAGCCTATTGTGGCACTCTCCTCAACTGAGGCAAAGTATGTGGCTGCTACTGATTTGTTCAAGGAAGCACTATGGCTTCAAGGAATTATGTCCGAAGTAGATTTGATCGATGAAGTAGCCACCATTTATTCATATTGCCAAAGCGCCATTCACTAGAGCAAGAATCCTATCTATCATGATAGGACCAAATATATAGATGTAAGATTTCATTTTGTTAGAGATCTAATTGCCCAAGGACTGATTATCTTGAAGAAAGTCTCAACTGAAGATAATCCTGCTGATATGGGTACCGAGATTGTAACTGTTGCCAAGTTCAAGCATTGCTTGAACCTACTGTTTATGAAATAATGGGTGGCAACTGAGCTGTGAAGGGAATTTTGGATGGTTTGCTGCACTTAGGAAATCTGGAGTTGCAAGGTTTTGAGCTTCAAGGTGGAGAATTATTAAAGTGAGAAGCCCAAAACGCTGACATTTCTGCATACAACACTTATCAACACACTACCGTTTTGATACTCATGTGAGACAATCCTAGCCATTGAAGCAATCAACATCCAATGGCCCGAATTTATCCAGCAAGTCAACCCTATATAAGCAAGCTTTTTTGCAAAATCCAGCAGCTCTCTCTTGTGTGCGAATTAGGGTTCTTGGTGCTTTGGTTAGGGTTCTTCAATCTTGTCTCAAACCTGTGTAATCGGTGTTATAGTCTTTGTAATTGTACTATAAGGGTAGTATCTCATCAGGATTAGAAAGGCTAGTCCAGGTTTCTCTATAGATTAACGGTTTGGGTGGTTTGTTCAAGATTGAGAGTTGTGCGTGTCTTTGAGAATTGTTATAATCTATAAAGAACTCTTTATTCCTAGTGTAGTGAGCCCCAAATTCTTGGAGCTCAATGTGGATGTAGTCTTTCCAATTTTGGAAAGGCGAACCACGGTAAATCTGGTTGTTCTTGTGTTCTTGTTTTTGTGTGTGGGTTGATTTGTTAGTTTGTGTGTGGTTAGGAGTTAATTGATCACGAATTGGTATAACAAACTTCAATTAGGCAAATAACATTCTGTTTTTTTCTTTCAAGTTTATACAACTCTTATCAGTGGTAAAGGAAGCTTATTTATGAATAGTTGGTAGCATAAAAAATCTCAGAATTATGAGAACTCGCTCCATCTTCAAAAAATTATACAAAAAGAAAAACTAAAAGGAACTAATAAACAATGAGAAAATGGGAACCTAAGTGTATTGATGAGGTCTCTCATTGTTGATTGATTGACTGCTACATGAGCTTGTAGTAACAGTTCTTCCCTGAGAGTAGAACTTGATAACCTCTGCAACAAGGACACTTGAAATGGATAAGCAAACACTCCCCGACCTTCTCCACCGCCATAGCTTCAACACAATCTTCCCCACAATTATCTTGAATACATTAATAATGAACAACCTGCTTAAATCTTTAAACTTCATATCCTGTTATATTTCACCATAGAGACTAAAAATAAGATTTTAAACAATAAAAAAATACCATTGATGTATTGTTGTTCTCAACATTGTTGGTGTTGTTCTGGTTGTGTTCTCTTCCCTACACTTATCTTCTTCAAAACCAAGCAATTCATCCCATTTTCAGGTCATTTCTTTCATTCAATTAAACAAATTTTGTGGGTGCATTATATTTTACTATCTTTCAGGGTTTTTTGGTTCAGAGAATATTGTATTACTGAAAAGATAGAATTACTAGTGAGATAAATTACCTTAAATATTAAGGGGAATGTTATATTATATATGTTTGGTTAGATTGGTGGGTATAAATACTTAATATGTTTGGTTGGGTGGAATAAAAGAATTATGGGAGACCTTTTTACTGAATTTCTTTTTTTTTTTTATAAATGTTATTATAATGATAATAATATTATTTTATTATTTAGATTATTACATTTAACCCCCTAACATTTGAGACTTTAGCTAACACACCCCAACTACAATAAAACTTTAAAATTTAACAAAATACCTAGCCACCCAAGACGACTACCAGCCGTTGGCCGTCGTCGACAATCATTGGAACGGTGCATAACTGACTTGATCTGGCCAAAAATGGCTAGATAGACACATGGCCAGCCATATTCGACTGATCGTGCACTATTCCGACGACTACCAGCGCTTGGGTGGTTGGGGGTATTTTATTAAATTTTAAATTTTTATTATGACTGGGATGTTTTAGCTAAATTCTCAAATGTAGGGGGTTAAAAGTGATTTTGCACAGGTGGGCTAATTGTTGTTTTGATAGACATACTTGGGCATTTATGTCTAAAATGTTAATTAATTAATGGTAAAATGAGAACAAAAATTGGATTACCTTAGTAATCTTAAAATAACATATATTTTTAGGTAATCAGATCACGTTGAATATCACCTACAATAATAACTATTTGTATTGGAAGATTATTGGAATATTTTATTACTTAACAACCAAACAAGGTAATATTCGAATTTTAGGATAGATTACTGGTATAATCTTTTATTACCGTTAACCAAGCAGCCCTTTAGAGGTTGGAATAATAACTCGTTGTACTTGACATAGCAATATTAAGACGATGTCGTTTGACGAGACAACATCATCTCATTTTTTCTGAATAAATGTTGTCATTTATAAGAGTGAAAATGACGTCGTTTTTCTTTCATCAACTTTGTTTAGGGATAATTTGAACTCTACCATGGCACCATTTTTAGAGAGAATGAAACGCAATCGTTTTGCCTTCAGAGAAAATGACATCGTTATATTTTAGAATTAAAAATGATTTTATTCAATCTTAACTTGAATACTCATTTTTAGATGCTGACCACTTGCATGGACGAGGTGCTAATTGTCATGACCCTAGAATAATCGTGTAGGTTGAGTGCACAAACTGTTCATAAGTAGGGCTGTCAATCGAGTTGAGTTGCTCGTGAGCCGGCTCGGCTCGACTTGTGTAAGGCTAAAAAAAACTCAGCTCAAACTCGTTATAAAAATCGAGCCGAGTTCGATCAGCGTGCGGCTCAGCTCTATAGGCTCGCAAGCCTAAACTAGCTCGCATACGCAGGGTTATTTTAGTTACTTTTAGAAAGTATGGGGGATTAAAACGTGATCTTCAATCTTAAACCTTTGTAAATATGACAATTCACCCCTAATGTAACATTCAGTAAAACATGAAATAAACCACTAAAATCAAATTCCCTAAGTCAAAATAGAGTTAAATGTTGTTCTTCCCTATATCTTGAATCCCTAAATCTTGAAATCTCCGATCGATCTTAATCTTGAAGCCTTTGTCCATGTTTTGCCATTCTTCTCGCCGTCAGACGATGCCGGTTACTCTAATCTTCCCAAAGCTAGTTTAATTTTGAAATCACTTTGATTTCAGGTGCTTCAGTTGACGAGTTGTGCAAATGTATCACTATCAGCCCTAAATTTAAGTAATTTCAATATGAGAAATGAAGTTTAGTAGCTTGAACCATCTGAGTAATTTCATTGAGTTAGTTTCCCATGTAGATTTTATATCCCAGGTAGAATTATCCAAAGCTAAGGAAGAATACATTCTCTTTGACAAGCCAAGCCAATATATTTGGGCTTGATTTACTGATAAGCATGCCACGCAGCAGATCTGAAGATGGATACAAGGTTATAGTTAATACAAGAGCATTAGATGAGATACTGAAGTAGCTTCATAAACTGTAGTTTATAAAGATTATGATTAGGTGTATTTGATTTTGCCATTGTTATAATTCATTAAATAAGAGGTTATTATATATAATCACATATGTGTTTGGTATGTATCAGTTATTGGATCTTTATGGATACCTAGAAATTTTTCAATCACAAACTCAGTAGTTTTTTCATGAAACTCAATGTTTTTTCATTCCTTAATTAATCTTTACATGTATTTTTGTACTATGTTTAAGAGCACATTGGATCGTTCATTTCATATGAAAGCTTGATTATCAGTGATGGTAATGTTATCTGAGGTTCCTAATATGAATTTAATTGAGCTTTTTTTATTCATTTTTTAATTTTATATACAAAACCGCGTCTCCGTTTTTCCTGTAAATCAGTTGAGTTGTCGTTCCTTTTTCTTCCATCAAGAACTATCAAATTTCGGTTTTTCTGCAATTTACTAAACAATAAGGGGTTCACTAACATTTCAAAAATGCAGGATGTGCTGTTTACAAAAGCGGAAGACATGTCGTTTCATAGAAAGAGACGATGACATTTTGATATAAGAAACGACATAGTTTTAAGGAGACAAAAGTCAAAACACACGCCGTGTTATTACCTTTACTGAAAGCGGGTGTTCAAAGGGGGGTGGAAACCCGTTGTTTAACGCATGGGGGTGGCGGTGAAATGACGTCGTTTTATTTCAGATAGAAAGAAAGTGCGGGGTTGGAAATGTGGTCGTTTTATTTTAGATAGAGAGAAACGAAATCATTTGAAAAAGTACACACTACGTCGTCGTTTGGAAATAACTTTGACCCCCCTTATGATTTGGTAAATATCAAGGAGCCCTTACTTTTAGGATTCTTGTGGAGTTAAGTGATACTTACCATTAAGAAGAAGAATGACGGGCTTTTGGATCTCATGTAAACGACACTGTTTTCATAGCAAAACTGCGCAACGATGTTTGTCCCCTGCGTCCTGTTGAATCTTGTCGTACTCATGTCAGATTAAACGATGTCGTTTGGATGTTGTGGAACAACTTTGTTTGATCCAATGTAAGAGAACCCCCATTTGGTTACATAAATATCTATAAAGCCCCTATCTTTAGTTTTCATAATGGACTTAAATAATGTTTAATTGTTTACTAGTAGAAACGCAAACGTCATCGTATTATATTAAACGCGAACAACGTTGTCTATGATGAAAGAAATGTTGTTGTTTTTGTCTTTACAAGCGAACAACGTCATATTTTTGGTATAGAAATGATGTGTTTTGGAAAGAAGATAAGCATCGTTTGTTAACCCCTAATGTATCGGTAAATATCTATGTTTAGGATCATGGAACATGGTTTGAGTTAAAGTTAAAATTTTCTTTTTACAATTCTTACATGCTTTCACTTTAATTAACGAGAAATTGCTTATATTTGTAAAGATCAATGTTTTACGCAGTTTTATATTCAAAGGGAAGGTAGACTTCTTTGAATGAGCCTGCGAAATCTTGTACTTTTATGTGGATGAGAATTTTAAACTGGTTTTTATTTGTATTTTTCGGTTGCTTTTTTTTTCTTCAAAGCAATAGCTTCAATTTGATCTATTGTTGGTGATACTATTCCGATTGAGAAATGAAACAATATAATTTACTTAAAAATAAGAACCGGTTATAGAATTTATTATTTAATATTGTTGATGCGTGATTTTGACACCAACAACTACGCACCTGTAAAGTGTTAAGAGGATTTTAGGAGTTGCATGTAATATGATTATGAGAGTTGAATATGATGCAGTAGTGATATATGTTTGAAGAAATATAAATAAAAGATTGATAGAAATGATTTTTTATAGTGGTTCGGATGCTTAAAGCGAATCCTACATCCACTGTTATTTTATTATTCTCTGACTATTTTTCTGATACTGCCTATAAGGTATACAAAAATGGAGTAATGCTTTGTTTACAAAGAAAAATAATGGTTGAAGCTCGAATATGTGCCCAGCTCTCATGTATCCAGCCTCTTTTTTTCATAAAGAGAGTTGCTAATTTATACACCTTTGAGTTCAATCGTAATGAGTGTTTTTGCAAGTTGTCTTGACACATGAAGAGCTTTCATTCATTCTGATCATTTATTTTGATAAAGGTGGGACAAATGTTATATAATATCTCTTTGAGGTGGTTTGGGTTTTGGCCGCTAATACCACTTTTGACATAACAGAACCTCTTAGAGTATGTAATTGCACTTCAAAAACTTATATCTTCGAGCTTGAATTATGCCTAGCGTGATCGGGTGCTGAGAGCTAGGACTGCGATCTAAAAGCTTAGAGTGATCCAAAGCTAATCACAATCTGATAACTGACATAAAATGTCTAGTAGATGAATTCTTAGAGAGAGCAGAGCGTCAGAAGCCCAAACGCACGACTTAGAGGTCCTCAACCGACAATTTAACTTAAAACAGCCATAACTTTTGATCCGGGAGAAGTTTTGGAGCCCTTAAGATATTTACGGAAAGCTCATTCCGAGCTCTACATCGTGGCAACTGGGGAATCCGGTTGGGGTCATTTTCCTGAAATAATACTGTTAAAGTAAGAATAAGATTAGGAGAGGATATTTTCCTGAAATAATATGAATTAGCTGACTGTTCCATTAGCTTGTGATCCAATATCCAACCTTCTGTACAGAAGCAGTGATCCTGATTGAGTAGCATATGTGGAATTTCTCAAGGGTCTTAATTCTAGAGCTGAAAGGAAAGGTGTGCCGGAGCCTGTGTTTACGAGACAGACACATATATAGTTTTTCTGAGGTATATGATTTATCTCCTTGCTAACAATAGTTGATTTATCTGTCATTTCCACTTAATCCCACATATCGGCTCCAAGAAGGAGATTGAAACTTGGTACTTTCCCCTGGCCGTCATTCCATAAATGAATCTGGCTCTAATCAAAAACTTTTTGGGTAACTTGTAATTTTTATAATGAATAAAGAATAGATACTAAGAGGGAAGAACCCCTTACAATGCAACTTTTTACAGGAGAAAACCCAAAGGGAAAGGATAAACAATCCTAAAAAAAACACAGCCCACAACCCAGAGCAGATAAAAAAACTCCTGCCCCAGTCCATCAAAGAAGGCTGAACAGCCTGCACACAAAGACAGCTTAAAAAACCACTCCCCAGCACACTCCCCTATCTCCAGAAAACTGCAGCAGGCCAAAAAGGCTCAAAAACAAAGGAGAATCCCAGCAGCACAGAACACCATCCTGCAGCAACAACAGCCCCCACATTCACCCCACCGCAGGCCAAACCAGGACCAAAAAAACAATCAAACCAGAGACCTCAGCTCACAACCAAAACGGCAGCCAAAAAACCCAGGATCAAGCAGCCCCACATCAAAACTGAAAAAACAGCCAACTAACAACTAGGAAAGGACCAAACAGGCAGCAGCCCCCGTGGTGAAGACACCACCCAGAAAAACCGGACCCCCACAGCCATCCCTTTCCCCAACACCACAGCAAACCAGCAACAACAACCTGCACAACCAAACCCAAGACCAGCAAACTAAAAGCCTAACAACAAGCACCACCTCAGATCAAACCACAAAACCATCCAAAGTGCCCAGCCCCAGTCACCCACAGCCCAAACACCACCTGCCCAAACAACCAGACCAGCAACCAGAAAAGCCACCAAGAAAACGGCCAGGGACAGCATAACACCTCCCATATTACACACACCCCAAGCCCCCACGACCTCACCAACCAAAAGTATTGCCTCGTTCAGGTTTCAGCGCATAGCAATTTTTTATTCCCTCAGGGAAGCTTCTAAGATTGAAGAATTGTTGTTCAAGGGTGTTACTGTTGTATTCAAGGGACATATTATTGCTTGCATCAGTCTCTACAAAGGCTACATCTGAAGTGTAATTTATGCCTGTTATCTTGTCAGTATAGCCAGAATTTTCCAGTATTCCACAGAGGCACAGACCATGCTACTGAATCCTGACACACAGAAAAAAAATGGTAACCTTTGCCTATAATAATTACATTAAATGAAAATTGATAGTTAAGCATTGAGTTAACCTGATTGACTGTGGACATGCACCTGAACTGTGAGAGCAACTATACCGAAATGCAAAGATGAAATGCTGTAGCATCTCTGACACCATTTTGGTTTCTTCTTTCTCAGGATAATAAAATTGTAGGTAACATCACAAAATTTATACTTCCAGAGTTCAATAAGGAACAGTATTTTTTATAATTTAATAAAGTTTCTTGTAACTACAAGCGTGCCCTCTCAGGAGATCATTGGATTAAAAGACTCAAGTGTTCCAATTGTCTATAATTATCATGATGCAGTTGCAAAACTTCAACTTCAAATGTATTTGTAAAACAAACTTTGAGCAAGTGGAACAAGGACAGGAGCCATAAAGATGGAAAATTAATTATCTCCAACTTGACATGTAGGAAGAATAGTCTTCAAACAGGTTTAAAAAATTTGATTGCCTCAAACTTGGAGTCAAGTTTTCTTCACTGGTTAGTATCAAAATAAGAAGTTTTTATATTAACTAGTTGATCAGTACAAGATAATCTTTTCACTTGTGCAGTATAACTGCTGTCTACATTCTGTTAGTTCTGTCCTGTGGCTCAAGTTCTGCATAAGCTGGAGGTATTACTCCTCTCCGTGTTCATATTTTTAGTGTTTCCAATAGTATAACACTTCAGGTTCTGATATGACTGTCTAAAGTTTGTATTTAGAAAAATTGATCCCCAGGATTTAATTTACATTTTAGAATCTGTGTACTACAAGAATTATTGATAGTTCAGAAAGTACAGTTCGCAGGTGTCTGCCTTTACATATAAAAGTATTACTGGGACATTACTTTCAGATAACTATACAAAAACAGATGTAACGCAGATGAACCTGTCAAAGTAAAAGAAAAATATGAATATTTTAAAGTAAACATGTCATAATTCATTAACCATGTGACAATTTAATAAGATTGAATGTATCGCCGTCGGGATGTAGGTGATATCCAACATCAAACATGATACTATAAAATGGCATTGCTAAGGTAGAAATTATAAAATGGCACCACAATGAGTTTTACTTCAAGACAAAGAACCAATTGCATCAGCTACACCAAGCAGTCACATTAAAAAACTTGACTTCAAAATACACAAGTAATTACAATTCAACTTCTGCATCAGCTACACCAAGCAGTCACATTGAAAAACTTGACTTCAAAATACAGAATCAATTGCACCCCAATGAGTTTTACTTCAAGACAAAGAACCAATTCCATCAGTATCTTCAGAAATCAATACCACTAGTAGCCAACATTGTACCAGTAACTTCAAAGAATCAATATCATCAGCCATCAGTAATCAAAATAAATACTAACAGCAGCCAACATTATACAGTAACTTCAAAGAATCAATATCATCAACCATCAGTAGTCAAAATCAATACCACCAGCAGCCAACATTATACCAGCAGTCTACATGAGCTTGTAGTAACAGTTCTTCCCTGAGAGTAGAATCTGATATCCTCTGCCACAAGGACACTTGAAATGGATAATCAAACACTTGCCGGCCTTCTCCACCGTCACAGCTTCAACAAAATCTTCCCCACAATTATCCTGAATGCATTAATAATGAACAGCCCACTTATAATCTTTAATCTTTATTCTGTTATATGCCACCACAGAGACTAACAATAAGAATTTGAACAATAAAAAAGTACCATTGATGCATTGTTGTTCTCAACGTCGTTGCTGTAGCTTCGGTTGTGGTTCTCTTCCCCGCCCTTATCTTCTTCAAAACCAAGCAATTCATCCCATTTTCGAGCCATTTCCTTCATACAATTACTAAACTTCCTCGCCCACTGCCCAAACAATGTCAATCAAACACAATGTTCAATAAAGCAATGAATTCAATATCAAGAACCTTGATAATTAGACATTAAAAAACAATAAAGTCAAAAATCTTTATTAACCAGAGAATAGAAGCATAAAGACCCCACGTTCTATTCAAGAACCTTTAATAGAACCTTTATCAGTAAGGACACAAAATCACACAATAAGTATTGGAATGAATCGCAAAAATTGACAATTAAACATTAGAAAGTTCCAACCTCTGCATTAGGAACATGGTACTCTCCCACGCCGTCGCATGAACTGGAAAACGTAGGGGCCGGAGACGGATTGGGGTCTGACACCGACCGCCTTAAAGTCGATGGTATAGGCGGAAACTTCGCCGCCGACAACGGAGTCCCTGGGCACAACATGTTCGCATTCTGTGACTGGGGCGACTGAGGTGTTTCAGCCGCTACTTGGGTAGGGAGTGGGTCTCCGAGATCATAAACGCAGCGTCGGAGAAAAGGATGGCTCGGAGATGTGTTCGGAGCCGGGGCCGAGACAGAGGGTGAGGTGATTGCGGAGGTAGTAGTGTGAGGAATCTTGGAGAAGCCAAAGAGAGAGGTGGGGTTGATGTTGGGTTTCTTGGAACTGGGTTGGAGAGTGTTGGATTCAGAGGAGGAACGTTTGAGAGTGGCAGAGGAGGAGGAGGGGGTGGCGGAGGCGGAGTTTTCATTGCAACCGCAGGAGGAGCAAGAATGGTGGTTGGTGAGGTGGAGGTTAGAGAAGCCAGTAGTGGTGGTGGCGGTGGGTTCGTCTTTAAAGAAGGTGGAGGAGTCCATGGTAGCGGTTTCTTGAAGAAGGAGGAGCTCTTCTTCTTCTTCTTCTGCTTCTTGTTCTTGGATGGTAGGAATTTCTGGGAGTGGATTCTTCTTCTCGGTAAGCATTTTCTTTCTCTGTCTTTAGAGTAATTTTTGTTTGAGTTTGTTTTCAAGTTAATGCAGGGGAGGAGGAAATGAAGGGTTTTAGAGGGGCTTTTATAGACAGTGGGGTGAATTCTTTAGTTAGTTATGGAGTTGCCAATCGGCGTTGAGCACTCAGGCCGTCGTTTAGAGGTCTTCTAGTCATGTGGGTTAACGTCTTTTAGCGTCAGAAAGAAAAACGACTGTAACGGGAAACTTAAAAAAAAATGATACGGATGAAGTCAAGATGAAGTACAAGCAAATGGCTTCACCCGTATGAATGTTCTTCTATTGCAGCCGAAGTATTTGGATTATAGTCTGTCAACTTGTATATTTGTTCTGTCATTGACCTACATTCGTTTATTGATTCATTTATTCAGTCATGTATAATCTTCCATCCACTAAGCTATATTGTTGTTTACTTATAAAACTATATACATTAAAAATCAAAAATTGAAGCATGCTTACAAAAGAAAGTATTCTCATTCTATTAGAATTAATTCTTTGCACAAGGCTGCTCTAAGCAAAATTCAGGCAGTCTTTCTCTTTCAGGGATCAAAAGTTTTAAAATGCAATGACATTCGACTGACCTATTTTATGTCAGATCAAGATAAGGGCGCATAAAACATAAATTAGAAATACAAATTGATCATCACTACTATATCAAACATCTGTTTAAGCATTTGAACACAGGTGTGGTTCAGAATTTACTGTAGAATGGAAATTGAGATTGAATCAAGTCTTTCCGTAGTTATCGTTCAAAAATAATATATGGCCTCCTGTCATCTCACTTGTAAAGAGAGGGAAAGAGATTATCAAGTTGGTAACAATTCTTGAAAGAACTCAAATTTGGAAAATGTAAAACATGTGTAAGGTCAAAATTAGAGTTGGGCATTTGAGACTAGGTCCAAAACCTTGGCCCAAAAACTCGATCTTTGAGAGGATCGGTCTTAGTAGGCTTGGTCCCAAAACTGGACTAGGCCTAAGGAGGAGGGCTCAGTCCCTCCATTGAGCCCTCCTCCAAGGCCCAAGCCCAAACACTTTCGGTTTATTTTTTAGCCCCTAGACAATTACATAAAACCTCTCGTAAATTTTGAAATAAACAGAAATTGTAGAGGTTAAAATAAAATTTTACAAAATTTAAGAAAAAAAATTTTCATTTTTTCCATACCACACCACACCACTCAATCTCTTTACTCTCTACTCCAAATCTCCAATCAAATTCTCATTCAATTTATATTTATATTTATAATTTATTCATATTATAATTTATTTATTTATATTTTTCTATTTTTTCTATTTTTCAATATCATCTCTTATTCATATTATTATTTAATTTTTTTTCATTTTAATTATTATTATTTTATCATAAATTCATAATGGATTCCCGAAATGATGCATTCGGAGGATCATCCCAAAATGAGTTTTANTATGGACGGAATGGACGCCCGTCCAAACATAAGGGACGGCCGTCCAAAATTTATGGACGGCCGTCCCCAAAGTTTATAAAAACTTTTTATTGTATTTTATTTATGGACGGGCGTCCTTTAAATGGGGACGTCTGTCCCTTGTATATGGACGCCCGTCCATATAATATGGACGAGCGTCCATGTGAGTGAACGGCTGTCCAAATTTGATGGACGACCGTTCACTAGAAAAAAATTGTTAAAAAAATTAGAGATGTCTTACACGTAAGCCGGTACAATATTTCGGTACAAAAATCCCGATGTCCGTAGCATTATTGATTTATGCGGGTATGAGGTTAGCAATAACTTCTCATGTATGATTAGGCAAGAGTTATTTTATGCTTTTAACAATATAAGTATATATTAAAAAAATTATTTATTTATTTATTTTTTATTTTTTAAGATACAAAATCTTTAATTAAATTTTTATGTTCTAAGTTTAAAAACCAAATCTTTTTCTATATTAACAAATTATCTAATATTTCTTATGATATTGTTGAACGCAAATGAGATTTTATTAACTTTAATTTTGAAAAACTTTTTTCTGCTAAACTATAATAACAAGAATAGTTAATAGTTTTGTATAAGCTATCTATGTATTTGAAAAAGAATTCACATTTTTTATAAAATCTAGTATTGTGTTTTAATTTCCACGTTTATAATTTCTATTAAAATTTTTAATTCTGAATGTAAATTTAAACCATCAATATCAGAGAACATGTCATATTTTAAAAGGTTTTCAAGATTTAAACAATTTTTTCTCAAATTATCATCATCTGGGAATTTTAACTTTTCTATATTATAAAGGAAACCAAAATTATCATTATATATTTCAACAATAATACTATATTTACAAAGAAATCTTATAAAGATTTGCATACAAAGTGAGGTGGCAAAAAATAAATAGAAGAGTGAAACAAAAAGTCAAACTTATTAAATTCACTCTTCCATTTATTTTTGGTCACATCACTTTGTATGGAGATCTTTGTAAAAAAATTTTGTAAGTGTAGCATTACTTATATTTCAAATTGTTGAAACCAACTTTGAAGTGAGGAAATGGCATGATCAACT
This sequence comes from Pistacia vera, assembly GCF_008641045.1. Taxonomy (NCBI): domain Eukaryota; kingdom Viridiplantae; phylum Streptophyta; class Magnoliopsida; order Sapindales; family Anacardiaceae; genus Pistacia; species Pistacia vera. The sequence goes on from NW_022196839.1 coordinate 323,164, forward strand.
AAATATGCGAAATAATTTATTCTAAAAGATTCTTCAACTAACAATTTCATCTCTTAGTTTTCATTTTCATCAAATTGTTTTTTTCTCTTTATTGTACGTTTTTCACAAAATTTTGGTTTTATATTCATTTGCTCTGCAATCTCTTTAACCGAAATCATAGAAAATGTAAACCCATTTTCTCTAAATTTTTCAAAAAATGAAATAAGATATTTCAACTGATCTATTACAACAAAAATGTCCATATTTTTAAATTGTAAATATTTACTAAGCGTATTAACAATAAATAACATTTTATACCAAATAATTATGCCGAATAGAAATTCAAAATTTTCAATCTTATATGTTACTAAAAAAAATAGAGTTCACTTTTTGTTTATAATAAATTTGGGCTTTTTAGGCTTTTTTTTTTTTTTTTTTTTTTTTTTTTTTTTTTTTTTAATATATTAAAAAAATTTGGGTCATTTTCTACCTTATTATTTGGGGGCCTAGGCAGGTGCCTACCCTTGGGCCGGCCCTGTCTTGATGATCTGGGTCATGATGCTGGGACTTGATGGGTTTGGAAAAATCTGGACGATGAGAGGTATTCATCCCTCGCAAGTAGGTGAGCTGGTCAAACGGTGACTGATACTGTGAACTGAATTTGTTGGTGGGTTCTGTTTTCATTGGACTTTATGTTGATTGTTGACCGGTCGGGCATGAATGATTGGTTGCCACTCGAGGCCATACAGTTAGTTGGGGCACCTCGGGAAAAAGATTCTGGTACATCCTTCCATTGCTTGCTTCATATCATAAATAAATAAAGAATCCCTTCACAAGTTCAGATTTTCTGGATTCACTAAATTTATCTCCATGTCTTTAGCAAATTGTAAGAATGAAAATAACCATTTGAACCAAGATTTTAGTTACAAAAAACTCCTTGCTAGATGCCAGGCCGCCGTCCATATGTAGCCAATATGAAACTACAAAGTCCTATGAGTAAATTTTCTAGCAGTTCACCCTATAAATATACTTCAGCAGTATTCTTGAATTGTGAAAAAAAGAGAGAACCAAATGGGAAATCCTCATGTATTGGTTATACCTTTTCCGGCACAAGGCCATGTACTTCCTTTAATGGAGCTATCTCAATGCTTAGTGAATCATGGCATCAGAATCACATTTGTAAACACACAAGAGAATCATAAAAGAGTTATGGATGCATTAGTGATGAAGGATGGTATGGGTGATCAGTTTCATCTTGTTTCGATTCCACTGGTACAGGAGTCTTCTGAGAATACAGGTCAATTAGCAGAGAAGCTTGTTGAAGCAATCCTCTGGCTAATGCCAAAAAAAGTTGAGGAGCTGATTGAACAGATTAATGCATCAGATAGTGATAAGATCACTTGTGTTCTGGCAGATCCAGTTCTCAACTGGGCCATGGAAATTGCAGCGAAGAAGGGAATTAGGCGAGCCGTCTTCTATTGTGCAGCAGCCACACAGCTTGTCTTAAGATCTAGAATCCAAAAGTTGATTGATGATGGAATTGTTGATGATGATGGTAAGATCATTTATCACTAAGTCTGGCAAGTTAAGAGTAGTATAATTTGATATTATGCTAATAGATGAAACTTCTTTAATCATTTTTATCCAAGTGAGAAAAAACTAATTCATACCTGCACATATAGACACACACAAGTTAGATATTTCCACATCAGTATGCAGTGATAGGAATGTCAAAAAAGATTACGCACTAATTCAAAGTTTGCTTGAAAAACTGATAGTTGTGCTTAATGAAAACAGATAGATTTTGATTGTTGAGGTATCACACTTGATTTCTCAATAGAGCAAGTAAGAACAGGGAAAGTAGACTAGATCCAAAAGAGATGTTTTACATAATAATTCAAGGTGTTTGTAATATTGTTCTGTATCTTGTGCGAACTTCCAGCTGAAGTATGAGCAACTAAAAGTAAAACGCTTTCCATCTAGTTGAAGTCAGCTACATGTGTCTTTTCAATCGTATCACTCTATTCGAGAACTAACAAGATATATACTTGTTTGGACCTAAGGCAAAGATGTTAAAAGGGGATAGCTTCATGGTTTATTTTGATGTTGATTTTAATTTCCTTTCCAGGAATTCCAAAGAAAGAAATGTTTCAGTTGTCACCAACCATGCCTGTCATGAGCACAGCACACATAGGATTTCTCTGGCTTGGCACATCGAAAATGCAGAGACTGTTTTTTGAAAATACTGTTAAAAACAACCCATCAATACAATTGGCAGAGTGGGTGCTTTGCAATTCAACTCATGACCTTGAGCCTGCAGCTTTTAACACTGATCCAAAGTTCAAACAAATTGGTCCACTTTTAGCAAGAAACCGATTTGGAGACTCGGCAGGTAGCTTCTGGCCAGAAGACTTAACTTGTCTGAAATGGCTTGATCAACAACCAGCACAGTCAGTCGTATATATTGCATTTGGCAGTACAACTATTTTTGACCAAACTCAGTTCCAAGAATTGTTTATGGGACTTGAACTCTCCAACAGACCATTCCTTTGGGTTGTGCGTTCTGATATTGCAGCGAAAATAAATGATGCCTATCTGAAAGGATTACAAGACAGATTCGCGCCTCGAGGGCATATAGTTAGTTGGGCGCCTCAACAGAAGGTTCTGGCACATCCTTCCATTGCTTGCTTCATAAGCCACTGTGGATGGAACTCCACCATGGAAGGCATAAGCAATGGGGTCCCGTTCTTGTGTTGGCCTTACTTTGCAGATCAGAAACACAATGAGAATTACATTTGTAATGTTTGGAATGTTGGATTGGGGTTCAGCAAAGATGAAAGTGGAATAATTACAAGAGAAGAAATCAAAAGTAAACTGGAGGAACTGCTAGATAATGGCAAGTATAAAGGTAATGCTTTGGATCTCAAGGAAAGTTTGATGAATAACATCAAAGAAGGTGGTTGCTCCTATAATAATTTCAAGCATTTTGTGGAATGGCTAAAGACATAAGTAAGGTCTTCCGAAATCGTTAAAACTTCATTATATAAGATTCTGGGTATCAGTTGTTTCTATAAAGTTTTTATTTGTCATGTAGTTCAGGAGTGCTCAATACTTGTTCAAGAAATTATGATACTTGGACTATGAGGAAGAACGGTATCTTCGCTTTGGATAAACCTACCCGTTTCTACTTGTTTTTGAAGAACATTTATATCTCTAATCAGATAATGTGAAATTTCGACATCTTTTTTCGCCTTATTGTAAGAAACATTGATTGTTCGGTATGTTACAATTCTACTCCTATATTTCTTCAGGGAAAAAGCCTACCTGATCTTGATTATTGTGATGGATAGTATATGTCCCTCAAACAGAGGTTTCAAGTTACTTTTCTATTGGTTTCAGGCATAGAAAGTTAAACTACTTAATGAGGTACCTTTCCTGTTCTGGCCTTACTTTGATGACGCCATTATTTCAACTGAGCTTCATTTGTTGAACTATGAAAAGTCCAACTAGCTCAACTCACTTTTTTTGTTTTTTTTATTAAATATTTTAATGAGTAATAATTTTTTTTTTTTTTTTTTTTTGAAATTAAAGTGAATGTTTAAAAATTACTGAATTGTCAATCCACGTATATCGTGTTTTGGAGATGTAAATAGCAGCTGATTGAAGCTGGAAGAAGTAGGTCATTAGAGCTGAAAACAATGCAGTTTAAGTCGGCCCTTTTTGTTAACTGCAGCAATCAATGCAACATCATTTTAGTTAAAAAATTCCAGATATTTTGTGTTTGTGGGAGTTGTTGACTACTTTGGCATTAATAAACCACACAGACGCATTTAGGGGTGCTGCTGCCTGGTTAGTGGTCAGGGTCTCCGCTCCCCGATGAGCAGGCAGGGTGCAAAGGGCAGTGCCCTCGGCCCATAGGTGGTTTGGGCCTTTTCCATTAAGAATCGCTGAAAGAGTTTTTTAAATTATTAATTTCTTATCGAGTTTGAGCTAAGGAATAGTTGTAATACTAGGTTTAGTATTTCAAACCTAGTATATAAACATACTTTTTTCTTGTAACGGGTGATAGCAAACAATAGGGTAAACTACATTATAGCAAAAGAGAGAGTTGAGGTAGTATAACAATAATATTGACTCAGTTGGACGTAACCTGTTAAGTGTTAATTAGATAAATCAGGATAAAATTATGTGTATTTCTTTTTTCTCTTTACTGTTTGTGGATTGTATGTTTACTGTTATTTTGGTTTTCGTTACTCACTGTTTGTTTAGTAGTTAGTTACAATTGTGTGGTGCTGATGTAATCCTTACAAAAATCACTGTAAAATTAGGTGTAATAGTTGATAATTTGATGTAAACCTTTTGTATATNATACCTGTTTCCACTCAATGATGTTGTCTGCATAGGACCACAAACATCTGAATGGATTAGCTGAAGTTTTGTTGTTGCTCTCCAGGACTGATCCGAAGGAAATGAAGGTCTACTTAATTTGCCAATTTGACAAACACTGCAGAGGATACTCTTTTCTTCAATCTTTGGTAAGTCCTGGACCATGTTCCCTTTCTTCAACTCTTTGAGAGCATTATAATGGTAATGTCCAAGCCGTTTGTACCAAGTTTCTGACTCCTCCTGTCTAGTTAACAAGGTAGATTCATTTGTAGTTTTCCACTCAACCGAAAAACTTTTCCCTAGCATTTTTACCCTCATCAATTCGACTCCTTTAGGATCAAGTATGGTACATGCTTGATTCTCAAAATGTAATGAATAACCCTTCTCTAACATCTGCCCCACACTCAATAAATTTTGGCTGAGTCTAGGAACATACAACACATGAGAGATTAACTTTGTACCTGACCAAGTTTGGACAGCAACATCCCTCATGCCTTTGACCTCCATAAGCTCACCATTTCCTATCTTTACTTTGGAGCAATATGATCTATCCAGGTTCACAAAGTTTTGCAGGTCTGCAGCCATATGATTTGTGCAGCCACTATCAATTAACCAAGCTTCACTGCTGGTTTGTGCCATGTAATAAGTGGCCACAAAAAGTTGTTCAACCTCTTGACATTGTTGCTGATCCTCCCCAACTGCTGCTTGCTGTGTTGGCTAGTTTCCTTTGTTCTTACACACCCTTTCAATATGCCTGAATTGCTTGCAACTCCTGCACTGTATACCAGGCCTGAACCAGTATCTTCTCTCCGGATGCCCTTTCTTTTTACAATGAGTACAGGCTGGAAATTCTTTCACTCCACCAACCCTTTCCCACTGATTACTACTATTCTCTTTCCCCTTTCTATCTCCAGCATACTTCCTTGTTTGTGTCTGTGCAGGTTTGCCTTTGAAGCTTGCAACCAATGCACCCTCACTAATGTCTTCTTGCCTCATNGTTTATTGTTATGTTCTGTGTCTTCTTTGAGCTTCCAGCTGAATCATAAACAATGTAAGTCAAACTCAATTAAGGATTTATAGTTTTCATCTAGTTGAAGTAGGCTATACAAGTCTTTTTCAAGCATTCTACTCGATCCAATGACCGAAAAGATGAATGTTAGTTTGGACTTGAAGCAAAGATGTTACTGTGCAGTTCCGGTTCCGATTCCTATAGTTAGGAACCAGAATCGGAACCAGGAACTAGGAACCGAGACTAATATAAAATAAAATTAAAGATTAGGAATGTTAATAAAAACTTTTGTAGAAAAAGTAATGTGAATGCATTTATATTTATATTTCATAACATTTAAAGTAAATTGGTTTGACTTTTAAGAATTACCTTTACAAAGTAATGGAGTTTGTAATTTTGAATTTATAATTTTATTTTTGTTAACAAGTGCCAGGTGGGGGGGTATTTGTAAGTTTTTAAGGGTTTTTTTGCGATTTTAAAAACTTTTGAGAGGTCATGTAATTTTACAAGGTACCTAGAATCGGAACCAGAACCGTTGTTACAGGTTCTGGTTCTGGGTACCTAGGAATCGGAACCGTCAGTTCCGGTTCTAGTTCCAAATTTCAAGGAACCATCGGTTCCGATTCCGGTTCCAGTTCCTTCAAAAAGTACAGGGTATCCGAAACCGAACACTCCTACTCAACATAAGGTTTTGGCACATCCTTCCATTGCTTGCTTCATAAGCCACTGTGGATGGAACTCCACCATTGAAGCTATAAGCAATGGTGTCCTGTTCTTGTGTTGGCCTTACTTTGCAGACCAGATGCACAAAGAGAATTACATTTGTCTTGTTTGAAAGGTAGGATTGGAGTTAAGCAAAGACGATAGTGGGATTATTACACGGGAAGAATTTGTTGGAATGTGAACACTTTTTTGTAATCAAAAAAAAAGAAAAAACGCAAGAAAGAAGAAAATGCAAACAAGAAGAAAAATGAATTTAAGTTTTAAGTAAATTTATAGTTTAGGAATTTGTAATTATGAATAATTGTTTTCCTTTTCTATTGTGAGATATATTAGGAGAGAAGAATTGATTTAAGACTTTATTTAAATTAAAATAGGAGAATGATTTAAATTAGATGAGTTCTATTAAGAATATAAATATGAATCCTAGTAGAATAAGAATGTCCTATTTTACTTATAAATAGGAGAGTTAAAACCAATTCAAAATTATGAGAGAGAAAAGTAAAGAAAGAGTATTTTCCCAATACCTTGAGGTATCCTTACATCAAAACCCCTTGTATTATCCTTACATCAAAACCCTTTGTATTCAAAGTTATGTGAGAATACAAAGAGTTTTGATGTAAGGATACCATAGGGTATCAGGAAAATACCACAGGGGTATTAAACATTATAGGAACATGATGTCCGCCTAAGTAAAGGTACTAGGTTGATGGTGTGATGAAACATTTGTATCGTATTCATATTAGTATAATGAAAACCCTCTCACCGTGGATGTAGATGAGTTATACTGAACCACATAAAATATTGTGTGTCTTTTGTGTGTTGTTCTTTTTATATATATATATTTTTTTTTTACTCTTTCGATTTTTTACAGAATTCAAAACTAAACTGGAAGAACTGCTGGGTAATGGTAAGCATAAAGCAAATGTTTTGGATCTCAAGGAAAGGGTGCTGAATAGCATCAAAGAAGATGGAAGCTCCTATAATAATTTCAAGAATTTTGTTGAATGGCTGAAGGCATAAATAAGGTCATCACACATTGTTCAACCATATTCTTCGTGTTGCGAAAATCTATGATGAATAATGTTTCCTTGCAGTGAATAGAACCGGTGTTATGGCTGAAGGAACTAGATCTCAAGAAGCCAAGCGCATTTTAGAGGTTTCAAGTTACTTTTCTATTGGTCTCAGGCATAGAAAGTAAACTACTTACGAGGTACCTTTCTATTCTGGCCTTACTTTGATGACGCCGTTATCTCAACAGATCTTCATTTGTTAAACTATGAAAAGTCCAGCTAGCTCAACTCACTTTTTTTATAAATATTTTAATGGTAATAGTGAAAAAAGAGAAAGAGCAGAGCCAGAGAGAGACAATGAATATTAAGTTTGACTGGAGTGCTTTTCATTATTGTAAAACAATTAATTTATACACATTTACATAACAAATTCAGAAAACTTTCTGATCAATTTACAAAACGGGTGGGCAAGTAATAATGAGAGAATGACGCTTCTGGTTAATTTTAAAACTTGGTGGGCAAGAATAGTGATGAGAGAATGACACTTCTGGTCAATTTACAAAACTTGGTGGGCAAGAATAGTAATGAGAGAAGACGCTTTGGTCAATTTACAAACTTGGTGGACAAGAATAGTATGAGAGAATGACGCTTCTGGTCAATTAACAAACTTGGTGGACAAGAATAGTAATGAGAGAATGACACTCCTAGTCAATTTACAAAACTTGGTGGACAAGAATAGTAATGAGAGAATGACACTTCCTAGGCAATTTACAAAACTTGGTGGACAAGAATAGTAATGAGAGATGACAGCACAACAATCATAGGACCACAAGAATATCAATTTGTTAGAGAGCTGTAGGATGGAGACACGTCACCAGTGTTGTCTCCCTGATGTCTTGCCACGGTCCCTTGGCATCTTCTTTACAGTAATAAAATTATTTTTTTGAAATTAAAATGAATGTTTGTAAATTACTGAATTCTAAATCCACATGTATCATGTTTGAGAGAGGACAATCCATGTCAGGACCACGCTTTGTAGTTTTCACTAACTATATGTATAATCTGTCGGCATCATTACAATATCATAAAGTAACTTTCATAATGGGTAGGCACAATTGAAATATCCCACGTGAATCAGGAGGTTTGAAGCAGTTATAATGATGAAAGCAAAAAATTAGATACTAAATAATTAATGCAAAGTCAAAAGAAAATATGGGAAACGTAATACTCTCTTCAAAATTTGTTTTGTTTTTTTTTTTTAAGCCTAATGATCTTATATATAGATGAAATCAATTCAAGAAAGAAAAGTGAAGAACGAAATGGGAAATCCACATGTTTTGGTTATACCTTGTCCAGCGCAGGGTCATGTGATTCCTTTATTGGAGCTTTCACAATGCTTAGTCAAACATGGAATCAGAATTACGTTTGTGAATACAGACAATAAAATCATGACTGTGCCATCAACAATGAATGGTGAAAACAATCAAATTCATCTAGTTCGGTTTTTGTAGGACTGGAGTCTCCAGTATCCAACCTGAGAAGTGGGTTGAAGGAGTATTAAAGTTTATGCCAAGGAAAGTTGAGGAGCTATTGAAAATATTGATGCATCAGACAGTGATAAGATCACTTGTGTTCTAACAGATGACTACATAGCTGGCCCATGGAAATTGAGTGCAGAAGGGAATCAAGGGAGCTGTCTTCTACCCTTCAGCAGCCACACAATGTGTCTTCGGATCTAACGTCCAGAAGTTGATAGATGATGGAGTTATCAAAATGATGGTAAGATCATCTTCACAAACTCTTGCAAGCAATACAGTAGTATTAGGTCATTCTTGAAACAAATTCGGTGATAACAGTTTAGATTTAGGAACAATCCCAATATTCAGTCTTAACTCTATGGTGTTTCTATCTATATAATCGGAGTCTTGTTCAAAAATTTTACAACATAAATTCAGTGTTTGGCCTGAAGAACTATAAGCAGAACTAGGAGTTAACACCAAGATGTTAACAGTTGAATGTTTTGCTATGCTTAATTCATTTGATATTTTCTTTGCAGGAACAACAAAGAAACAAGTGTTTCAGTTGTCACCAACCATGCCTGCCATGAGTACAGACCATTTGTGGTGGACCAGCTATAAGAACACGAAATTGACAAAAATGGTATTTGATAATATGGTTAGATGCAACAGATCAAGAAAATTGGCAGACCAGATACTCTGCAATTCAACTTATGACTGGAAGCGGCAGCATTTGACATGAATCCAAATATCATACCAATAGGCCCACTTTGGCAAGCAGCAGATGTGAAGAAACAGGAGGAAGCTTCTGGCAAGAAGACTTCAATTGTTTCAAATGCTTGACCAACGCAAACCACAATCAGTGATATACATTGCATTTGGCAGTTCAACTATTCTTGATCGAACACAGTTCCATGAATTGGCTTGGGACTGAACTCTCCAACAGACCACCTCTGGGTTGTGCGTCCTAATATTATTGATGACATGAGTGTGCCATCCAGAAGGATTCTTAGATAGAGTGGCTAGTCGTGGGCTTATAGTTAGTTGGGCACCTCAACAGAAAGTCCTTGCGCATAACTTCCATTTCTTGCTTCTTAAGCCACTGGGCTGGAACTCCACCATGGAAGGTGTAAGCAATGGATTGCCTTTCTTGTGCTGGCCTTATTTTGCTGACCAGTTCCTCAACCGGACCTACATTTGTGATATTTGGAAGGTCGGAGTGCATTTACTAAAGATGAAAAAGAAGTCATCAGAAGAGAAGAAATCCGAAGTAAAGTGGATCAGCTGTTAGATAATGCGGAGTACAGAACAAGGGTTTTGCATCTCAAGGAAATAGTCATGAATAACATCAGAGAAGGCGGTTGCTCTTACAAAAATTTTATGAATTTCATTGAATGGATAAAGGAATAAGTAATGTACTACAACTTTCTTGTCAGATTGCATATAGTAATTTGTCTAAGGTTATTTTGCAATTTTCATACAATAAAATGGTTTCCTTGGTCTGCTTGCATTTGCATCCAAAAGCTATCAGTAAATTTCTTTTCTGATGATGAAAGCATTGAAAATAACTTTTAAACTGGAATTAATCAATGTGCCGGCAACCATGTTTGAAAACAGTCAGACAATGACAAAAGCTAACAATTAAAATTTATTGAGCAAGGAATTTGAAAGGATGGGACCAAAGTTGAGATTTATTTTTACTCGGTCATCTCCCTATATAAATTGATAATCTAGGAAGAATAGCAAAGAACCAAATGGGAGACCCACAGTTTTGGCTATGTGTAAAGCAGGGTCATGTGATTCCTTTGATAGAGCTTCACAGTGCCCGTGATACATGGCATTAAAATTCATTTGTAATTACAGACTAAACCATAAGAGATAATGAATGCATTTGCGACGAAAATTGTACTGGGAATCAGATTCATCATGTTTTGGTTCATCTAGCTGGAATCTCTAGAGATGAGGGTGTTGAAGATTCTATATTCACTAAGCACGTTCAAGCTAATAGGTTATAGAGTGGATAATCCTTCCACTCAATAGATATTTTGGGTAAGGAGTTAGACCCAAAAACTAACAAGTGATATCAAAGCCAGCCCATTTGAGCGCGAGTGATTGACCAACGGTGGGCTGCCAAACTACCTCCATTCATAGGCAAATGGACTATAGGACTTAACTATGAGGGAGAGTGTTGGAGATCCACATCGACTAAGTACGCTCAAGCCAATAGGTTTATAAGAGTGGACAATCCGCCCACTCAATAAGGGCAAGTAGACCATATGGGCTTGACCGTGAGGGTGACTGTTGGAGATCAGATCGACTAAGCATGTTCAGCAATGGGTTATAAGAGTGGATAATTCTCCCACTCAATAAAACCTTGTGGGTGAGGAGTTAGGCCCAAAAACCAACAGAGGGATCAACCAGAGAAGCCGGTTGAAGCTGTCTAAAGATATGCCCAGGAAAGTGAGGAGTCATTGAAGATATTAATGCGTAGATAATAATAAGATCACTTGTATTCTAGCAGACCACCTTATGGATGGCCATGGGCGTTGCGGTGGAGAAGGGAATTAGGGGAGCTACTTCTACCCTGCCGCAGCGCTGCCTGACTAATCTTAAGATCTAGCATCCAGAAGTTGATTGATGAGAAAAATAGATAATCATTGTGAGATATTGTTCCTGGGCTGTCATAAGAGATTTCCGAGTATTTAAAACAGCACATGGAGCACCATAAAAGGAGGCATCAACCGGATTTCTTCCTAAATATAGGGAATTTTAGACGGTTTACGTTAATCAAGAGATGCAAAAAATGTTTTTAATACAAAATATGATTTTACACTAGTTGGATTGCCTATCGAAAAATTATAAGTAGAACTAGACTTGAAACTGGAGTTGAAACCTATAAAGATTTTTGACAGTTGATAGCCTGTTCTGTACTTAATTTGGGTTGAGATTTTCTCTGCAGGCACTCCAACAAAGAAACAGATGTTTCAGTTTTCACCAAACATGCCTGCCATGAGTACAGAACATCCAGGTGGGCCTACCCTGGAAACATGAAAGTGCAGAAAATGTTGTTTGAAGATATGGTTAGAAGCAACAGATCAAAAAAAATAATTCTGCAATTCAACTTATGACCTCGAGCCTGCAGCGTTTAATATGGACCGAAGATCATACCAATAGGCCTCTTGCCAGCAATATGCTTGGAGATTCGACAGGAAGCACTCAGCCAGAAGACTATTGTTTGGAATGGCTTGATTAACAACCACTTCAGTCTGTCGATATATTGCATTTGCAGTTTAACGATTTTTGACCAAATCCAGTTCCAAGAATTAGCCTTGGAGTTGAACTCTCCAATAGACCATTCCCCTGGGTTGTGTGCCCGGATATTATAATGACACGAATGGTGCCTATCCGAGGGATTCTGAGACAGAATTGCACTCCTGGAACATAGTTAGTTAGGCCCCTCAAGAAAAAGTTCTAGGACATCCTTCTATTGCTGTTTCATAAGCCACAGTTCCTCAACTGAAGCTATATTTGTGAAATTGGAGGGTTGGTTTGGGATTAAATCAGGATGAAAAGGGATCGTTAGGCGAGAAGAATCAAGAGCAAGGTTGATCAACTGTTGGATAATGAAATGTACAAAGCAAAGGCTCTAACTCTCAAGGAAATGGTCTCGAATTACATCAAAGAAGGTGGTGGCTTACAAAAATTTAAGAATTTCATTGAATGGATAAAGGAGTAGTTTATTACTTTGTTTCACTAAGAAGTTCTGCAAGAAAGAATTGCAGCAAAAGAATGCCAATTTGAAAGTCATTTGTCAAATTATGATGATGTGAACAAATTTACGTAACATGTGCTCTGAAAATACTAATTAATCCCAAGGGTAATCAAAGGTCTAACGACATTGTGCAGGCAGCACTAGATAAAATCGTGATGAACTTCTATGATTTAAAGCATGTTTTCGGGAAGTTTAATCGATTTGAGGTTCATTGATTGTCATTTTTTCAGTGCATGAACAAAATGTTCATTATTCTTGGAAGCTCTTGGAATTGCAGAGCAAAACCTTCTATTCCTTTAAATGCTACACAACTTTGAATCTTTCTTCAAACTATACAATTCTAAGAGATTTCAAAACTTTATTCAATTATCTCTCAGTAAGAGTGGCAAGATTGCATAGAAAAGAAAAGAATGAAATGGGAAATCCTCATGCTTGGTTACCTTATCCAGCACGAGGTCATGTTATGCATTTAATGGAGTTTCACAATGCTTAGCAATCAGGCATTAAAATTACATTTTCAAACTCTGAGTAAAATACAAGCACCTATGAGTGCATCGGCAAGCAAGGGTGGAATACGGAGTCAGATTCATCTTGTTTCAGTTTCTTTGGGACTGGAATCTCAGAGAGTGTGAACCAGAGAAGCATTTTGAAGCTATCTGCAGGTTCTGCCAAGAAAAGTCGAGGAGCTTATCACAAAATTAATGCATTGGATGGTTCTCATCGCAAAATAAACCAAGAGAAGCATTTTCAAACCAGGCTTGAGGTTGTTGGTTCAGCCGGAGATCATCAAGGAGAAGAAAAAACAGAGCACATAAATATATTGCAAAAGCTTGTCTATTCATGAAGAAAGACAGTATATAACACGTAACAAATCTCTGCTAATTACACCAACTACAGCAGACATTACAGCTTTCAAAATTCAAATGGTACCACACATTTTACTTCTAATACAGTTTACTTAAATACCTTAATTTCTAAACAAGATATTACTCAAAAAACATTCCCATGCACGTCAAAAAACACAGCTGCATGTAACCTTCTGCATCTTCCACGCACAACCTGCAGACTTGAGCATTGACACATTTCCAGCAAAGCATCACTACATCAACACTCCCCTTGAGCACATGCAGGAAACCACAAGTTTGAGTCTAAGTTCCTCAAACTTGGTTTTAGGCAGACTCTTAGTCATAAGTCTGTAATCTGGTCCACACCCCGGCAGTGCAGCAAGGTTACTTCCATTATTTTCAGCTTCCTAACTGCATGAATTTGATTTTGATATGTTTGGTTCTGCCGTGGAGGACAGGATTCTTTGCCATTGCCACTGCTGATTTTTATCACACCATATAGAGGTTGGCTTATCTTGATCTTGCTTCAAATCAAACAGAATTTTTCTGAACCAAACAGCTTGGTTCACAGTGCTGCGGCAGAAATGTATTCTGCCTCTGCTGTGGACTGAGCCACCGTGTCTTGCTTCTTCGACAACCAACTAATGGCTCCCTCATTAATATAAAACACATACCCTGAGGTACTTTTCAAGTCATCTAAAGAACCTCCCAGTCCTGTCTGTGTATCCCTGCAAAACCAATTTTTTTGCCCTTTTAAACCAAATGCCAAGGTTGAAGTTCCCTTCACATACATTAACACCCTCTTTGCTGCTCTATGATGTGATTCACTTGGACAACTCATAAATCTGGAGGATAGCTTGCTGCAAACATCAGGTCTGGACGTGTGGCTGTTAGTACAGCAGGCAGCCTACCAGACCTCTAAACAGCTCTCATCCACTTCTTTTTCACATCATTTTTACTCAGCTTCAGATTAGAAACCAAGGGTGTATCTGCAGGTACAATCTCCATTCCAAACTTTGTGAGAATTTCATTTGCATACTTTTCTGGATGCACAAATATTCTACTTTTGGACTGAAAAAATTGCATGCAAGAAAATATGACATCTCCCCCAAATCGTCATCTCAAATTCAGATTGATGGGGTGTTTGAACAACTTCAACTGATCTGAATTGCTCCCTGTCATCAGCAGGTCATCCACATGCAATGACACCACAATTAGATCACCTTCAGCTTCTTTAACATAAAGGGTATATTCGTTTGGACTTCGCACATAGCCTAGGCTATTAAGGTGTTCATTATCCGGTTGTACCAGGCCCTAGGTGCCTGTTTAGGCCATACAAAGCCTTCTCCAGCAGGTACACCTTCCCTTCTTCACCCTAACTGATAACTTTAGGTTGGTCTACAAAGATTTCCTCTCTAAGCAGCCATTTAGGAACACAGATTTGACATCAAGTTAGAAAATTTTCCAACCAAATTGAGCTGCCATGGCAAGGATCAACTTATAGTATCATGTCTAGCTACCAACGCAATGGTCAGTGTAATCCACCCCTTGTTGTTGTGCAAATCCTTTTGCTACAAGTTAGCCTTGTATTTGTGGATTGTGCATCAGGATTTAACTTTAGTTTGTAAATCCACTTTACCTGAATATTCTTCTGTTTTCAGGTCTTTCAACTTCCCTCCATGTATTGTTTCTCAATCATAGAGATCTCTTCTTGCATAGCTCTCCTCCGGCATCTGATCTTGCAGCTTCAGCATATTTTCTTGGTTCCAACACAGCCACATGCACCTTGCATAAACATCAGCCAAGGTCCTGGTCCCCGAACTGATGATTCCTCATCGCTTCAATTTCACCTTCTCAAACATATTTTCAATGGTTGCCGCATGTTCCTGTCAACCTCAATCTGTTTACTCTCCCAATTACATTGTATTCATCTATCCTACACCCTAGTTACAAATCTTCTTTGTTTTAGGAATATACACTCTGTAACCCTTTGAATGACTGCTGTAGCCGATGAGAAGCCAACTTCAGCTTTATCATCAAGTTTAGTTCTCTTCACTGCAGGAACCATGAAATAACTCACACTTCCGAACACTTTTAAATACCCCACTACAGGTTTAATTCCGTCCAAGCTTCAACTGGAGTTTGTGCCTTAACTGACTTGGTTGGCAGCCTATTCAGGAGATGAACTCAGTGTTTACTGCTCAGCCCAAAGCATTTGGGAAGTTGTTTTTCTGCCATCATGCACTAGCCATCTCCATGATGGTCCTATTTCTTCTCACACTAACGCCATTTTGTTGTGGGGGGTTATAGTGTAGTAAATTGATGCCTGATTCTGCTTCAAGACAAATAGAACTGATTCTTTTGAAGTAAATTCGTTCCATTGTCACTTCTAAACACTTTGATCCTTGCTCCAGCCTCATTTTCCACCATCAGTTACTTTTAAACATTGCAGGAACTCACTTTTCAGCTTCAAAAAATACACCCATGTCATCCGTGTATAATTATCTATGAAGAGTATAAAATAACTGTTCCACTCAATGATGTGTTGCATAGGACCACAAACATCTGAATGGTATAGCTGAAGTTTTGTTGTTGCTCTCAGGACTGATCGAAGGAAATGAAGGTCTACAATTTGCCAATTTGACAAAACACTGCAGAGGATACTCTTTTCTTCAATCTCTGGTAAGTCCTGGACCATGTTCCCTTTCTTCAACTCTTTGAGAGCAATATAATGGTAATGTCCAAGCGTTTGTACCAAGTTTCTGACTCCTCCTGTCTAGTTAACAAGGTAGATTCATTTGTAGTTTTCCACTCAACCGAAAAACTTTTCCCTAGCATTTTTACCCATCAATCGACTCCTTTAGGATCAATATGGTACATGCTGATTCAAAATGTAATGAATAACCCTCTCTCACATCTGCCACACTCAATAAATTTTGGCTGAGGTATGGAACATACAACACATGAGAGATTAACTTTATACCTGACCAAGTTTGGACAGCAACATCCCCCATGCCTTTGACCTCCATAAGTCACCATTTCCTATCTTTACTTTGGAGCAATATGATCTATCCAGGTTCACAAAGTTTTGCAGGTCTGCAGCCATATGATTTGTGCAGCCACTATCAATTAACCAAGCTTCATGCTGGTTTGTGCCATGTAATAAGTGGCCACAAAAGTGTGCAACCTCTTGACATTGTTGCTGATCCTCCCCAACTGCTGCTTGCTGTGTTGGCTAGTTCCTTTGTTCTTACACACCTTTCATATGCCTGAATTGCTTGCAACTCCTGCACTGTTATACCAGGCCTGAACCAGTATCTTCTCTCGGATGCCCTTTCTTTTTACAATGAGTACAGGTGGAAATTCTTTCACTCACCAACCCTTTCCACTGATTACTACTATTCTCTTTCCTTTCTATCTCCAGCATACTCTTGTTGTGTCTGTGCAGGGTGCCTTTGAAGCTTGCAACCAATGCACCCTCACTAATGTCTTCTTGCCTCATGAGTTCTTTGTTCTTGCGCTTGGAGGAGATGAACAAGCTCAGTCAATGTGATCTGAGTTATGTCCTTAGAGTCCTCCAAAGAAGAAATTTTGGCCTCAAATCTTTCCGGAAGACTTACCAAAACTTTTCCACAACCTTTCGGTCAGCCAACTCCTCCCATAAGCCTGATTTTGTTGACAAAATTGTCTATCAACATAATCCTTTACTTTTTCAGTTTCCTGCATTCTTTGCATCTCAAATTCCCTCCTTAGATTAAGATCTGAATATCCTTGGTGTAATGCTCCCCATTTACTTCTTTCAATTTATCCCATGCTTCTTTGGGGTTTTCATATGCCATGATTCTGATAAAACAAGATCAGTCACAGCAGCATGTATGTGAGAAAGAGCTCTCGGAGCTTGGCTGTTTCTTCCTCATGCATCCTCAACTGGTTCAATGTGGGATTCTGTCCAAGTGGTGGTGGCTGCCGGTTTTCTCCAATACTAACACAGTCTTGTCATGAAGGAAGGCTTTCATCTTTACTGCCCAGATGTGGTAATGTCTCCATGAACACGGTGGAGCCATCAATGCAGATTGAGTTGTCATGCTCTGTTTTTCACGTGATGCAGAGAGAAGGAGGCAGATGGGTTAAGTTTTTGCTGAGAATGGAGTGGGTGTGAGTGTAAACGAAAGGTTTAGGATGCTAAGTTTCTGGTTTTTTTGCGAAGGCTCTGATACCATTTGTTGGTTCAGCCGGAGATCATCAAGGAGAAAGAAAACAGAGACACATAAAAATATTGCAAAAGCTGTCATATTCATTGAAGAAAGACAGTATATAACACGTAACACTCTCTGCTATTACACCAACTACAGCAGACATTACAGCTTTCAAAATTTAAATGACCACACATTTTACTTTAATACAGTTTACTTAAACACCCTAATTTTCTAAACAGATATTACTCAAAAAACCTTCACAGCACGTCAAAAAACATAGCTGCATGTAACCTTCTGCATCTTCCACGCAAAACCTGCAGACATTGAGCATTTGACACATTTCCAGCAAAGCAACTACATCAACAGAGGTGCTTGTTTTACCAACAGATGAAGCTTACTTAGAACTATGCAAATGTTGGTAAAAATTGGAACAATTTATAATATTTCTATTTATCTGGACTCAGAAGAAATTTTTATTTCCTGCAGGAACACCGCTAAAAAGCAGATGATTAAGTTATCACCAAAAATGCTTGCCATGAACACAGCAGATTTCATGTGGACTTGTACTGGAAAGTAGAAACATGAACTGCAAAAAATATTTTTCAAAAATACTATGAGAAACACCAAAGCAATGAAACTGACAAACTGGCTGCTTTGAACTCAGCTTATAATCTTGAACCTACAGCATTTACCAAGGCTTAAATACTACCAATAGGCCCACTTTTTGCGAGCAACCTCACAAGAGATCAGTAGGAAATTTCTGGCCAGAGTACTTAATTTGCTTGAAATGGCTTGACCAGCGCCACCTCAATCAGTCATGTATGTTGCATTTGGCAGTTCCACCTTTTCATACGAAACCCAATTCCATGAATTAGCATGGGGCTTGAACTCTCCAACAGACCTTTCGTGGGTTGTTCGCCCGGTATTACATATGCAGTAAATGATGCCCACCAAAAGGATTTCAACACAGAGTCAGTGCTATGGGAAGATGGTTGGGCACCTCAGCTGAAGATCTGGATCATCCCAGTTGCTTGCTTTATAAGTCATTGTGGCTGGAACTCCACATGGAAGCTTTAAGCAGTGGACCTCTCCTGTGCTGGTGTTACATTGTTGATCAGTTCCACCATGAAAGCTACATTTGGAACGTGGAAGGTAGGATTACGGTTAAACAGAAATGAAAGAATGATCATTACACCAGAAGAAATTAAAAATAAAGTTCAGGAACTGGTGGGAAATGGAAAATATAAAGCAAGTGCTTTTAGGTCTCAAGGAAATGGTCATGAGTAGAAGAGGGTGGGAGCTTGGTGTGGGATTTTGCGAAATTTAAATATGTGAAGTATTGGGTGCTAAATTAGTGTTCAAAGGAAAAATTGTAGTACCATTTGAAGAATTGGTGATGTTGCTTGTTTTGGGGTTGTGAGTTTGTATTTGTGAAGAAAAAAAAAAAAAAATAATATATTATATATATATTATATATTTATATATATATATATATAATATATTTATCATTTTCTTCTACCACAATTCTTTTCATGAGGGGGTAGAAGAAGAGTAATGCTACAGTTATCGATGGGTTTACACCAAATTTGTGCACCGAATGACGTGGCATAATCTTGACCGTTGATTTATTATCAGTTAATATTAATCAATGGTCAAGATTTTGTCACGTTATTCGGTGCACAAATTCGGTGTAAACCCTTTGGTAACTCTATCATTTTCCGTAGAAGAAAATGAATATATTCATGTTCCACAACGAGTGTCGAATCCCAAGAGAACTACCTACCAAGTACCAAACTAGTATATTCTATTGTTATTTGATAAAACAGAATTTTAAGAATGACTTTAATGAAAAAGTAACAAACTAAAAATTAAATAAATGCAGAATTTATAAACACTTTGATGTAAATATCAATATGACTAAACCTAGGGCATAGATTTCGCACTAATTTAATCCTATGCATTGACATTTGTTGTTAACCTAATCAAGCGTATTCTAAAAGCCAAATCCTCTATTATTCCACTAACTCTCTCTCGAGCAATTAGCAAATTAACCCTTGAGCAATAACCCAAGATATCTCTAAGTTAGATTTAGGAGCTAAGAGATCATTAAGCTTTATGGAATTTACCAGAGCCTCACAGATCGCGGTAACCTATCTCTAGCGTTCGCTCAATCTATGGTTTTATTACCTGAGACAAATCAGGTTTCATCTCTCGATCTCAAGCTAACCCATGATATCATTCAACTCTCGGGCCCTTGAGAATTGAAAGCATTATGCACAATAATAAAACTTAGAATTAAAAGCTCAATAAGAATTAACAACAATCCAAGTCAACACATATTCATAAATTGGGCTACATCTTAGCCCTAGAAAATAAAATTAGTTCATACTTTCAGTAATCAAAGTCATTGTATTCATAAACATGAGTATAAGAAAGAGTAGAAAAGCTTCTCTAATTGATGACTCAAAATTGTAGGAATTTTCAATCTCTAATGAGCCGCCCAACTTCTCTCCCTTTCTCCTCCTAAAAATAAGCTAAAAACATATATTTATACTCCTAGGGTTTTAGGGTTATGATTCCCACTATCCTAATCACATTAGAACTCTTGAAACAGGAAATATACGTCACAAATTTAATGTAAAAAAGTCCAGAATCGCAGTTGTGCCGCAGCATTGTGCCTAGGCATAGTTGATTCTGCCCTAGAACTCGCAATCTTGACAAGACGGTGGTTTTTGAGCATGATAACGTTCGAATCTGGTCAAGTGGTAAACATATGAATTGTACCCCTTTGAATCAGCTTTCCAATGGTTTAAGAATCATCTCAATCCAAGATCTACAACTCAAGTTATTGTCGAATTACTGTCGCATATTCAAAACTGGAGCGTTTTCCAGGATTTTCACTTTAACTTCAATTCGCCCTAACTTCTTCGTTTCAGCTCCGAATCACAAACTATTTGATTCTTGTCATCCCACATTCCATCATTGATATAACCTTCATTTGAGTATCATCTTTAAGAACCTAGACCCTGAAAACACTCGAAACATCCCCGTGATCCAAAAAAAACATTTATGAAAAATTAAGTTAAATTTCACAAATTAAACACATTTTTCCACAAATAATCTAATTGAATCACTAGCAAAATATGTGTTTTCAAGCTTTTATCAGAGCTCTACAAAAATTTCAAGACTTTCATTGAGTGGTTGAAATCATAGATCATTATATTAGTTACTACTATTATTCCTAAAAAACCACTACTCTGCCAATTTCAGAGCAGATAAATTTAATTTGTGTTTTTTCCTCTCTTTTTTGATAAGTCAAAGTAAGGTTTCATTTGCAATGGAGGATTAATCCTTTACATCCTTGACCATGTCACTCTGCAATGACACTTATAATATCTATCTTCGATTACAGAAAAAGAATGAATGAAAACATACAAAAACTCAATTCAATTGATGTTTGATAATGAGAATTGTTGATGCTTGATTTTTGACACCAAAGATTCGCACGTACAAAGTACTAAGTTAACTTAGAAATTACACATGAATGAGAATGAAGTAAATAAAAATGGAAGATGGTTTTTAAAGTGGTTTGGATGCTCTAAGCAAATCCTATATCCACTGCTTTTTAAAAATGAGAGATTACAATCAGGTCGCGTATAACGATCAAAGAATAGAAATAGAGAGAGGGAGAGTGAGTGTTTTTGTTATCAAAATCCTGAAAATAAGAAGGGAGCCCTCTATTTATAGTAAGAGGTTTCTCGGTAATGACTATAAGTCTATAAGTAGGCAGGTGTCGTACAATTCCTACCATGCTTTCCATTGGCTAATTGTACGGGAGATATCTTTAAATTGCACAGGACTTGGGTTGGTGGGTGACTCCCATCCACTCATAAACCAAATCATTACGTGCCAAGTCGATGACAACCTTACTTCTTCTGTCCTTGGACGACGTGAAAACGTCTAGGCGGCACAAAGCCTTCTTGAACTCTGATTGATTCCTGCTGATGTAAGCTTGTGTCAGTCTTGTGTCAGCCCTGATTTCTTAGGCATAACAAGAATGAATGATGAAACAATAAAAGAAAAATATCATGTGTTTATTTTGCACCCAAGAGTTTATATCTCTTTTCATCTGTCTATAAGCTTCACTATCAGGCTTATTGAGAAGTTAACTCTTGAAAATTTTCTGACATTTCATTCACATGCGATCAATTACATGTGGTTGAACCTGTTTCCAGGCAATGAAACTGAAAGAATACTGCAGAAGAACAAACACAAAATTACAGCCCAAACCCACAGGGCCAACAGGTCACTCAGCGCAAGTATACATAGCATATCAGACCAGATTCATTAAAAAAGATAATTAATTAAGCTCATCCATGGCCAAATTGGGTTTCTGAGTAATCATCGGTAAGAGGCACGTGCAAAGAACAAATTGGCCTTTCAGAATCTGATCTCATTGACTTACATATTACCTAAAACGCATAAGAAATATTAAAAAATAAAGGAGTTGTTGAACCTGCTCCAGCGCAAACTTATGCCCACAATTCTAGTTAATTATCGAGATGACAAATGCACAAGGCTGTAAGCATCTGAAATTATTTTAATTGCAGAGAGACTAGGTCCACCTGTCTATTTAATCCTCTTCTTACGTATCGGATCACTCAATCTGTTATGTCATATCAAACCAAACACAATAATACACGAAGATACAATAATTCAAACTACAGATTTTTTAATCATCTGTTTATTCAGAAAACAAAGAAAAAAGGTCGAAAGATAAGACAAAAGCAGGACCCATTTACACAGATGCCTCAATAAGAGACCAGCAGAAACCCACCTGGAGGTTTATGCTGATCATCATTCGGTGCGGCAGATGACAACAAAACTGTCAATGAGATCACTTGAGTGTTAGGATATGAGTCGGAAATATACAGATTAATAAAAAAAAAAAAAAAATCGCACCAAGTAAAGAAACAATATATTTACATAATTTCGACATAACCCATCTTTATCCACAATGACAGAAATCTATTATTGTTTTATAAACATAAGAGTACACAATACCATAAACTCGATACATAATTGATAAAACGGAAACAATCATAGGTTTTAACCATGTTCAATCCAGTAGGAAACAACCCCATTTTCTAAAATACTCTACTTATGGTATACTTTATGTTCTCACATTTTCTCATAATCTTAATTTGTTCTTACCCATAAATTTATGAGAAATGCTAGCCTTACAAAGATGCATACAAAGAGAGACATACAAAGATAAATCCTGCCCTTGAAAAAAGGGAAAAAGAGAGAGAGAGAGAGACAATCATGAAGATTAAGAGCAAGATTTGTCTTTGTATGCCTCTTTTTGTATATAATGAACTTTTTTCCTTCTTAGTGTATGCACCAGAGGAGGAAAAAAGTTTTATATAACTTTTATTGATGATTACACAAGATACACTAAAGTCTACTTATTGAGAAATAAAGATGAAACAATTAAAATGTTCTTAACTTATAAAAATGAAGTTGAAAATCAACTCAATAAGAAAATTAAAAGGTTAATAACAGATAGAGAATGTGAATATGAGTCAAATAACTTTGATTCCTTTTGTATAGATCATGGTATTATACATGAGACTACACCTCCTTATTCTCCACGTCTAATGGAGTTGTAGAGAGGAAAAACAAAACTTTAAAAGAAATGGTGAATGCTATGTTGATTAGTTTTGGAGCACCTTTGAATTTGTGGGCGGAAGCTATGCTTTCAGCTTGTTATATACAAAACATAATTCCTTTTAAGAAAACTGGCAAAACACCATATGCATTCATGGAAAGGTCATGTGCCTAACCTGAAATACTTTAAAGTGTGGAGGTATTTTGCTAAAGTCCTGATTCCTAAACCTAAAAGGAAAATGTTAGGACCCAGGACTATTGATTGTATGTTTATAGGTTATGCTTAAAAGATTGTTGCTTATAGACTCATGGTAATAAAGCAAGGGGATGGTTTGTATGATGCAAACACAATCATCGAATCTAAAAATGCAAATTTCTTTGAGAATGTTTTTCCAAATAAAATCAATTGTGAAAAGGCCTTAGTTCAAAATTGTGATGTTTTGGGTTAAGTTTAACAAAAACCTAAAACAGAGAAGAAAACAAGAGAGAGAGAAGAGAGAGCTGAATACTATGCTTTACTTTTACTGATGCTTTTTCAGTTATTACAAAATGAGCTACTGTACACTTTTTATAGTGTTTACATGAATGTAGCAATTGTTCTAACTAATATTGTTACATTTTAACTGAAAGTTAAACAGAATAGTAACTAATCAGTATTTAACAACTAACAGTATTCCAAATGACATTTTTACCCTTTTACTAACATCTTCCCTCAAACTAAACTTGGGAGGATCAATGTTGTTCTGCCCAAAATTTCAGCTTAAGTAGTCAAATTTATGCAGACAGTTGAGAGCACAGAAAGCCACTTCCAAGCAGCTGAGAGCACAGAAACAACTTACAGATAGCTGAGAACACAGAAAACCACTTCCAAGCAGCTAAGAGCATAGAAAAACAACTTACATAAAACTTCAACTTTTTCTTCATGCAGCTTCAACCAATTTTCAACTTCAACTTCAACTACATAAACTTCAGTCACATCTCAACTTCAACTTCAGCCATACAACTTAAGATTGACAACAGATCAGAGACTCATCAGATCACAACCATCAGAAAACTTCAACTTCAACCATAAAACTTCAACTTCAACCATACAACTTCAACCATAAAACTTCAACCATAAAACTTCAAATTCAACCATACAACTTCAAATTGGCAACAGATCAGAAACTCATCAGATCACATCCACTAGAAAATTCCAAAAAAAAACTTCAACCATAAAACTTCAACTTCAACCATACAATTTCAAATTATCAACAGATCAGAATCTCATCAGATCATATCCACCAGAAAATTCATAAAAAACAACTTCAACCATACGACTTCAGATTGACAATCAGAACAGAAACACATAAGATCACAACCACCAGAAACTTCAAAAAATACAGACAGAATTCAGTGCAGTATAGTGTCAGATTACTGAAAACAGAGATCCAACCTTCTCAGGATGACAAATTCAAACATACAATTTATCCAACCTTCTACAGACATCAACCTTCATTCTTTTCTCTGAATGTTTGTTTTCAATACTTCTCAATAGGTTCAAAGTTACTGCAGTCATAAACATCAACAACAGTCAGCTGTTGCAGTAGTAATTTTATCTGCCATTTGATCATTGTTGGCAGATTTAGTATCTGTATTGCTAGAATAACCAAACACTGTCAATTTGTCCCGAAGAGCCTCAAATTTGGTAGTTGATAATGCTTTGGTGAAAATGTCAGCTTTTTGGTAGTCAGTAGGTACATATTGAACTTTGATATGGTTGGCGGCAACGTGCTCTCGAACATAGTGAGCATCCAATTCTATATGTTTAGTTCTTGCATGAAAAACTAGATTAGAGGCTAAGGATCCAGCACTCTGATTATCACACCAAATGATGGGTGTAGTGTGAAGAACCAGTCCCATTTCAGAAAAAAGACTTCTAAACCAAGCTATTTCTGTGGCCCCTTGTGCAAGAGCACGATATTCAGCTTCCGTGGAGGATAGAGCTACTACTCTTTGTTTCCTTGAACTCCACTGAAGCAGATTTGGACCAAGGAATAAGCAGCAACCACTTGTAGATCTCCTATCTTGGACACAACCTGCCCAGTCAGCATCGGTAAAGCAGTCCAGGTGAAGTCTGCCAATTTTTCGAAATATAACACCAAAATCCATAGTTCCTTTGATGTATCTAAGGAGTCTCTTGCAGGCCTGCCAGTGAAGTTGAGTAGGGGCCTTAAGAAACTGACTTAGCTTATTTACTGAATAAGCAATGTCAGGCCTAGATAATGTCAAATATTGCAGGGCCCCAATTGTACTTCTATACAAACCTGGTTTGTCAAAACATTCACTGTCTTCAAGAGTAAGTTTGTTGCCTGCTGCCATAGGAGTTGAACACTGGTTACAGTCCAGCATTCCTGTTTTGACTAGGAGGTCTCGAGCATATTTAGCTTGACTCATGTGAATGCTGGAGGCTGTTCTATGTACTTCAAAACCTAGAAAGTATTTAAGAGACCCTAGAGTTTTCAATGCAAACTCAACTTTCAGTTTTTGAACCATGGTTTCAACCAACTCAGGATCACTTCCTGTTATTAGTATGTCATCCACATAAACAACAGCATACAATGTCTGACCATTCAGTCTATAAACAAACAGACTTGAGTCAGCTATGGAAGACACAAATCCCCATTTAAGGAAAGCAGTTTTCAGTTTTTCAAACCAGGCTCTAGGGGCCTGTTTTAACCCATATAAAGCCTTAACTAGCTTGCAAACATGCAAAGGTTTTTGAGGATCAACAAATCCTGTAGGTTGAGTCATGTAGACTGTCTCACTTAACTCACCATTTAAAAAGGCATTATTAATGTCCAACTGCTGAATATCCCAATCATATGTGATAGCAAGACTTAACACAACACGAATGGTAGCTGATTTAATAACCGGACTGAAGGTTTCAAGATAGTCAACTCCAGGGGTTTGTTGGAAACCTTTAGCAACTAACCTTGCCTTTTACCGTTGAATGGAACCATCTGAATTCTGTTTCACCCTAAAAACCCACTTACAACCTACTATATTCATGTTAGGTTCAGTAGGGACAAGTTCCCAAGTATTGTTGGATTGTAAGGCATCAAACTCACTTTGCATGGCAGCTTTCCAGGAAGGATGATTGAGAGCTTCATAGACACTAGTAGGTTCAGTTGAATCAGGAGAAGAATAGGAGACTGTGGAGGAAGCTAACATGGAACTATGAATTTTGGCCTTAGACCTAGTTAGCATAGGATGAATGTTGCAAGAATGGGAGTTAAAAGGCAGTTCTACTGTAAGATTTATACCTTTCAATGTATCAGCTTAGTGAGATGGATGAGAGGGCTATGAGGACTGAGGGTCAAAAGGCAGATCAACTGTCAAATGAATATTTTTAGGAGAGGTATCTAAGGAAGGTGAGCTGTTTGGAGACTGATCAGATTGTGAGGTAGACTTTGTAGGGCTTGGATCAGAAATAGAAAGATGATTATTTGTAGGTGGACTGTGATTCTGATCAGAACAGGGTAAGGAGTGAGTAGACTGTGTAACAGTAGGAGAGGACAGAGGAGGTACAGACTTGGTGTTTTCTGATAAAGGGCAGGAAGTGGACACTGCTGAATTTTGCTGATCACATGTAGGCAAGACAGTGGGAATAAGAAAAGAATTAGAAAAAATAGAAACAGGACCTGGTGGTGATGAAAAAGAAGAACTATTTGGTGATAAAGAAGAGACATTGTGATTAAAAGGAAATGTAGACTCATCAAATTTAGCACTAGAACAGATATAAATCTTTCCATTTGAATCCATACACTTGTATCCCTTGTGATGCATACTAAAACCAATAAAGGTGCATTGAGTTGTATGAAATGCAAATTTATGAGAGTTATAGGGTTGAATGAATGGGTAGACTGCACAACCAAACACTTTAATAATAGAATAATCTGGAGTTTGTCTAAACAGAACCTGAAAGGGGCAAGAATTGGATAGGACAGGGGTAGGTAACCTGTTTGTGAGATAAGTTGCTGTTTGAAAAGCATGCCACCAGTACTTTAAAGGCATGCTTGCTTGAGCTAATAAGGTTAATCCTTGCTCAACTATTTGCCTATGTTTTCGCTCAACCCTTCCATTTTGTTGATGTGTATATGGACAAGGATGCCTAACAACAATACCATGAGTGGCAAAATAAGATGTTAGACTTCTAAACTCACCCCCCTAATCTGTTTGGACACTCTTTAGGGGCTTATTAAACTGTCTCTCTACAAGCTTATGAAACTGTCGAAAAACCAAACTTGTTTCAGATTTAGTTTTTAAGGGAAATATCCAGGTGAACATGCTGTAATCATCTAAAAATGGATATAATATTTAAAACCTTCGGGAGATGAGATGGGTGCTGGTCCCCAAAGGTCTGAATAAACTAATTCTAAAGGTTGAGAAGCTCTAGAAGCTGATCTAGGAAATGTAGACTGATGTAGTTTTCCAAATTGACAGGCTGTGCAGAATTCTAAAGAGCCTTGAACTGAGTTATTAGTGTTTAAAGAACTTAGGACTTTATTAAGAACAGTAGCATTAGGGTGCCCTAATCGTTTATGCCACAACATGCAACTTGTTTTTTCTACTGGAAATGATTGAAAAATGTTATCTTTATTAGTAATAGCAGCATCATTACAAGCAGATACAAGATTGGACTGACTGAATATATCTGAACCAGTATTAACAGAGACTGAACTAACAACATTATCTTTAACAGAAACTGAACTATCATTAACAAAAGCTATATCAGTAGCAACAGTTTTTTGACACGATTGTGAGTCTACATGTAAGAAAGATTGCTTAAGATGCAATGGGCTTGAAGTCTTGGCAAGTGTGTTGAAAGCTGAAGTGGAAGAGATAGGCTGACCAGAAGACAAATTTGAGTTTGAAGAGGATGTATTGGTTGACGTTTGAAGTTGGTATAGGCCAACTTTAAGCTTTCCTTGAAGAAGAATAGCTTTGGAGTGCTTGTCCTTTACCACACAGTGATCAACAAAGAATTCAACAATGACATTATTATCTTTTCTGAATTTTGAAATACTTAATAAGTTTTTGGTAATAGAAGGCACACATAACACATTTTTCAAATGAAGGGATCTAGATGGACATGAAAATGAAGTAAAACCAGTGTGAGAGATAGGAAGAAGCTCACCATTTCCAACTTGAAGCTGCTCATTGCTAGTGTAGTTTGAATTCAGTGTGAGTTGAGAAATATCAGAGGTTACATGGTCTGTTGCTCCAAAATCCATGTACCATGAAACATCCTGAACTGTGGCTGGAGTGGCAGTGTAACGTGCAACTGGATTAGGACCAGAAGAGGTATGTGTTTGAGACAGAAGTGCTTGATTCTGAGGATTATTCATAGGTGGTTGAGACTGCACTGAATCTGACTGAGAATTGTTTGAAAACCTAATGGAATTAGCCTTCGAACTTTTGGTGAAGTCAAGTTGAGAATGCATAGGTTGATGTGAACTGGAGGAGTCATAGGGACTATTGGAAGTGTAGAATGAGGGCTGAAAGCTTTCTGGTGATCTGATATAGTGCTGATGAGAAAACTGATTTCTGCCTGATACATTATTAGCTCCAGTGAAATTAGCATCAAATCTGTGTTAGCAGTTTAATGCTAAGTGACCATTTTTTCCACAAACCTGACATACCAACCTGTTTCTTCCAAATCCCCTGCCTCTACCTCGGCCACCCCCAAATTGTGGAGAATAGGATGGGTTAAAAGTGAATGGGTTGACAGGGTGATTAGGATTAGGAATGGATTGTAAAGGAATGTATGGATGAGGTGTGAACCCATGATGAAAGGTTGGACTAGAAACTTGAGACTGTCCAAAACCAGATCCAAATCCAGATTGTTCAGAACTGAACTTAGAGTGTAGATCATTTTGAAGTTTCTTATCTGTTTCTTTTGAAGAGACATTTGCAAGATGTACTGACCCCCCACTAAACTCAGTGTTGATGACAGAATTCAGAGCCAGATTTGCTTTTTCTAACCTAAGTTCATATTTCTGGAGAATGATTTGTGCTTCCTGAATTGTTAGAGGATCTAAACGGGACTCTAATCTGGTGGTTATATTCACTATAGCTGGATCATATTCAGACGGTAATCCATCAAGTATATAATTCAAAAGTTCCTCATCAGTCACAATAATTCCACTACCAGACAACACCTCAGCAAATCCTTTTATTTTGACAAAATACTCATGCATATTTAGACTGTCTTTCTTAGTATTTTGCAGCAAATTCTTAATATGCAGAGTTTTGGTTCTAGACTCAGTAAGAAACTCTTTTTCTAGGGTTATCCACATATCAGCCGAAAACTGACACTTTGAGACTACATTGAACATGGATTCAGAAATTGAGCTAAGAAGCCAGCTTACAAGTAGTTTGTCGGTTTTCTTCCACTGATTGTACTCTGGATTGGTTCTTTTCTCTACAGTTCCTTCCGAGTTTTCAGTTTGAATCTTGACAAATGGAGCTGGGCATGATACTAGTCCAGTAAGATGTTCTTCTAAATCGTGAGATCCAACTGCGAATAGAATCTGTGACTTCCAAAATTTGTAGTTATCTCTAGTCAGTTTAGGAGAAATAACAGGAAGAGCTGAATAGACCATTGACGATGAATTCATACAATCGACTAAACCAGTGGGTACTTTTGTGAGCTGAATTAACCGAATTGGAAGAGAAGTGTGTCAGATCAACCATTTTTGACGCTAGTCAATGGCTCTGATACCATGTGATGTTTTGGGTAAAGTTTAACAAAAACCTAAAACAGAGAAGAAAACGAGAGAGAGAGAAGAGAGAGCTGAATACTATGCTTTACTTTTACTGATGCTTTTTCAATTATTACAAAATGAGCTACTGTACACTTTTTATAGTGTTTACATGAATGTAGCAATTGTTCTAACTAATACTGTTACATTTTAACTGAAAGTTAAACAGAATAGTAACTAATCAGTATTTAACAACTAACAGTATTCCAAATGACATTTTTACCCTTTTACTAACATGAACTTTTTGAGAGTTTCCTCAAAATGAAACTCTTCAGAATTCTTCTAAAAGTTCAGAGTCAGAAATAAGGAGAACTGAGATAGAAAGAAAAGTAAAAAGTTTGGGTGATGATTACTATGTCTTTCTTACAGAGAGTGATCCTCAGACTTATGAAGAAGCAATGACTTCTTGTGACGCATACCTTTGGAAAGAGGCAGTAAATAATGAAATTGAGTCCATTATGAGTAATCATACATGGGAAGTAGTTGATTTGTCTCTAGGAATTAAACCAATAGGATGCAAATGGATATTTAAAAAGAAATTAAAGGCCAATGGATGAGTGGATAAATACAAGACAAGATTGGTTGCCAAAGGTTATTCATAAAAGAAAGATATAGATTATTTTGACACTTATGCTCTTGTAATAAGAATAGCATCAATTAGATTGATAATTGCTTTATTCACAATTTACAAATTACATATACATCAAATGGATGTAAAGACTGCTTTTCTTAATGGAGACTTAGATGAAAAATTTATATGAAACAATTAGATTGTGTTATCCCAAGTAATAAGCATAAAGTGTGCAAAATGGTAAAGTCTCTTTATGGACTTAAGCATGCACCAAAACAATGGCATGAGAAGTTTGACGAAGTGTTAGTCTCAAATGGTTATACAATTAATGACTCAGATAAATGTGTATATTCTAAATCATTTGAAGACAACACTTATGTGATATTATGTCTCTATGTTGATGACATATTAATATTTATTGCTAATAGGATGTGATAATCGAGACTAAAAAGTTACTTGCCTCAAATTTTGATATGAAAGATATGGGAGAGGCAAATGTTATTCTTGGGATTAAAATCATTTAGATAAATGATGGTCTTTAAGAAGAAACAGTTAAGGTCAAGCGAGAGAAGAGAAAGAAAATCTGGAAAATTCTTTGTTTGATTTGTTTCTCATTAAGAGTAAAGTTGCTACATAAACTGAAACATAATGGATTGTAATAGACTTAACAACCTTGTAATAGAAAACTAACAGCCCTTTAATAGTGGACTTAACAACTAACACTTATACATTTCTTTTCTCTTTTACATCTTCCCTCAAACTAGACTTGGAAGATCTTGCCAGACTTCGGGGGTGTTTGTCTAAGATTATGAAAATTAGCTTATAAGCAACAAATATATTTCAGCTTATAAGCATTTGAAATTTTAAGCAATTACGTGTTTGGTTAAAATACTTATAAGTGACTGATAAGTAGTTGACATGTTTGGTATAATGTAGCTTATAAGTACATTTTATTATAAAATAACTAAAAGGATACTACATTAAACAAAGGTATACTATGTAATTTTAAAATTAAACAAGGATAATGTGGTAATATACGTGGTCAAACTAGCTTATAAGCAGAGTGCTTATAAGCCAAAAAAAAAAAAAAATACCTCCCCCAACTTATTTTTTTGGCTTATAAACTCAACTTATAAGCTCAAAAAGTTATAAACAAACAGGTCAGCTTAATTTTAGAGCTTATAAGCTAGTTTGACCGACTTAGGGGATGTTTGTCTAAGCTTATAAGCTGGTCAAACTAGCTTATAAGCTCTAAAATTAAGCTGACATGTTTGTTTATAACTTTTTTGAGCTTATAATTTTTTTTTTTTTTTTTTTGGCTTATAAGCTAGTTTGACCAAGTATATTACCACATTACCCTTGTTTAATTTTAAAATTCCATAGTATACCCTTATTTAATGTAGTACCCTTTTTAGTCATTTTATAATAAAATGTACTTATAAGCCACATTTTACCAAACACGTCAACTACTTATCAGTAACTTATAAGTACTTTAACCAAACATAAAATTGCTTAAATTTCAAATGCTTATAAGCTAAAATTGGCTTATAAGCACTTGTTGCTTATAAGCTAATTTTCATAAGCTTAGACAAACACCTCCTTCATTCCTTGCTTCTACTTCATATCTTCTTGTAAGCTAGATTGGGAATAACTTGAAAGATCTTGACAGACTTCATTGCTTCTATTTCATATCTTCCCATAAGCTAAACTGGGATAACTTTGACAAGCTTCTTCAGTTATTAATACCACTACTTCAGTCAACATTTAAGAGCTCATCACAAGCTTTCTTTCACTCAATAATCTTCAGTTTTCTATAGGCAGAACATATCAGCTCAACAATGACATTCGAGTAATCAAACAAAAACTTGGCAATAATACATTCTCGGTTAACTCATCACAATCAACCAACACTTTAACTCATCACCAAACAAGTAACATTTCTATAAGCAAAACACATCAACTCAACAATGACATTCGAGTAATCAAACAAAAACTTGGCAATAATACATTCTTAGTTAACTTATCACAATCAACGAACACTTTAACTCATCACCAAACAACTAAAACTTC
Source organism: Pistacia vera (assembly GCF_008641045.1). Taxonomy (NCBI): domain Eukaryota; kingdom Viridiplantae; phylum Streptophyta; class Magnoliopsida; order Sapindales; family Anacardiaceae; genus Pistacia; species Pistacia vera. The sequence goes on from NW_022196839.1 coordinate 355,718, forward strand.
TTCAGTAAACTCATCACCAAGCAACAATCAAACGAGAGAGGTGGATTCCACGGTCAGTTTATCTTTGAAATATTAAAACTCAGATATTGAAAGAGCTTTGATAAAAATGTCAGCTCTTTGATGTTCAGTAGGCATATACTGGACTTTCAATTGTTTTGTAGACACTTGCTCTCTGATATAGTGAGCATCCAGTTCAATATGTTTGGTGTGACCATGAAAAATAAGATTAGAAGCAAGAGAGCCATCACTCTAATTATCAAACCAAATCAAAGGTAACTCAAATAAATTTAACCCAATTTTAGAAAACAAACTCTTGATCAAAGCCAATTCAGTTGCTCCTTGAGCTAAGGCTTTATATTCTGCTTCAGTGGAGGACAAGGCTACCACTTTTTGCTTGCGAGAACTCTATTGTATTAAGTTTGGTCCAAGAAACAAACATCATCCACTTGTAGATCTTCTATCTTAGACACTATTGGCCCAATCAAAATCAATATGGTATTCTAGATTGAATCTTTGAGTTTTATGAAACTGAATTCCATGTGTGATTGCACCTTTAATGTACCTTAAGAGCCTTTTACAAGCTTGCTAGTGCAATTGAGTAGGAGACTTCAAGAAATGGTCTTAAAATATGCTATGTTTGGTCTTAAAAGGGTTTAATACTACAGTGCCCCAATTGTACTCTCGTATAAGCTTGTTTGTCAAACAATTCACTGTCATCAAAGGCCAACTTGGTTCCTATAGCCATTGGGGTTGAACATGGTTTAGAGTCCATCATGCTGGTCTTGACAAATAAATCTTTAGCATACTTCTATTGATTCATATGGAGTACTGACTCACTTCTAGTAACTTCAAATCCATGGAAAAACTTCAAGGATCCCAAATTTTTTACTGCAAATTGCTTGTTAAGTTTGTGGACTGTCTCTTGCACTAGCTTAACATTACTTCCAGTGAGGATTATATCATCAACATATACTAGAACATACAAGACTTGATCTTCTTTCTTGTAAACAAATAATCTGGAATCTGCTACTGAGTTTAGAAATCCCCAGTTCAGAAAAGCATTCTTCAATTTGTCAGACTAAGCTCTTGGAGCTTGCTTGAGCCCATAGAATGCTTTGGTTAACTTGCAAACATGTTATGGATAATCAGTAGGATCAAAACTCATTTTCTTGTAGCAAATCCTAAAAGAAGATAGTTAAATATTAAAAGCATGATAAATAAAAATATCAATGAAAATAAGAGATAATAAGAAAAAAAAGTAATGTATAGTTCATGGCCATTTCTGATGGAGGGACCTCTTCACAATATTGGCCTACCATGTTACCCTCAAATCCATGTACACTAGCACCGTGAGGATTTGCATACTTATGAAATTCATCTTTTTTTTATTTTTTACCCCAATTTCTTTTAGTGCCTCTTGCATCTAGAATTTAACATCATAAACTTTTGTGTACTTTCCAACTTCCCCTTTTATTCCCTCTAGATGTAGTTTCATTTGATATATTCCTTCCCCTCTAAATACCTTGCCACAATATAGACTTGTTAATATCTTCCTTCTATTTTGATCAATGTTCTCATTAACATGTCCCCATGCTACATCATTCCTTCTTCAAAACGATTGTGAGGAAACACCCTGAACATAGAATGTTATGCAAACCCAAGATGATGACATTCTTGGTCGTTATCTCTTCCCTAGCAACCAACAATAACAAGTAAGCATACTATTAGATTCAATCTAGTATTCTACCTATGAAAATTGAAAAGCTAAAAGTTTCATATTTAAACATTAAGTGGACCACCATAAATTCATCCAAAATGACCAAAACATGCAGTTTGAAAATTGTAGATTGCAAATGCAAATTGCACTTCCAATTGCAGTTTGCATTTTCAAACCAAATTGCAGATTGCAGTTTGCATTTGCAAACCAAACTGCACTACAAAAGCTTTCCTATCACAAACCAAACTACAGTGCATTGCTCTCTTGAACTAGTCCACTCAATCACGATTGTTTCCAGTAACTAGCAGGTCATCATCATATAAAGAGACTATAATGAGATCGCTTTCTGACTTCTTCACATAGCGAGTGTGTTCGTTGGGGCTTCGTGTATAACCAAGCTTGCATAAGTACTCATTTATTCAGCTATACTAGGCTCGAGGAGCTTGCTTCAAACCATACAAAGCCTTCTTCAGAAGATAGACTTTGTCTTCGCCCCTTTTATCTATAAAGCCCTCTGGTTGCTCAACATATATTTCTTCATCCAAGTACCCATTCAAAAAGGCTAACTTGACATCAAGCTAGGATATCTTCCACTCAAACTGAGTTGCTAACGCGATGAGAAGTTTGATTGTGTCATGTCTCGCAACTGGAGTAAACGTATATGAGAAGTCTACTCCATATTGTTGAGTGTAGCCCTTGGCTACAAGTCAAGCTTTGTATTTGTTGATTGATCCATCATGATTCAGCTTGGTCTTGAAGATCCATTTAACATGGATGATCTTCTGATTTAATGGTTGGTAAACCAACTTATAGCTCCTCCTTCATCACAACTCTCTATTCTTTTGACTTCACAGCTTCAGCATAGCTCGTAGGCTCTAATATGGCTATATTGTACCTCTCATATACTTCAACTAGAGGCCTGGTCTCTCTAACTGATAACTCTTCATCAGTATCTGAATCTTCCTCAGCTTAGGTGGTCTCTAGGGTCCCCTCTCTCTTCGAATTTACTCTCTGGTGCCCTGAATCCCTATGGAAGTGGGGCCTAGTGAACCTCTTCCATGAAAGGGGAACTCACTATTCTTCCACTGCACCGTTCTGACGGGCCATTAAATCGTTGAGCATTTTTTGCACGCTATCTAAATCTTCAATATGGTTGCCCTTGCTGGCTCGGTTCAACCTAACTTCGAGCAAGTGAGTTCACAAGTCCATGGCTTGCAAAGCCCCTCCATTGTGCTCATTGATGCATGAAGTCAAGTCATGATGACTAGTTTGATAAGTGTTATCATCCTCATCAGTGCGTTGCTCATGACATCGGTTATTGTTGGATTAGCACACAAGACTCGTCTCGCGAGCTTGCGAGGATTGATCCTGTCTTGCGCGTGGGTTAAGACCGGCATGTTGACGTTGGGGATACCGTCGGGCATCTCGGGGGTGACCGTTGCCTTTGCTCTCACCCAGTGGTTTCTTCCTTGGCTGCCTCTTGAGGTTAGTTTGCCCACAGGATTCACGCTCATGAGCGGAGTGAAGTTTATGACGATGGGGGTATCGATCACGTCTCGATGCCGACAAGTTAGACTAGCCACCTGTTGAATTTATACCTATTGGGGAGGCATTGGCCAAGCGTGGTTGGTTGAGGTTCTAGGCAGTTGATTTCTCAACTCAGCCACATTTTGTTGCACCGCCTGTGCAACCATTATTCTAATCATCTCCACCAGCCGGCCATTTTGAGGGTTTGACGTCCTTGCCCCCTGGTTATTCATGACGTGCAAAGTTCGCGACACAGGTGGTCGACGTCTAGCGACGTCCTATTACACCTCCTGATGGGTGGTTTTCACATTTTCATAGTTTTCGGTGGTAGTCTTCAATCTAGTACGCACCATCGCGAGCCTGAATTGAGTAGGTTGCTATGGCTATTAGTCAAAATTTCTAAGATGCTAGCGAAGGGCCCTCCTTCTAGTGCCAAAATGTTGATACGAAAATTCGCACCAACCAGAGAGATCCGATTGACCTTGGTGGAATCAAAACGGATTTGGGCGTGATTACGGATAATCAGCAATGGGTGAATGATAAGAACAATAAAGTAAAAGACAATAAAAATTTTTAAGTGGTTCGGCAAGGTAACCTCTTATGCCTATGTCCACTGTTCTTGTATTTGCTGTGAGAGTTTACAATAAGAGTTTTATGGAAAATTTCTAACACCTTTTTCATTATTTGAGGGGGTTTATGTACAAGGTTTGTACAAAGGAAATAGCAAAAATAAAGGGATTACAATTGATCTGAACTGCAATTTTGATATTTCGTGATTGGGCACTGTGATTACGTAAAGATTGTTGTTAATTTGGTCATTCCTGTAATATCTGAGATCTAAAGTTATCTGGGAATTGATTGAATGATCATTTAGGTTGTTTGCAACTAGCTTGTGCTGAGTCGAGCTATATGTCGACAAGCTCATGTTAGGTCGGAGGTCGGACAACCGGTAGAGTCGAACTGATTCTGGGTCGATCTATTGTCTCACAATTTACGGGCTTGATGGAAAAATCACACACAAAAACGGGCTTATTGAGAAGTGAACTCTGAAAATTTTCGGACATTTCATTCCCATGCAAATCAGTTACTGAATTACGTCAGGTTGGCAATGAAACTGAAAGTATACTGCAGAAGAACAAAGGCAAAATTACAGCCCAAACCCACAGGGCCACAGGTCACTCAGCACAAGTATACATAGCATATCAGATCAGAGATTCATTAAAAAAGATAATTATTTAAGCTCATTCATGTCCCAACTTGGGTTATTAAATAATCATCAAAAGCTTGTGCAGGGAACACAATACCTTTCAGAATCTGATCTCATTGACTTACATATTACATAAAACGGATAAGAAATATTAAAAATAGAGTTGTTGAACCTACTCCAATACAAACTTATGCCCACAATTCTAGTTAATTATCGAGATGACAAATACACCAGGCTGAAAGCACCTCAAATTATTTTATTTGGAGAGAGACTGGGTCCATCTGTCTATTTAATCCTCCTCTTACGGATCAAATTACTCAACCTGTTATGTCATATCAAACTAATTACAATAATACACGAAGGATTTTAAGAATACAAGAATTCAAACTACAGATTCAGTCCCACCCTCAGTCATCTGTTTATTCGGAAAGAAAGGTCAAAAGATAAGACAAAAGCAGGACCCGTTTACACAGATGCCTCAATATAAGAGAAGCAGAAACCCACCTATACTGAAAGACAACAAAACTATCAATGAGATCACTTGAGTGTTAGAGATTACGCAACGAAAAACATATATTCGATATTAATAACATAGGAATAAAATCACACTACAAGAAAAACACGATATTTACGTAGTTCTGTATAGTTGACTATATCTACAAATGAGAGAAATCCAAGTTTTATGAACACGATACACAAGAGTACATGATACTATAAGCCTGGTACATAATTGTTCGGATATACTGGCTCGCTTTCCTATTTATTCCCGTATGAAGTTGCATGTCTTTAAGAAAACTATTTAATAAAGAATACAATTGTAAATAAGAATAAAATTTAGGAGTGCTATTAAGAATTGAAATATGAATCCTATTAGAATTAGAATATCCAATATCTTACCTATAAATATAAGGGTGAGAATTAATCAATTCAAGGTCATGAGAGAATATAAGAATACAAGGTATTTCATGTAAGAGTTATTAAACACTATGGGTAGACTACTGTCTTAGAAATTGAGATTGTTTCCACTCTAGGTACTGAGTTGATCGTGGTTAGAAACTATGATTATTTCCGCTCTATTTTATGTACCAGGTTTATGGTATTGTGTACTCTTGTATATTCTGTTCCTGAAACTATAGTGGATTTCTTTCATCCGTAGATGTAGGCGGATTATGCTGAACCATATAAATATCATGTCTCTTTGTGTGGTATGATTTTATACCTATGTTATTATTTCAAATGTATATTTTCTCTGCATGATCTCCTAACAATAATTAACATTGTGGAAACAATTCTAACCACGACAATACCTAGAGCGGAAAGAATCATGGCATTTAATACAGTAAAACCTTTCTATAGTAATCATGGTGGGATCAAACTAATTTATTACGATAAGAAGGTTATAACTTAATAGAGGTGTAGTTACAAAAATTACTATTTTGATTTCTTATTTTATAATTCACGTTTTAGTAATTTGTATTAAGATTTTAATTCATTATTTTAGTAGTATTAGGATTTCTTATTTACTTTTAATACTACTTGATTTCTTATTTTATAATTCATGGTTTGGTAGTACTTCAATTCATGTTTTAGTAGTATTAAGATTTCAATTTATTGTTTTAGTTGCAGTATTAGGATTTCTTATTTACTTTCCTAGCAGAATTATGATTAGCCTACTATAAATAGAGTTGTTATATTTCAACTTATCCAATAAAATCTTCTACCAATTCAAGTGATACCTTTCTTCTTCCTCTAGCAAATCAGCCATGCAACCTAAAGTTAATACCCGAACTGATTGACTAAAGAAGAAATCATTGCTGCAATTAGACAAGAAGAAAAAAGAAATAATCCTAAAGATGATAGTATGGAAATACAAAAAGTTTCGTGTCATGAATCTCTAAACATACTTGAAAAATTATAAATATATTGGCTTCAACAAGAAGGTATTCATGGTAGCGAGTTATTACGTATACACTTACAAGTTAAAAGATGTTGTTTACAACTCTAAAACATAAATAATTTTTCCAAATAACTTTAAATAAATATTTTATTTCATCTTAAACATTTAATGTAACACAACATATATTTTTTTGCAATATACAAATAATTATTACTATGTGGAGACAACTTTCCTTAAGACGGGAATTAGAAAAGTTATAACTTATTAGAGTTTATTCTTATTTATAACTATCCCAAATTGGGATTATATTTTTTTATAATTATGTATATTTTATTTCTATATAAAGTATCACTATAAAGAAGTTTTACTATANAACCATATAAATATCATGTCTCTTTGTGTGGTATGATTTTATACCTATGTTATTATTTCAAATGTATATTTTCTCTGCATGATCTCCTAACAATAATTAACATTGTGGAAACAATTCTAACCACGACAATACCTAGAGCGAAAAGAATCATGGCGTTTAATACAGTAACTCTTATATCAAATGCCTTATATTCTCACATACTCTAATAACCTTATATATATATAAGGATTCATATTTTAATTCTTAATAGGATACCTATAATTCTATTCCTATTTATAAGTATTCGTTATTAAATAATTTTCCTGAAGAAATTCAATTTTGCATGGTAACTATTAAAAATACGAGCCACGTATCCCAATATTGAGGACCCCTCCACCAATCTTTATCGAACCAGAAACCAACATAATATATACGAACCCAATGTTTAATTTGTTCATAAGAACATACAAAGCAGAAAATTAAAATGAGTCGTCCACATGTCCTGGTAATACCTTTTCCAGCACAAGGCCATGTAATTCCTTTCCTTGAGCTTTCACAGTGCTTAGCGAAGCAAGGCCTCAGTGTCACATTTGTAAACACAGATCATAATCACAAACGGGTCATCAACGCATTGCAGGAAAAGAAGCATGTAGGAGATGATCAAGAAATCCGCCTGGTATCGATTCCAGATGGATTGGAACCCTGGGAGGATAGAAATGATATAGGCAAGTTATGGGATTCACTTGCAAAGGCGATGCCTGGGAAGCTGGAAGAGCTCATACAAGAGATGAACAACAAAGAGGAAGATGAAAAGATCACTTGTGTTATTGCTGATCTGCATGTTGGAATGGTACTGCAAGTAGCAGAGAAACTGAAAATTAAGCGGGCTGCGTTTTTGTCGACAGGAGTGGTGGCTTTGGCCTTGTACCACCATATTCCCAAAATGATTGATGATGGAATCATTAACAAAGATGGTAAGACTAGATTTTTAACATGAGATGAAATTGATTTTGCTTTGCTTTGCTTTGATAAAAGGTAGCTAGGCCATGCAGTTATTTATTTCCTTAAGCACTTTAATTATTTCAGGAACTACGACCTACAGTCGACATATGATACAGTTGGGACCAAACATGCCTACAATCAGCTTTGCAGAATTTATCTGGAAAATCGGTGACTTAATTAGCCAGAGAAAGATTTTTCAACTTATTGTTAAGGCCACAGAAGGTACACAAATGACAGCTGACTACCTGATTTGCAACACAATGTATGACCTTGAGCCTGAAGCATTCAACTTGGTTCCGAACATTTTTCCAATTGGACCTCTTTTAGCGAGCAACCGACAAGGAAATTCAGCGGGATACTTCTGGCCAGAAGACTCAAGTTGCTTGAAATGGCTGGATCAACAGGAACCTAAATCTGTCATTTACGTTGCATTTGGCAGCTTGACAGTTTTTAACAAGATCCAATTCCAGGAGCTGGCACTAGGACTTGAACTCACCAACAGGCCATTCCTGTGGGTTGTGAGGCCGGATATTACGGAGGATGCAAATCAAGCCTACCCAGAAGGCTTTCAAGCCAGGGTAGCCAGTCGTGGCCGGGTGGTGGATTGGGCACCTCAACAGAAGATTTTGAGTCACCCTTCCATTGCCTGCTTCTTCAGTCATTGTGGTTGGAATTCCACCATGGAAGGTGTAAGCAACGGGCTTCCTTTCTTGTGCTGGCCGTACTTTGGTGACCAATTCATTAATGAGAGCTACATTTGTGATATTTGGAAGGTAGGATTGAAATTTAACAGAGAAAAAGCTAAGATCATTACACGAGAAGAAGTTAAGAGCAAGGTGGATCAAGTGCTTGGTGATGAAAATTTCAAAGCAAGAGCTTCGGAACTCAAAGAAACTGCATGGAAAAGTGTCAAAGAAGGGGGTTTATCTGACAAGAATTTCAAGCAGTTCATTGAATGGATAAGGACCCAAGAAATGGAATAAGATACCTGATATTAATGGATCATTCCTTTGAAGATTCGTTCATGTAAAAGAGCTCTCGTGGTAGTCTAGATTTTCTCCTCGAACAAACAAACTTGTTATTGTCGTGTAATATATTGGTAGGTTCTCTCTGCTCTAAACTTACGTCTTCTGTGGAAAGAATTTAATTTCAAAGCTTGAAATCAAGGTTCATTAAAAATAATCATGGATTAATTAAGGCTAATGATATTCACCTACATTAAGCTGACCTGTTTCCCATGCAATTGAAAGTTTGAAACTGAGCGTTATAAAGACCAAAATTACAGCCAAACAGGTCAGTAACGACGAGTCGATATAGCAGTATGTGATAGCATATGAGACCTGACAATTTCAGTTGCCAAAAATCTAGAATACCACTGTCAAACTACATTATTCATGCAACTATCTATATTGAACTTATGTCGAGGTTATTTTCTTCTTTTTTTTTTTCCTATCTTTTTTCCTTTATCGTTTATCTTTAGATTGATTTTGATTGATATATAGTTACCACATGCATTAACTTTTGGTATTGAATCAACCAACCAAGATGTTATCCTTCTCGTGAATCTCAACACAAGATATTATAATTAGAACAAGGAAACTATAGCAACAGACAAAATTAAAAGTTCAAGAAACCAAAAACACCGAAGACATTTTTAGCAATTTAACTCAATCACTGGCTGTCACCTTCACCTTATCCAACTTCCTAAATGATACATGATTTAGTAGCTTAGATCACGGATCATAAGAAGAGAAAAATGACAAATTTGATGGGACCGGTCTCGACCCTCCCTATCTTACAGGATCCAAGACACTCCTATAAGGCTCAGGTGACCAAGACGTCTCTTGTGTAAGGCTGAAAAAAAAAAAAAAAAAAAAAAAATTGTTTCTGACTGAACTTATACTGCAAGTATGAAAACATAAGGTATCAAGTCTCACATCCTACAACAAAACATAAGACAGCTACATAATGCAAGCCATGGGTAATAGACCCTATGTAGTGAAAGACAAAATATGCAACGTTAAACGCAAAATGGAATAACGTCATGTGGGCCTAACCTCGATGCAAAAGTCACTACTCCATACGATCCCTGTGGCGCCTTAGGAGAGGGGAAAATTTGAGCTAAAAATACTCCGTGAGTAGATGATTTTCTAAAACTTTTTTCAAAAAATCACAAAGTATGAAAATAAGTATTTAGTAAGGGTTGACTTTATTAGTTCATTTATGAAACAGTAAAACTGATAACTGATAAGTGATCTGATGCCGTAAACTAATAATTGTTCTAACATTGTAAAACTAAGAACTGATATAATACTATAAAACTAGTAACTAACACTAAAGTATAAAACTAGTAACTAACACTAAAGCTCTCACCACAACTAGTACTCAAGGGAATATCTATCATACCTGGTGGGCGTCCCGCACATAGGTAGAGCAGGGAAAAATCTGTCATACCCAACAAGTTCTAACATCACACGAGCAGAGTAACTAAATCTGTCATACCTGGCGGGAAGCTCATCGCTTAGGCAAAGCAATTGAATTTGTTGTAAGCATGCACAGAGCCAATTTATTAAATCTATAAGTCTATATTCGAAATCTCTAATTCTAATCTCCACGGGATGGGTACTTCGTAGGATGGTTTCCAAAACCACTATAAATCTTGTACTTAATCTAATGCATTATTTTTCTTCAAAACGTAGGCCTTTGTAATTATTATAACGTTAATAACAATAATATATAGTATACTATTCTTTTGTAAGGATGGATATGAGTTGAGCCAGGGCTGGGGACCATTGCCTCTAGTCCCAGCCCAAAAGCCCAAGGGGATTCCCCAGTCTTGGCCCAAAGGCCGAACAGGGAATCACCGAATTAGGCCCGATCCCCAAATGAGTAATTCAAGAAATCCCCGAATTCCCCGTTTGGGGATGTAGGGAAGCTCGGGACATCCCGGCCCACCCTGAAGCAAAATTTGTTTTTATAAATAACAAAATTATAAAAATATAACAAGAGTAATTAAGTAATGGAATTTAAATAATGATTCAATGAATTAAAATATCAAATGATAAACTATACATATATAACATATATATTATATATGTATTAATATATGATATATTATTATAATGTATAATGTATAATTTTTGTTTCATAGCATATTATGTGTAATGTATAATGTATAATGTATAATGTATAATACATATGATACATTATACATATATAACATACTTATTATGTATTAAAAAATGTTTATAATAATTTGTTGATTTATTATAATGAATCAAAGTATCAAATAATTACGGATAATAGAATATTATGTATATATAATGTATAATGTATAATACATATGACACATTATACATATATATTATACATTATACATTATTAATAGATAACATATATTTTATGTATATCAAATGATACATTATACATATATATAACATATTTATTAGGTATTAAAAATATTTATAAACCCCCTATGTTTGTTTTATTATTTTTGGTAGGATTTTTGAAAAAGTTGAGTTGGGTGGTTATTACGAGGTAGGATTTAAAAATTAACAAAAACACTCCCTAGGTTTGTTAATTTAGCTAAACATCTCTACAATAAAACATTAAAAATTATCAAAAACACCCCCACCCACCCATTAAATGCTGGTAGCCGACCACCACTATCGGAGGATGGCTGGAAGTCAGCATAATTGCGAATGACCAGTTAGATCTAGCTAGTTGTGCGTCGATATGGCATTTTCTAGCTAGATCCACAGTGGATCTGGTAGGAAAAGGCCAAATCTACAACTAGATCTTTGGTCGTAGATCTGGTCATCAACGATTATCAAGATACGGTTGTCGTTGACCATCAATGACAGTCATATCTTTGGCTGTCGTTGACAACCTAATATGGCCAAATCCATGGTGGATCAAGCTAGAAAAGGCCATATCGACATATGATTGGCCAGATTCAAACGGTCGTGTGCCGTTACGTCGACTTCCAACCACCCTCCAGCGGTGGTGGTTGGCTACCAACATTTAATGGGTGGGTGGGGGTATTTTTGTTAATTTTTAATGTTTTATTTTTGGGGTGTTTAGCTAAATTAACAAACCTAGAGAGTGTTTTTGTTGATTTTCAAATTCTACCTCATAATAACCACTTAACTCAACTTTTTCAAAAATTCTATCCAAAATAATAAAACAAATACACCCCATTTTCCAAAGCAAAGGAAACTTAAAGCTTTGACTCATTTGAAGAAAATCTGAGAAAAAATAATTTCATTATTGACTATTCTACCCTATTCAAACAACTTTTGGAAAAGGAAATAATATAATAGAAAATATTCAATGCACTTACTTTCAACTACTTGCAACTTGTATAAAGCTAGTAGAAACACAAGTAAAGACAAACAAATAAATAAACAGGAGATTACTTAGTGGATACGTTTAGTTCCAAAAATATTTTAACCAAAAAAATAGGATTACCATTAAGATAGATAATCTTGAAATGGGTATAAATTATTAGTATTTGGTTCATGTGAGCTGTATATATATTATATAGAGTAAAATCTTTTTATAGCCATAATGATGGGATTGAACGAATTTGTTACTATAAAAAGATTATAATTTAATAGAGGTGTTCTTACAAAAATTATTGTTTTGATTTGTTATTTTAGAATTTACATTTTAGTAGTATGTATTAGGATTTCAATTAATTATTTTAGTAGTCATTGCTGCAATTAGACAAGAAGGGAAATGAAATAATTTTAAGGATGATAGTATGGAAATACAAAACGTTTTGCACCAATAAGCTCTAAACTTGCTTGAAAAGCTAGAAATATTTTAGCTTCAACAAGAAGATGTCTATGCTAGCGAGTTATTATGTACCCTCAAGTTGAAAGATGTGGGAAACTTTAAAGTATAAATTATTGTCCCAAACAACTATAGATGAATATTTTGTTTCATTTTAAATCTTTAATGTAACATAGCATAATTTTTTTTTTTTTTNAGATAGAATTACTAGTGAGATTGATAACTTTAAAAATTAATAAGTATTGTTATTGTGTTTGATTCGTGTGGACTTTATAAATAATTAATGTGTTTGGTTGGTAGTAATTACAAAATACTTAGATATTATTTTACTGAAATGTCATTTACAAGATTATATATCAGTATATTATCATCATTATATATGGGGTATTTTTTATTCAAATAATTAATTAATGAGGTTAAAGAAGTCATTTAACAAGTTGGGTTGATTGTTATTTGACATCAAAAGGAGGGCATTTGTGTCAGGAATTGTTATTAAAGATAAAATTGGAACAAAAATAGGATTACCACAGTAATCTTAAAATACCACCTTTTGAGTCGATAATCACATATCCCCTTATGGGTGCCTTTGTATTGGGGTGATATAAGATAACATAGGTAATCTTAATTTATTTAATTTGCAAGATTTCTTTGCTTGGTTTGCAAGTAAGAAAATTTTAAGGGTATCTTTTATTGCAAATAGTGTTTATTGTTGGTAATGTAGTGGGTAATCTGATACCCTCCCCAGTGTTGACCAAAGATGTTTTTATCATAGGACCAGAGCGTTTAGTTCACAACTTGTTGTATTGTTTTGTAAATAGGTGAAAACAGTGGCGTTTCAAGTCTCGTAGCCTTTGTGTCCCAAAACGATGGTGTTTTGGGACTTCGTTTTAGTTCTTGCTTCTTCAATCTTTTTACACACTATTTTGTGTATAAGTTTCTAAGTGGTTGTAAAAACTAATTCAATCAATGAAGTTCATACTCGACTTTTCTTGGTTTTTCTCTCTAGAAATTTCCAGGTTTAGTTTGAGCTTTGACATGGTATTAGAGCCTGAGACTCATGTCAATAGCTACATTTCCTGGTATTGAGCACTCTGTTAGTAGCATGGAGAAAGGAGCTCACAGTCAGTTCAGTTCATTCACTATGGCCTTTCCTTCAAGCTTGCAAGTAGTTAGTTTGAAGTTAACAAGAGATAACTATCGCAACAACTACAGATTCTAGCAATCACAAATCTTGTTCGCAGTTGGAGTGCATGAGTTAGAGGACCATCTGATAAGGTTAGTTTCTTATCCAAAACCTCTAACTGACATTGATAAAAGTACTAAATTTGGGGAAATTACATCTACTGAAAATTCTGCTAAACAAAAAGTTAATCTTGCTTACATAGCCTGGAAAAGAACAGATAAATTTCTTGTAACTCGCCTTTTAGCATCAATTTTAGAATGTGTGTTTGAAAATGTGTCGAAGTGTCAATTTTCCACTGAAATCTGGCTTACTCTTAAACATGAGTTCTTAAATAACATTAAAGTCAGGGCTCTTCACTCAAAAAACCTACTCCAAAATACACAAAAAGGAAATCTTAGTGTTAGTGAGTATATCAAGAAAATGAAGAGTACAGCCAAAAACCTTTCAGCTAGTGACCAAGTAATCTCTAATGAAGATTTACTTCAATATGTATTAGATGGTCTTGGTCCTGAATTTGATGCTGCAGTAGTGAATTTAACTTCTCAAATTGAGTCTAAGTTTGACGCAGTATCCTTACAACAAGCTCAATTTCTTTTACAAAAATATGAGCTACGGTGTGAAAAAGTTTAATTCGGTAGAGTTTCAAGGGGGGGTCTATTAATGTGGCTACTACTGGTAATGCTAGTCAACAATATTCTCACATTTCACATCCTGTGTCAAACTCAATCAGTTCAGTGCCAAACAATCCAAATTCAGCTCTTGTGCTTCCTAATTCCATATCTTATACCTCAAATACCTTGCTGATAAGACCTTGAATGTTTATATTTTGTTAGTGATTTAATTGGTTTATTTATGGAAAAATGTGTTTAAAGTGTGGAATTTGGATTGTTTCTTTCATAAATACCATTTATGGGATCACGGGTGCATGTTGAGTGTTTTCAGGCTCAAACAAGTTGATGAAGGGAAAAGAATGATGTCGATAGGATTCACGATGCGTAGGAACAAATGGCACAAGAATCAGGGTCGAAATGAGGAAGTTGTGGCACATCGAAGATGTTACGGAAAATCTGGAAATCCTTCATCATGAGTATACCTCGATGTTTCTGTCATAACTTGAGCTGTAGAAATCGGAATTTGACAATTCTGGTGGCGTTGGAAAGCTTATTAAGAGAGCTTCAATGTTCATGTTGATGACTTCATCTAATTCTGAAGATTACAGATTCTTTGGACAGAAAGAACGATCACTGCGGCGACCATTCTTACCGCCGCGACGATGGGTCGCGGGTTGTGTTAAGTCATTACCCTAATCAGAATCTGAATGGGCTAAGTTTTCTAATCTTTTTTTCCTAAGGACAACCAAGAACCCCAGGGATATAAAAGAGAGTTTTTAAGAAATTAAAGAGGACTTTTGGAGGAGGAAGAAGATGGCTACCAAGTTGGAGATCGGGATCCAGAGAGCTCTCGTTCACCGATTAGAAAAGTTTTTATCTTTTTCTTTCTTGAACTGATGTTATTGAATAGAATGATGGATTTTTTTATTTTCATTATGAACTAATTCTCTTTTCTAGGGCTATAGATGTAGCCCAATTTATGAACATGTGTTGACAGTATTATATTGATTTTATATTGAGTATGATTTCTAAGTTTTATTATCGTGTGTAATGCTTTCAAGTCTCAAGGGCCCGAGAGTTGAATGATATCATGGGATAGGTTGAGATCGAGAGATGAAACCTGATTTGTCTTAGGTAATAAAACCATAGATTGAGCGAACACTAGAGATAGGTTATCACGATCTGTGAGGCTCCGGTAAATTCCATAGAGCTCCTAAATCCAACTTAGAGATATCTTGGGTTGTTGCTTAAGGGTTAATTTGGTAATTGCTCGAGAGAGAGAGTTAGTGGAATATTAGGGGATTTGGCCTTTAGAATAAGCTTAATTAGGTTAGCAATAATTGTCAATGCATAGGATTAAATTGGTGCGAAATCTGTGCCCTAGGTTTAGTCATATTGATTTCTCTACCAAAGTATTTATAAAATTCTGCTTTTATTTAGTTTTTAGTTTATATTCTTTTTCATTAAATTAATTCTTAAAATTCTGTTTCACCAAATAGCAATAAGATATACTAGTTTGGTACTTGGTAAGTAGTTCTCTTGGGATTCGACACTCGTTTACTCGAGCTTTATTGCTTGCACAATTTCGTACACTTGCGAATAGTCTGTCACTTGTCTGCTACTTATACCTCAAATACCTTGCCTACTACTAGTTACCCTCTCAATCCAACTTGGCATGATTCTGCCACATCTAATTTCACTACTGAATTTTCACCTGCCTCTCACTTTGGTCAATATGGATTTAGACCTCATGGATTTAATTGAACTGGTAGAGGTAGGGGAAGAGGAAATGGCAAAGGTAAACCAATTTGTCATGTTTGCAGCAAAATTGGTCACACTACAGTACAGTGTTACCATGGATACAATTCTACCTATAATGGTATGCCTCCTCAGTTTAGTAATCCTAGAGCACCTTCGTTTACCAATTCTAGTCATAGTGGGAATTCTGGACAGTACAATAATGCTTTTAGTAATACTACACAAGTTGGGAATTATGGCACTACACATTTTGTAATCAAGGTCCTCAAAGTCCATTCTTTAATATTGCCACTAGGCCATATAGACAAGGTTCTCATACTTTTAGTATTGAATCACAAATGGTGAAAAATATATCTTCACTTGCAGGACATTTAGTTTATTCTCCTGCACAAGTAGCTCCTTCTCTTGGTAATTTTTCGTCAAACACAGTACCTAGCCAGCAATCCTACATTGTCCATCTAGCAGATGAAGTTCAATTTGCCTCTACCTCTCATGGACATCCTAGTGCCTCAAAGGCTTCTTGCTCAGCACTATCACCAGATCCAGGTTGGTATATAGATTATGGTGCCACTAATCATGTTACTTCTAACTTGTCTCAATTAGATGAAAGCAGAAATTATGTTGGAGTTAACCAATTGCAAGTTGGAAGCGGAGTTTCTCCATATTTCTCATATCGATTTTACTGTTTTACCTAGTACTTTGTAATCTAAGTGTCTTCATTTAAAAAATGTCTTATGTGTACCTAGTATCACTAAAAATCTCCTTAGTATATCAAAATTTACAAAGGATAACAATGTAGTTGTTGAATTTACTTTTAATTGTTATGTTGTTAAGGACAGGGATACAAGGACACAAGGATAGTGATGCTGCAGGGAGGTCTTAGAGGTGGCCTTTATCAACTGAGTTTTCCCTCTAATTTCTCTCAATCAACTGAACATCCTTTGTCCAAGTCTACACACATATCATATGTTTCTGCCAATCAGTCTACTCAGAGTCCAATCAAAATAAAGTCATGCCTACCAATTGTGTGTCTAAGTGGTCATCAATTTCGCATTATAATAATGTTCCTTGTGTGCCATAATCTTTGCACTATAAAACCACTCATTGTAATACTAGCATGATCAATAAAACTTCCAATACTTCTATTGATAAATCTAATGCATTGCTTTCTAATCCTTTGTTTGGTAATGATGTTTACTCTTCTGATCATGCTTTTGTTGATAAATCTGATGCATTGCTTTCTGATATTGTGGATGATAATGGTGTTTACTCTTTTGCTCATGTTTTACATCTAGATGGTGCCTCAAGTTTAGAATAATCTTCTCATTTGTCGCCTCATTCATCCTTAGTTCTACATGCTAATAACACTAATACCAATTTAGGCCTACTTTGGCATAGGAGGTTAGGCCATCCCCATTTTGAATCTCTACATAAAATTTTACAACATGTAAACACAAATCTGTCAACCAAGTTGCAACTATCATTCTGTGATGCTTGTCAACTTACAAAAATTCATAGAAACACTTTTCCCATTTCCACTTCTAGAGCAACTGAACTCCTTACCATAGTGCATAATGATGTTTAGGGCCCTGCTCCATATGCATCCATTGAAGGATTAAAGTATTATATTCAATTTATTGATGACTTTAGTATGTTCACATGGTTATTTCCTTTAAGAACCAAGGCTGACATTAGGTCTGTCTTCATCAAGTTTCATCACCTAGTTGAAAGGCAGTTTGGTCACAAGTTAAAATGCTTACATCCTGATCAGGTGGTGAATATATAGGTCTTATTCCTTATCTCACTATTGTTGGAATTCAATATAGGCATTCTTGTGCCTATGTCCATCAACAAAATGGTAGAAGTGAAAGGAAAAACAAGCATATAATAAAGACAAGACTTACCTTACTTGCACAAGCATCTATGCCTCTACATGTTTGGTGGTTTGCTTTTGATATTGCTGTGTTTCTATAGAATGCCTACAACAGTTTTAGACTTTGTTTCTCCATATCAAGCATTGTTTGGTTGTACACCTGAATACTCATCTCTGAAAATCTTTGGTTGTGCCTGTTTTCCCTTCTTGCGAGACTTTAACAAACATAAGTTTCAGTTTTACTCTTCTAAGTATACATTTGTAGGGTATAGCTTAATACATAAGGACTACAAGTGTCTTAGTTTAGATGGTCAAGTTTACATTACTCCAAATGCTAAGTTCAATGAAACTGAATATCCTTTTGCTATTGGTTTTACTTCAACCTTATCCCAATAAAATTCTCACCTATCAACTTCTTCTGTTTTACCCTCATCTACTACTTCACCTCTTGTATTTCCTTTTACATCACTTTAGTTTGATAATGTCTCACCTGCTAAAGATCCTCCAATAGTTTCATGTCCTCAATCAAGTCCTCACATCAAAGCAAAAGGTAAAGAAATTCACCCTACTTCACCTGTTCTTCCTTTCTTTTAAATTCAAAATTCACAACCCTCATCACAAATATCTAAATCTCCTATAGTATCATGCTCAATTCCATCACCTCAATCTATATATTCTCCTCAAAACATAATACCAACTTCAGCTCAGTTGCCTACTTCTACAAATTTTCCTTCACTGTTGCCCTTATCCTTTACTTTGATACCCAATTCCTCAACTCAAATAGACCTTATAGCCTATCCATTACCTTCCACACATACCTCACCCCACTCACCATCATGTTCTCTTACAATTGATCCTCCTCCAACACAGATTTCACATTCCTTTCTTGAATCTCAAGTCACTTGTAACAATCACCCATGATGACAAGAACCAAAAATGGCACTATTCTAAGGAAAATTGTTGTACTTATGACTAACCAAGTTTTGGTTCAACTTGAACCTTCTTCTATCAAAGAAGCTCTCCTTAGTCCAAAGTGAAAGGAAGCCATGAAATGTGAGTTTGATGTTCTCATGCAAAACAATAGCTGGACTCTTGTTCCTTCTACTCATGATATGAACATTGTGGGGAACAAAAGGGTGTTTAGGACTAAATTTAATTATGATGGTTCACTTCAAAAATACAAGGCTAGGTTGGTGGCTAAAGGGTTTCAATAGACTCCTAGCCTTGATTATTTCGAGGCATTCAACCTAGACATAAAGCCTTCAAACATTAGGATTGTTCTAACACTTGCTTTGACTCATAGCTAGGATATCTAGTAGATTGATGTTAACAATGCTTTTCTTAATGGCATCTTGCAGGAGACTGTTTATATGAGGCAGACAAAGGGTTTTGAAAATACATAATTCCCATACCATGTGGGTAAATTTAACAAAGCCCTTTATGGGCTTAAGCAGGCCCCCAGGGCATGGTTTGATAAACTGAAGTAGGCTTTGTTGGACAGAGGTTTCCTAAATTTAGTTTCAGACTTAAGTCTTTTTACTCTTCAAGAAGGTTCTCAAGTGACCTATTTATTGATATATGTTGATGATATTCTCATCACTAGGTCTATCACCTCTCATATTCATTAGCTTGTCCAAGATTTGAATGCTCAGTTTGCCTTGAAAATTCTTGGTTCTATTAAGTATTTTCTTGGTTTGGAAGCCACCAAGACAGATCAAGGCATTCATCTCAAGCAAACAAAGTATATTGTGGATCTTCTTACTAAAACTCAAATGCTGAATGCTCATTCTTGTCCCACTCCCATGGTTGTGGGAACAAAGTTGTTTACTCATGATAGTGAAGCCTTTAAAGACCTTAGCCTTTATAGGAGCACTATTGGTGCTTTGCAATACTTAACCCTAACTAGACCTAACATTAGCTTCACTGTCAATAAGATGAGTTAGTTTCTTCAAGCTCCCATAGAATTATAATGGCAAGCTTGTAAGAGAGTCTTGAGATACATTAAGGGTACTTAGTTCCATGGTGTAATGTTCAAACCAGCAGCTTCTCTGAGTGTAGAATGCTATGTTGGTGTTGATTGGGGCAGCAATCTTGATGATAGGAGATCCACAAGTGGCTACTGTGTTTACTTGGGTCCTAATCTCATACAATGGAGCTCCCGCAAGTAGAAAGAAGTGGCACTTTCTTATACTGAGACTGAGTACAGAGCATTAGCTCATACTATCACAGAAATAGCCCAGTTACAGAGTATTTTTTCAAAATTAGTTGTTGTTTTGGTTGCTTCTCTTGTTATTTGGTGTGACAATGTGAGTGCATAAGCATTGGCTGCCAATCCTGTGTTTTATGCTCACACCAAACATATTGAAATTGATGCACATTACATTAGGGATTAAGTTCTAGCCAAGATGTTAGTTGTTTAGTATGTTCCCTCAAAGCAACAAATTGTTGACATTCTTACTAAAGCCCTGTCAATCTCCTAGTTTAATGAGTTAAAACAGAAGTTAACTATGGTTGAAGTTCCTACAATTTTCAATTGGGCTAAGCATTAATCTTTCTCAACTGATAGAGTCCATAAGCAGATTGATTTTATGCATTGAAGTTGCAAGTTTGATAATGTTATACAGGTTTGATAATGCAGAAGCAGAATTGATTTTATGCACTCGAGTTGCAGGTTGGTTTGATAATGTAGAAGCATACTTGATTTTATACACTAAAGTTACAGGTTTGATAATGTTGTATGAAAGTGATACTGTTGTGCAAAAAGGTTTGATAATGCAAAAGCAGAATTGATTTTATGCACTCCAGTTGTAGGTTGGTTTGATACGCAGTAGCAGAATTGATTTTATGCACTTGAGTTGCAGGTTGGTTTGTTATGCAGAAGCAGAATTGATTTTATGCACTCGGGTTGCACGTTGGTTTAATATACAGAAGCATACTTTATTTTATACACTGAAGTTACAGGTTTGATAATGCTAACAAAAGTGATACTGTTGTGCAAAACTAATTTCATGGATGGTGGAAAAATTTGTTAATAAAGTATAGAAGATTGTTTATTATTTGGTTATGGATTTAGTATTGTGCAAGTTGAGCTATTGTAGAGTTGAACTGATTTAAAGTTGTGCAAAAATTGAGTTTTTAATTGTGCAAAGTTGAGCTACTATAGAGTTGCTGAATTTTAGTTATACAGAAGCTGAGTTGTTAATTGTGCAAAGTTGAGCTACTGCAGAGTTGCTGAGTTGCTAAATTTTAGTTGTACAGAAGTTGAATTGTTAATTGTGCAAAGTTGTGCTACTACAGAGTTGCAAAGTTGCTTTAGTTGTGTAGAAGTGAAGTTAAGTTGTTAATTGCGCAAAGTTGAGCCACTGCAATGTTACATAGTTGCTGAATTTTGGATGTGATGGTATTTTGAGCTAATGCAAAGTTGCAGATTTTCTGAATTTTGAATGTGATGGTATTTTGAGCTAATGCAAAGTTGTAGAGTTACAGTGAGCTAATGCGACCTACTGAATTTTGAATTGATGGTATTTGAGCTAATGTAAATGATGAATTCAAATAATGCAAAAGCGATAAAGGAAGTTGAGTTCACAGAGAGCAGTTGATTAAAGAAATTGTTAAAAGCTGGCAAAAGAAGTAAAGAGAGTTGAGTTTAAGGGGGAATGTTGACCAAAGATGTTTTTATCATAGGACCAGAGTGTTAGGTTCACAAGTTGTTGTATTGCTTTGTAAATAGGTGAAAACGGTAGCGTTTCAAGTCTTGTAGCCTTTGTGTCCCAAAACGATGGCATTTTGGGACTTCATTTTAGTTCATACTTCTTCACTCTTTTTACACACTGTTTTGTGTATAAGTTTCTAAGTGGTTGTAAAAACTAATTCAATCAATGAAATTCATACTTGACTTTTCTTGTTTTTCTTTCTAGAAATTTCTAGGTTTAGTTTGAGCTTTGACACCCAGGGGCTATTATTAAAAGATTATTGAGTAATCTGATTTTTATACCTATTTTGCTCTTAATTAAATACCATTTCGAACATAATTTCCCTTAAATGTCTACCAATGACAATTACCCAGCCCCCCTACATTTGAGAAATTAGCTAAAACACCCCAGCCACGAAAAGGTTAAAAGTTAACAAAATACCCCTTGCCATCCAAGACCACTGCCGGTCACCTGCCACCAGTGCCGTAATGGTACATGACCAGTGGCATCTAGCCAATCGTGCACTGTTAAAGCCATTTCTATGGCTGTTTCATGACCAAAGATATGGCCATTTCATAATCGTCGTTTCATAACCAAAGATATGGCCTTCTCACGGCTAGATCTGTGGCCGATTCACAACCATATCTTTGGCCGTGAAACGCCAGCACACGGCCAACCATATACTGTTAGTCGTGCACCATTCTATCAACTATCGACAGCGGCGAGCAGTGGCTTGGGGTAGGGTGGGTGGGGGCATTTTGCTACAAATTAAAGTTTTATATGGCTAGAGTGTTTTAGCAAAATTTCAAATGTAAGGGATTAACAAAATAATATTATATTAATATTTAAAAAGGAGAGCAATTTAGTAATCTATATAACTTACCTACCCATTTATCCTCCCAACCAGGGGCAGATCCAATGTGTATTAATTTAAAAAAAAAAAAAAANTTCTTGTTTTTCTTTCTAGAAATTTCTAGGTTTAGTTTGAGCTTTGACACCCAGGGGCTATTATTAAAAGATTATTGAGTAATCTGATTTTTATACCTATTTTGCTCTTAATTAAATACCATTTCGAACATAATTTCCCTTAAATGTCTACCAATGACAATTACCCAGCCCCCCTACATTTGAGAAATTAGCTAAAACACCCCAGCCACGAAAAGGTTAAAAGTTAACAAAATACCCCTTGCCATCCAAGACCACTGCCGGTCACCTGCCACCAGTGCCGTAATGGTACATGACCAGTGGCATCTAGCCAATCGTGCACTGTTAAAGCCATTTCTATGGCTGTTTCATGACCAAAGATATGGCCATTTCATAATCGTCGTTTCATAACCAAAGATATGGCCTTCTCACGGCTAGATCTGTGGCCGATTCACAACCATATCTTTGGCCGTGAAACGCCAGCACACGGCCAACCATATACTGTTAGTCGTGCACCATTCTATCAACTATCGACAGCGGCGAGCAGTGGCTTGGGGTAGGGTGGGTGGGGGCATTTTGCTACAAATTAAAGTTTTATATGGCTAGAGTGTTTTAGCAAAATTTCAAATGTAAGGGATTAACAAAATAATATTATATTAATATTTAAAAAGGAGAGCAATTTAGTAATCTATATAACTTACCTACCCATTTATCCTCCCAACCAGGGGCAGATCCAATGTGTATTAATTTAAAAAAAAAAAAAAAATTGAATACATTATTCTATTTAGTTTGACTTTGGCCAACCCTTAATTTTTGTTGTCAAATATTAAAAAATTGTTGCCCACTCTCAATTTTAGAACTAAAATCTTGGCCCACTCTCCCCTTTAGTACTAAAAAACTTGCCCGCCCACCTTCAATTTTTTAATAAAAGTGTAAAAATAGAATTTCCTTTGCAGTTGCAAGTTGCAAACCCTCAGTAAGTCAGACCTATGGTCGCTTGCGTCATCCACAACTCCTCTGCTGGACTGGTGCTCTCCCTAATTCTTCTTGAACAAAATTCTATCAGTTATTTTCTCTTTGGTTAGTACTTTTTTTCTTTGAGTATAATGCTTTTTTGTTATTTGTGTGTATTAGTATAATAGCATTGCGCATTGAATTTTTTATTGAGAAAACTTTTAGGAAAAAAGGGGAAGTTTTTAGATTCCAATATTTTGTGATAGGTAAATGATTGTTTTGTGGTCCCAACATTTGGAAGAAAAATAATATATAGATAATAGAAATAGAAATATAGATAGAATCAAGGAGGGTTTTATTTTTATGTATTGTTTAAGTCTTTCAGACTTTAAGTTAATGATTAAAAAACTTTAAGTTGGAAAATTTAGAATTTCTATAGTTATTATAGAATATTAGAATTCAATTCGTGAGATAATTTATTTCTTTGTATTTAGATATGGAAAAATATTTTAAAAGAAAGTCAATTGCTGAGACATCTCAACTTTGTTATGGTGTCAATGATCATGAAAACCAACCTTTTTCAAAGAAAAATTGCTTCGAAGTTGACTTGGAAAATCTTCTTTCTGATCCTGGCTTTCGACCAAGAATTACGTTTTATAATCCTAATGTTCGAGACCAAGTCAGAATGCATTATCTACAAAAGGGTCCTTGTCAACCTCGCAACCATAAGTTTCCCAAATCAAAATCTGGTGATCATGAACAGAGTTTCCAACGTTCTTGGTTTGATAAATATCCTTACTAGTTGGAATATAGTGTTGAGAATGATGCTGCATATTGTTTATGTTGTTATCTTTTCAAACCAGATAAAGGTGAGCAAAGTGGTGGTGATTCTTTTGTTCTTGATGGGTTTCGCAATTGGAAGAGACTTGAAAATTTTAAATATCATATTAGAGGTCCTAACAGCTATCATAACCAAGCTGTGAAAAATTGTCAAGCTTTGATGAACCAAAAGCAGCATGTAAGTACAATTATTAATAAGAAATCTGACCAATAGCAAGAAGATTATCGTATTCGGTTGAAAGGATCAATTTCTGCTAGTCGGTTTCTTCTTCGGCAAGGATTGCCTTTTCGTGGCCATGATGAGTCTGTTTATTCAATGAATCAGGGAAACTTTCTTGAATTTTTACACTATATAGCTGAGCAAAATGAAGAATATAGATTAGTAGCATTGGAGAATGCTCCTGGACATGATAAATTGATTGCTTCTAGTATCCAAAAAGATATAATCAATGCATTTGCAGTTGAAACCATCAACAAACTAATTAGTGATCTTGGAGATGCTTTTTTTTCTATACTAGTTGATGAAGCCCGTGATGGATCCAACAAAGAGCAGATGGCAATTATCTTACGTTACGTAAATAAAAGAGGATGTGTTGTTGAGTGTCTATTGAGCATTATGCATGTCACAGATACGACTGCTTTGTCACTAAAGATGGGAATCAAAACATTGTCCTCTAAATACAATTTGAGCATATCAAGATTACGTGGACAAGGTTATGATGGTGCGAGTAATATGCGAGGTCAATTTAATGGGTTAAAAGCACTTATATTGAAAGATAATGAATATGCCTTCTATGTTCATTGTTTTGCTCACCAACTTCAACTAGCACTTGTAGCTGTGGCAAAAAAGGATACAAATATTGAGAGACTTTTTTTGAAAGTTTCTTGTGTGATAAATATTGTTGGATGGTCACCTCGACGTAGGGATCTTCTTAATGAGAAACAAGCTTTGAAGGTAAAAAAAAAGCTATTGAAAGTGGTGAGCTTTCAACAGGGCAAGGTCTTAATCAAGATACTAGTCTTAAGCGACCAGGGGAAACACGGTGGGGTTCACATTATGGGACTTTATTGAGCTTGATTAATTTGTTTTCATCTGTTATTGAAGTGCTTGAGGATCTTACTGAAAATTCTGAAAATAGAGTTGAAGCAAGTGATTTGGTGGATTATATGACTTCTTTTGATTTTGCTTTTAACCTGCACATGATGAAAAACATTTTGGGAATCACATTTGAACTTTCACAAGCATTGCAAAGGAAGGATCAAGATATTATAAATGTTATGTCTTTGGTTCACTTGTCGAAAAGAAGATTATCATTGATAAGAAATAATGGATGGGATAATCTACTTGATGAAGTTTCTCATTTTTGCATTGCTCATAATATAGATGTACCAAATATGCAAGAGAAATTTGTTGCAAGAGGGAGATCGCGGCGTAATGTTCAAGAGATGACAAATTTATTTCATTGTCGTGTTAAGTTGTTCTATGACATAATAGATTTGCAACTATCAGAGCTTAACAGTCGTTTTAATGAAGGTACAAAATTACTTATTTGCATGGCCTCCCTAAATCCAAGTGATTGCTTTCAAGCATTTGATAAGGGAAAATTAGTTTGTTTTGCTCAATTTTATCCACTTGAATTTTCTTCTACTGATCTTATGGCACTTGAACTTCAACTTGATAATTACATTGATGATATGCGCTCAAACAGTGATTTTTCAGAACTAAATGATATTACCAGTCTTACTCAGAAAATGGTTGAAAAGAAGAAGCATC
Organism: Pistacia vera; assembly: GCF_008641045.1. Lineage (NCBI taxonomy): Eukaryota > Viridiplantae > Streptophyta > Magnoliopsida > Sapindales > Anacardiaceae > Pistacia > Pistacia vera. Next base: position 381,826 of record NW_022196839.1, read on the forward strand.
TTATTTACTCATTGGTATATTTGCTCATCACATTGGCTTTAACTTTACTAGTTGCAATTGCAAGTGTAGAAAGTGCATTTTCTGCTATGAAAATTGTGATGACTCATTTACGCAATCGGATGTGAGATCAATTCTTGAATGATAGCCTAATTCCATATGTTGAGAAAGATATGTTTGACAGTGTTGATAAGGAGATGGCCATGCAATGATTCCTCAATATGAAGCCCCGCCGAGGACAATAGTAAATGTAATTTTTTTGTTTTTGTGACAATTTTGACTGGAAAAATAGAATATGAATGTTATATATAATTAGTTTTTATTTGGCCCACCCTAATTGAAATTTTTGGATCCGCCCCTGCTCCCAACCAAACATATAACTCACCAGTTAATTTGAACCAACCAAACACATTTCCTAAATATTCCGAGTACTCTTCAAGGTGATTTTTCTTTTCATCAAGATAACATCCCTCTATAATAAAACATCATATGATCCAGACGCCCCCTATATCACCTCTAATATTACTTGAGCAATAAAAGATTATCGTAATCTCTTATTACCTACTGAACCAAACAAGCAAGGTAATAATCGCATTAAAAGATAGATTATCCGAGTAATCTTCTTAGGGCCCTAACCATTCACAACCTTATATTAATTGTACTAAAGACTCGAAAGAAACTTTACACTTGATTATTAAATACTATATGCAACTCACGTGACTCAAATACACATGACACACACTGACAGTTGCATCTAATTCTCGTAAAACTCAATACACTACAAATACCCTTATACCCTCAATAGTCTTGAACTTAACATCTCAATTTTACACTTAATTATTAAATACAATTTGTGACTCACGTGACTCAAATACACATGACACACACTGACAGTTGCATCTAATTCTCGTAAAACTCAATACACTACAAATACCCTTATACCCTCAATAGTCTTGAACTTAAATCTTAATTCAGTAGACTTAGACTGCTTTGGAAGTGGTGACTTACTCTTTACCCAACTTCAATTACTCTAAAAAGAAAAATTAAAAAAAAAAGTACATTCATTTAACCAAGCATAAGGAAAAATGCTAAGAAGTACATTCACAAATAAATATATCGAGATTATGCATGCATTATTTACTCTTTAAGATTTTTACCAATCAATATAATTGTTTTAGAAAAATAGTTTCCACTCACAATTTTGAAGCTCAACTTAAGGTGGTATTGACATTCTCTAAGAGTCTTTCTACTTCTTCTCCTGTTTACCCAAAAATCAAAAAATATAATTAGAATCCTCAATATAAATAGATAAAGAAAATGAGCTAAGTAAAATCTTAATTAATGGTTACTGAAATATGAGAAAATGAGATATAATCCTTAACTCCTCTCGGCCAAACTGTTTTCCTCCACTTTTTCTTTTCTTTCCTCTTTCTCCTTTTATTTCCTCCCCATCTCTATTATTTCCTTTCCTCACTCGGCTCACACCTGACTCAAAGATGGAAATAAGAGAATGGGAATTTTATGGCCAACTAGTCAAACTCCATGATGGTTTTGCTTACTAAGTCAATAAAATTAATAACAAATCTCTTGACAATTAAGCAGCCACCTTAACAAGAAAAATCAGGGGGGTTACAAAATCACATACGCAAGTCAATAAGAGATAGGCTGCTAGCCCATCCCTGATCCTTATAAAACTAGTTATTAACACGATTCAAATATGCAAAGCCAAAGTTTGTTCATAATTAAGAACAAAACAGAAAATAAAAATGAATCATCCACATATTCTAGCTATACCATATGCTGCACAAGGCCATGCAATTCCTTTACTGGAGCTTTCACATTGTTTAATTAAATGTGGCTTCAGAGTCACATTTGTCAACACATATCATACTCACAACCGAATTACCAACGCCTTACAGGAAAATTCTACTGGGGATGAAATCCATCTGGTATCAATCCCAGATGGAATGGAACAGTGGGAAGATAGAAATGATTTCGCGAGGTTATCTGAAACAATGCAGAAGGTGATGTCTCTTGAACCACACACCAAATTCAAGATTGCCTTTAATGTATTCAACACCCTCTTGGCTACCCTGAGATGAATTTCACTCGGTTTGCTAGTTAACCTGGAGAGAAGACTTGTTGCAAACATTAAATCTTGGTTGTTGTTAAGTATAGCAAACAGCCTATTAAGCTTCTATACAAACCCTCATCTACCTTTTTAGCCCCATCTTCTCTGCTCAGTTTCTGATTTTCAACCTATGGAGCATCCACTGATTTTCACTTATCCATGCCGAACCTTTTAAGAACTTCATTAGCATACTTCCTTTGATTGACAAAAATCCCACATGAAACTTGATTGATTTTCATACAACGGAAGTAGGACATTTCTCCTAGGTCTGTCATTTCGAATTCACAATGCATGGCTTCTTTAAACTTATTCAACTGACTTGGACTACTTCTGGTGATGAGAAATTCATCTACATGGAGTGAGACAATAATCAATTCTCCTTCCAGCTCTCTCACATATAAGTTGTACTCATTGAGACTCCTCAAATAAACCAAACTGGTCAAATGATCATTGATCCTGCTGTACCAAGCTCTAGGAGCCTGCTTTAGGTCATACAAAGCCTTCCTTAAAAGATACCCTTTGTTCTCCTAACCTTTGACTTAGTACCCTTCTAGTTGCTCAATATAAATATCTTCATTGAGCCAACCATTCAAGAATGTAGACTTGACATCCAGTTGAAAGATTTTCCACCCAAGTTGCACTGCCGAAGCAAGTAGCAACCTAATTGTATCATGCCTAGCCACAGGTGCAAATGTATCTTGAAAATCAACTCCATATTGTTGAGCAAATCCCTTGACAACCAGCCTAGCTTTATGCTTATGAACTGAACCGTCCGAATTAAGTTTTCTCTTGAAAATCCACTTAACTTGAATCACTTTTATATCCTCTAGTCTATCTACAAGTTTCTAGGTCTGATTTTTCTCTACACAGCTAACTCCTCCTGCATAGGAACTCTCCAACCTTCTGATTTTGCTGCTTCAGAGATGCCTATTGGTTCAAGTGCATCCATGTTGCACCTCTCATACACTTCAGCCAAAGATCTAGTATGTCTAACCGAGAACTCCTCTTTGACTTCACTTTCATCTTCTTAAAAAATCTAACCACCAGCAGCTTCAGTCAGCTGTGGTCTTGCCTCTTCATCAACTTTGTCCTCCTTCCAATTCTAAACACCTTTCTCATCAAATTTAACATCTCTAGTAATATGTATCTTCTTAGTTTCTAGAATGTACACTCTATAGACCTTGGATTGATTGCTATATCCAATGAGTATCCCTATAATTGCTTTGTCATCCAACTTACTCATTTTGACTGGTGGAACAAAAACATAACAAATGCTTCTAAGGACCTTTAGATTGTCCACAACTAGCCTGACTCCATACCACGCTTCATAAGTAGTTTGGTTGATCAAGGCTTTTGTGGGAAGCCTATTAAGTAGATAGACTGAAGTGTTAATAGCCTCTGCTCAGAAACACTTTGGCAGCTTCTTCTCAACAACCATACATCTCGCCATTTCTACAATAGTCCTATTCTTCCTCTCACTCACTCCATTTTGCTGTGGAGTAGAGGGACTGCTGTATTGGTGCTTAATCCTAGCCTCTACGCAAATTGTTTCAAACTCCTTTGAAGTATACTCACTCCAATTGTCACTCCTCACTATTTTAATACTCAAACCAGTTTGGTTTTCAACTTGCAACTTAAACCTCCCAAAAACTACAGCCACTTCATTCTTTTGCTTCAAGAAGTACACCTAACACATTCTAGACCAATCATCAATGAACAAGACAAAGTACTTGCTTCCATTCAATGAAGGTGTTTGCATAGGTCCACATACATCTATGTGGATGAGTTGGAGTTTCTCTATAGCTTTCCAAGCTTGGATTGTTTGCTCAGCTTGCCAAGTTGACATGAATGGCATATAGACTTGATTTCATCAATTTCAAGCATGTTCTAGACCAGTTGTTTGGTCTAAATTTCTTTAAGGCCATGGTAGGTAAAATGGTCAAATCTTTTATGCCATATTTCAAATTCATCTACCTTAGCACTATGAGCCTTAAATTTTGATTTTTTCCACTCAATGGGGAATTTCTTTCCCATCATTCTAACCTTCATAAGTTCACAGCCCTCACTATCTAAAATTTTGCAAGATTGGTCCTCAAAGTGCAGGACATATTTTCTCTCTAACATTTGTCCTACACTAAGCAAACTTTGGCTTATTTTAGGAACATAAATATCAGCTTGGTACTTGATTGAGTTTGCACAGCCACATCACCTCTGTCCTTGACATCTACAAACTCTTCATTCCCTATCTTAACCCTGGACTGATATGCCTTGTCCAAGCGGATGAAGCTTTGCAAATTCGGAGTCATGTGGTTGGTGCAGCCGCTATCAATCAACCAAGTCTCATTGCAAAGTGGAGCTGCGCAGCAGGATGCCATAAATAATTGTTCAGCTTCTTGGCCTTAATACTGGTCTTTAACCATTTGAGCTTGCTTTTGGGAAGGTTCTCCTTTGCTTTTGCAAACTCTCTCTATGTGGCCAAATTGTTTGCAGGCCCTGCATTGGATTCCTGGCCTAAACTAGCACCTTTTCTCGGAATGTCCCTTCTTCTTGTAGTGAGAACACAGTGGATACTCATTCATCCCACCTGATTTGTTCCACTGATTATCGGCCCTTTCCTTCCCCTTCTTGTCTCCAGCGTTCCTTTTATTGCCTCCTTGCACAAACTTCCCTTTGTGAGCTGCCATCATAACACCTTCACTTGCATCTTCTTGTCTTAAAAGTCTGCTCTGCTCTTGAGCTTGTAAGGAATGGACCAACTCAGTGAGAATGATTTGAGACAGGTCTTTAGAGTCCTCAAGAGAAGAGATTTTGGACTCAAATCTTTCGGGATAAGCTCACCAACACTTTCTCTACTATTCTTCTATCTGTCAACTCCAACCAAGTAGCCTAATTTTGTTAACCACTCTCATCAACCTGTCAACATACTCCCTCACCTTCTCGGTTTCTTGCATTCTTAGCATTTCAAATTCCCTTCTCAAGTTCAACACTTGCATGCCTCTTGTTGTGTCACTTCCCATAAACTTTTCTCTCAACTTATCTCGTGCTTCCTTTGGTGTTTCATATGCCATAAACCTTGTAAAAATAAGGTCAGGTACGACTGCATGGATGTGAGACAAGGTTCTCAATGCCTTGGCAGCTTTTTCTTCATGTATCCTGATCTGATTCGGGGTGGGATTTGGTCCCAGTTGAGTTGGTTGACGATTTTCCTACACATACTGCCACAAGCCTTGTCCTCGCAGGAATGCCTTCATCTTGACAGCCCACATTTGATATTGTTTGCCATTGAAGACTGAAGGAGTAAGGGAACCCGTAGGTTGTGCCATTAAAACAAATTATTTGGAGTTTGACAGTGAAGATGCCGTAACAGGGGTTGAAAAGTTGGATAAGGAAGATGACTATATCAGGCCCTTTAAGATCAATATGAGCTTTGATACCAATTGTTGGTTTTGCTGGAGAATACAAGAGAAAAAAACTAATGAAAGAGAGACAAACGTAGGCTGGAAAATATGCTCTGTTTTGCATTAAAAAACATAGGGATGATATATACAAGAACATGTCCACTGTTTCACCTAAAGTTTTGCAAACTTAAAATTTGAACTAAGCACATTGAACTAATTCACGTACAAACATATCAAATACATCACTTAATCAGACCTAATTCACCTAAACACATCACTGAAATCATTCTAAAGAGTGACCAAAAAACTACTTCTGCATGCACAGTGGAAGTTCAAACAACGGCGGCAAAACATGCAATTCTACTTTCTACCAACTTTATCATTTCTAACATGATATCACAATCTTCAACAAGGGTAGCTAATCGTGGCAAAATGGTGGGTTGGCTGCCACAACAGAAGGTTTTGAGTCACCCTTCCATTGCCTGCCTCTCCAGCCATTGTGGTTGGAATTCCACCATGGATGGTGTAAGCAATGGGGTTCCTTTCTTGTGCTGGCCATACTTTGCTGACCAATTCATTGATGAGAGCTACATTTGTGATATTTGGAAGGTGGGATTAAAGTTTACCTGGGACGAAAGTGGTATCATTACGCGAGAAGAAATTAAGACTAAGGTGGATCAAGTGGTTGGTGTTGAAGATTTTAAAGCAAGAGCTTTGGAACTCAAGGAAATTGCATTGAAAACTGTCAAAGACGATGGCCTTTCTGACAAGACTTTCAAGAAGTTCATTGAATGGATAAGGTCACCGGAACCCGGTCATGCTTGTTAGAATTAATATTTCAAGATTTATTCATTGTGACTTTTGCTTTTCCAAAAAAATCTATATGATTAAGTAATTCTAGATTTTCAACTTTTTCTGTTTTTTGCTCTCAATTCCTTTTCTTGATCTGGGAACTAGGTTCTGGTCGTTGGCAACAACACTTGTTTGTGTCACTTTGATATGTTTATGACAATCTCCATTAGCTTTCATATTGAGAATAATTGATTCATCAGTCAGCTGCAAGAGAAGAGAGCAGATTAGACATTGGCCCCACCCCACTTAGATGAAATTCTTGAATAAAAGTTTTGGTAAGTTGTAATTGTAGGTTTTCAGCCAGAGAATACAAAGAGAAAACGAAGATGAAAACAGAGCACTTGCATATTTCTTGTTGTAGTGCTTCCCATATACTCTTCTCTCAACTTGTCCCATGCTTCTTTTGGGGTCTCAAACGCCATGATCCTTGTGAATACAAGGTCAGTCACAGCCGCATGAATGTGAGAGAGAGCTCTGGGTGCTTTGACAGCTTCTTCCTCATCTGATCTCATCTGGCCCAAGGTAGGGTCTGGTCCCAAGGGTGTTGGCTGTCTATTTTCTTCCACATACTGCCACAGTCCCTGCCCCCTGAGAAAGGCTTTCATCCAAATGTGGTAATGTTCCCCATTGAAGACTGGTGGAGCCATCAAGGCTGTTTGAGTAGTAATGCTCTGTTTTTCGCGTCTGATGCAGGTTAAGTTTTTGCTGAGAATGGAGTGTGTTGTTGAGTTGTAAACGAAAGGTTTAGGATGCTAAGTTTCTGGTTTTTTGCAAAAGGCTCTAATACTATTTGTTGGACTTGGGCCTAACTCCTCACCCAAAAGGTCTTATTGAGTGGGAGGATTGCCCACTCTTATAAACTCATTGGCTTGAGCGTGCCTAGTCGATATGGGATCTCTAACAGTAATGGCTTAATCCGACGAGACGACTAAATTGAACAGATATAAATAAACAATCCATATGCGCTGGTAATTCCTTATGCACCAGAGGGTCATGTATCCTGTACTAGAGCTTTCACAGTGCTTAGCTAAGGATATATGGCTTCAGAGTCACATTTGCTAACAGTGAGTGCAAACGCAGACGAATCATGAACACATTAACCGTTCCTGAAATTTTTAACAAATGATGATGTAAGTGATAATCTGCTGGAAATGGGACAACCTTTCGGGTGGATATACAAATATGTTTTGGAGCCAAAGTTACAGCTCATGTTTATTTTGTTAAGTTTGCAGTGGTTGTGGAGCAGATATTTAGCCATTTAAATGCAGATTTTGTGTCATGTTTAGTTGAGACTTAGACTTGGTTAGGTGCATGTTTGCTGCTGAAGTTGATTTGTAATAAATTTATTATATTGCAGTAGGTAATACAGTGTTAAAAGGTTTGTATAAATGACTCTGTTTTTGATGAATGATATATACTCAGAAGTTCTCCTTTGCCGTCTCCTTCATTTTTAGCAAATATTCATCTTTTTCATTTGGACTTCTCTTCCAAGAACCAACAAATGGTATCAGAGCTTCATTGATCTTAAGGGCCTGATAATATCATCTTTTCTTCTACATTTTCTCAACCCCTGTTACGTAGAAATCAGTTCCAAGCATCACACAAACTGACTCAATGGCACAACCTTCAACCTCTCTAACTCCTCCAACCTTCAATGGGGATCAATATCACATTTGGGCTGTCAAAATGAAAACGTTCCTGAGAGGACAAAGACTATGGCAGTATGTTGAAGATGATAAACAGCCACCTGCATTGGGGCCAAACCCCACCCTGAACCAGATTAGATTACATGATGAAGAAGCCACCAAATCACCTAGAGCCTTGTCCCATATTCATGCAGCTTTGACTGAGCAAGTATTCACTAGAATCATGGCATATGAGTCAGCCAAGAAAGCATGGGATAAACTCAAAGAAGAGTTCGGTGGCATTGATACAACAAAGAGCATGCAGGTGCTAAACTTGAGGAGGCAGTTTGAGATGCTGAAAATGCTGGAGTCTGAAACCGTAAAAGAGTATGTAGATAGGTTGATGAATGTAGTGAACAAAATTAGATTGATGGGAGAAGAGATGACAGATAAAAGGATAGTTGAAAAGGTCCTTGTTAGCCTACCCGAGAGGTTTGAATCTAAGATATCCTCACTTGAGGATTCTAAGGACTTGACACAAATCACCCTCACTGATTTGGTGTATGCCCTGCAAGCTCAAGAACAGAGGAGATTGCTGAGGCAAGAGGACTCTAGTGAGGATGCAATGGTGGCTGGGCTGAAAGGCAAGCCAGGCCAGGGTGCAAGTAAGAGGCCTATGGGAGAAAAAAAAAAGGAAATGAGAGAATGGGAAACCAGTGGAACAAACCAACTGGAGTAAAAGAGTTTCCACCATGTGCACACTGTAAGAAGAAGGGGCATAGTGAAAGGAGGTGTTGGTTTAGACCTAACATTCAGTGTAGATCATGCAAGCAATATGGTCACATTGAAAAGGTATGCAAAAGCAAACCAGCTCAGTCAACCCCACAAGCTCAGATTATGGAGGATCAGCAGCCAAACTCAGATCCAGAGCAGTTGTTTATGGCCTCATGCAGTGTTGTTCAAGCTCAAAATGATGATTGGCTGATAGATAGTGGTTGCACAAATCATATGACAGCAAACTTGGAAGACTTTGTGAACTTGGACAAGTCTTACCATTCCAAAGTTAAAGTTGGTAATGGGGAATTTGTAGCTGTGAAAGGGAGAGGAGATGTTGCTGTACAAACAAAATCAGGTATCAAACTCATTTCCAATGTCTTGTATGTGCCTAGTTTAAGTCATAATCTCTTGAGTGTTGGTCAAATGATGGAGAGGAAATATGCCCTGCACTTCCAGGATCAGTTTTGCACAATCTTGGACAGTGAGGGGAATGAATTAATGAAGGTTAGGATGATGGGAAAAAGTTTTCCCATTAGGCTGAACAAACCTGACATAGAAACACATGTTGTGAGTTTAGATGAGACTGACTTATGGCATAAGAGATTAGGCCACTTAAACTACCATAGCCTTAGGGAAACTCAAACCAAAGAATTGGTCTGTGATCTGCCCGAAATTGGTGAAAGCAAAACCATTTGTTCTACTTGTCAACTTGGCAAGATGAGCAGACTTCCCTTCCCTGTAAACAAGTCCTGTAGAGCTAATGAAAAGCTGCAACTTGTCCATACGGATGTGTGTGGACCTATGCAAATACCATCCTTAAATGGAAGCAAGTATTTTATCCTCTTCATTGATGATTATTCCCGGATGTGCTGGGTGTTCTTTTTGAAACTAAAGAGTGAAGTTGCAGTGGTGTTTGAGAGGTTTAAAATACAAGTTGAAAAGCAATCAGGTTTAGGCATAAAGAATGTTAGAAGTGATAATGGGAGTGAGTATACTTCCAATGAATTTGAAAAAATATGCAGGGAGTCTGGAATTATTCACCAGTTCAGTTGTCCCTATACTCCACAGCAAAATGGAGTTAGTGAGAGGAAGAATAGGACTGTAATGGAGATGGCAAGGTGCATGGTTGTTGAGAAGAGGCTGCCTAAATCATTTTGGGCAGAAGTTGTAAATACTGCAGTCTATTTGCTTAATAGACTCCCTACTAAAGCTTTGACAAATCAAACACCCTATGAAGCTTGGTATGGATTGAAACCCTCAGTTAGAAATCTGATGATCTTTGGGAGTGTGTGTTATGCTCTCATTCCAGCAGCCAAAAGAAGCAAGCTTGATGAGAAGGCTTTGATAGGAGTTTTTATAGGATACAGTGAGCAGTCTAAAGCCTATAGAGTATATGATCCTGCAGCCAAGAAGATACACATCACAAGTGATGTGAGGGTGGATGAAAAAGGGACATGGAACTGGGAGAAAAATGAAGCTGAAATGGACAGAATAGAGCAGATTGCAGATGCTCCAGTGGACAGGTTTGACATTCCAGAAGAGGCAGACTTGGATGATGATTTTCCAATCAGGGGAACAAGGTCCTTGACTGAGGTTTATGAGAGATGTAATGCAGCCATGCTTGAACCTGCAAACTTCAGGGAGGCTGCCAAATCCGAAGTCTGGAGGAATGCAATGCAGGAGGAGATAAACATGATTGAGAAGAATGGAACTTGGGAGTTAGTTTACAGACCAAAAACCAGGAGAGTGATCCAAGTAAAATGGATTTTTAAAAGGAAGCTAAGGTCTGATGGTTCAGTGTATAAACATAAAGCAAGACTAGTTGTTAAGGGTTTTGCTCAATAATATGGTGTGGATTTTTCGGATACCTTTGCACCGGTGGCTAGACATGATACTATAAGGATTCTTCTTGCATTGGCTTCCCAATTTGAGTGGAGAATCTACCAACTAGATGTCAAGTCAGCATTCCTAAATGGTTGGCTCAATGAGGAAATTTTTGTGGAGCAACCGGAGGGACATGAAGTAGAAGGGTAGGAGCATAAGGTGTATTTGTTGAGAAAGGCCTTATATGGCCTGAAACAGGTTCCAAGAGCCTGGTACAGCAGAATCAATGAGTATTTGCTAATGAGCACACATTATATGTTAGGAGGTTGGAAAATGAGTGTACCATAATTTCTCTATATGTTGATGACCTACTAATCATGGGAAGCAGCTTAAATCACCTTAATGATTTCAAATCAGCCATGCATAAGGAATTTGAGATGATTGATCTAGGGGAGATGTCCTACTTTCTTGGGATGGAAATCCACCAAAGTCATCATGGGATATTTGTCAATCAAAAGAGGTATGCAACTCAAATTCTGCATAAGTACAACATGGACAAATGCAAACCAGTGGACACTCCATTGGCTGTGAATTTAAAATTGAGTAAGGATGATGGGGCTGAGAGAGTTGATGAAACAATGTACAGAAGCATCATAGGCTGCCTTTTGTACTTGACTGCCACCAGACCAGATTTAATGTTTGCTGCTAGTGTTCTTTCTAGGTTCATGTCCAATCCTAGTGAGATTCATCTTAAGGCAGCCAAGAGAGTGCTGAGATATGTTAAAGGAAGTGTTGAGCTTGGAATATGGTTCAAGAAGGCTGAAAAATTGCAGCTTGTTGGCTACTCTGACAGTGATTGGGCTGGTTGCATTGATGACATGAGGAGTACATCAGGTTATGTGTTCTTCTTGAACTCAGGGGTTGTATGCTGGCATTCCAAGAAACAAGACACCACAGCACAGTCCACGGCAGAAGCAGAATATATTTCTGCTGCTGCCGCAGTTAACCAAGCTATTTGGTTAAGGAAAATTATGCTGGACTTGAGGCAGGTTCAAGAAGAACCTACTGTAATTTACTGTGACAACCAATCAGCAGTGGCCATGGCTAAGAATCCAATCCTACATGGCAGGACAAAGCACATCAAGATCAAGTTTCATGCTGTGAGGGAAGCCGAAAGCAATGCTGAAGTTAAACTAGTCCACTGCAGGGGTGAAGATCAACTTGCTGATATCATGACCAAGGGACTACCTAAAACCAAGTTTGAGAGTTTGAGACTTAGACTTGGTGTTTCCAGCAAGCTTATCAAGGAGGAGTGATGAAGTAAGTGATAATCTGCTGGAAATGGGGCAACCTTTCTGCCGAATATTCAAATATGTTTTTGGAGGCAAGTTGCAGCTCAAGTCTACTCAAGTTTATTTTGTTAAATCTGCGGTGGTTGTGGAGCAGATATCTTGCCATTTAAATGCAGATTTTGTGTCTTGTTTAGTTGAGACTAAGACTTGGTTAGGTGCTTGGTTTCTGCTAAAGTTAATTTGTAGTTAGTTTATTATATTGCAGTAGGTAATACAGTGCAAAATGTTTTGTATAAATGACTCTGTTTCATGAATGAAAAAGTCAGACTGGAAAGTGCCTTTTTGCCGTCTCCTCTCATTGTGAAAACCTTTCATCCTTTATTTGAACTTCTCTTTCATAAACCAACAATAATGGTCGGGCTTTGAATGTCATTATTGATAATGGCAGCGACATGAATGTGATCTCCGAAGCTGCCATTGAACGTTTGGGGCTGAAAACCGAGAAGCATCCCACTCCTTATCAGATTAGCTGGGTTAATGAAGCCAACTCAGTCCTAGTGGAGCAACGTTGCTTGGTTAAATTTTCACTGGGAAAAAAATATGTAGACGAAGCTTGGTGCGACGTGATCCCTATGACCGTTTGCCATATGCTATTGGGACGTTTGTGGCTCTATGATCGGAGGGTTCTTTATGATGGGTATTCTAATACTTACTCTTTTAATTTCAAAGGTAAGAAATTTGTTTTGGATCCTTTACAGATTTCGGAATTTGAGTCAAAAAAGGAGGTTGCCCAGTTTTGACAATGCGACAATTCTCTCGAACTATGCATGAGATGATATGGTGCTATTGATAGTAAGACGTGCAGTGAAGCAGGAGGACGACAATGTTCCAGTAGAGTTATTGGAAATGCTGAAGGAATTTCAGGATATCATGTCGGAGGAGATTCCGAATCAACTACCTCCAATAAGGGAGGTGCAGCATGCTATCGACTTGATCCCTAGCTCAACCTTGCCAAATTTACCCCACTACCGCATGAGCCCAACAGAGAATGAAGAGATTAGCCTGCAAATTCAACAGTTGCTAGACAAAGGCTTTATTCGAGAAAGCCTTAGCCCCCGTGTTGTCCCGGTTTTACTTACACCGAAGAAGGATGGTAGTTGGAAGATGTGCATAGATAGGCAAGCAATTAACAAGATAACCGTGAAGTACTGATTTCCCATTCCCCGTCTTGATGACATGTTAGACTTACTATGTGGCTCCTCTATTTTCACTAAGATCGACCTTCAAAGTGGTTACCACCAAATTCGTATCCGATTGGGTGACGAGTGGAAGACGGCTTTCAAAACGAAAGATGGTTTGTTCGAATGGCTAGTCATGCCCTTCGGATTAACCAATGCGCCAAGCACGTTCATGTGCGTTATGACGCAAGTTCTCAAACCATTCTTGGGAAAATTTGTCATTGTTTATTTTGATGATATCTTAATTTTTAGCCGAAGTGTGCAGGATCATTTGAGCCATGTTGAGCAGGTATTGAAGGTCTTAAGAGCTGAAAAACTCTATAATAATTGGGACAAGTGCTCGTTTATGAAGACAAGTGCCAAGTTTCTTGGTTTTATAATTTCTAATCAAGGTGTCGAGGCCGATCCCGCAAAGGTGCAAGCTGTCCAGAATTGGCCAACGCCCTAGAATTTTTCTGAAGTTAGAAGCTTCCACGGTTTGGCCACATTTTATCAGCGATTTATTCGCAGTTTCAGCACTATAATAGCCCCAATCACTGAGTGTTTGAAAGAAAAAAATATTTCATGGAATGCCGCAGCTGCCAAGGCATTCTCTGAAATTAAAGAAAAGATGGGGCAAGCATCATTACTTAAGTTGCCAGACTTCTCTAAAATTTTTGAAGTAGCTTGTGATGCTTCACATGTGGGAATCGGGGGTGTGTTGAGTCAGGAAGGTCACCCCATTGCTTTTTACAGTGAGAAACTTAACGACACTCGCTGGCGATACTCAGTATATGATATGGAATTCTATGCTTTAATTCAAACTCTCAAGCATTGGGGACCATACCTGATCCACTGAGAGTTTATTCTTTATACAAACTATGATTCTTTGAAGCATTTAAATTCTCAAAGTAAACTGAATGCACGACATTCTCGTTCGATGGACTATCTGTAGCAATTCGAATTCGTTATTAGACATAAGTCAGGGACTGGAAATAAGGTGGCTGACGCCTTAAGCAAGAGACCACACTTGTTACATATGTTTTCAGCTAATGTTGCAGGGTTCGATAGTCTAAAAACAGAGTATGCCAATGATGAAGACTTCGGCAAGGTATGGAGTGATCTCTCCACTCATGAGCGCGCATATGGTAATGATTATATGTTGCACGATATTTTCTTATTTTACAAATCATGGCTATGCGTTTCGCGTGGTTCTTTTCGGGAGTTTCTAATTATGGAACTCCACGGCGGGGGCTTAGCTGGGCATTTCAGTCATGATAAAACTTTTGCTATTGTTGCTTATTGGTTCTATTGGCCTTGGATGTGGAGAGACGTGCATACAATGGTTGATCGATGTCGAATTTGCCAATTAAATAAAGGAACCAAGCAACAAGCGGGGCTCTATACGCCACTTCCCATTCCAGACAAACCATGGCAGCATATTAGTATGGACTTTGTTCTTGGTTCGCCAAGAACTCTTCGACAACATGATTCAATTATGGTGGTGGTCGATCGCTTTTCCAAGATGTCCCATTTTATTCCATGTCACAAAACTTATGATGCATCAAAAGTTGCTGCAATATTTCTGCAGGAAATCATCCATTTGCATGTATCCCGGTTTCGATTGTGTCTGATAGGGACGTCAAATTTGTAAGTTATTTTTGGAAGACATTGTGGACAAAAAGGGAACAAAACATATGTTTTCTAGTGCATTCCATCACCAAACTGACGGCCAAACTGAGGTAACCAGTAGAAGTTTGGGAAATTTATTACCCTGCCTCGTCACGGATCATGTGACCAGCTGGGATATAGTGCTTCTACATGCCAAATTTGCCTTCAATAATTTTGTTAACAGGTCAACAAGCTGCACTCCATTCAAAGTGGTTTATGGGTTCCGACCTAGCACTCCACTTGATGTTAATTCATTACCATTGCCACACAGACCAAGTGAGGCTGCACTAGATTTTTCTAGCTATATGCGAGATGTCCATGATGAATGCAAACGGTATTAAGGAAAGTGATACAAAAGGAAGTCAACACATTAAAGAAAATCAGAAACGGAAATCTGCATGAATGATTTGCAATTACTGTAGAATATTTGCTGTCATACGTTTTCTGTTTTGGAAATATTGTAACTGATGTATATCCTAGGAATTTACTGCTGTAAGATCACAGACTTGTATATATTACTCTGTAAAGTTTCAATATAATATAAGGTGAAAGCTTCCATTTTAATATCCTTGCAGTGTTTCTATATGGTATCAGAGCAAACCAGACTCTAACGAGATTCCGATCCAAAACGCCATCATGTCTTCCCCAATCCCAACTCCAAATGCTCAACTCTTCTCTACCACAGAAAATCCACTTGTTGTTTTCAATATCACTGCTCAAATTAATGAGAAACTTACACCCTCAACCTTCCCCCAATGGCGTGCTCAATTTGAAGCACTCCTCATTGGCTACGACCTCATGGATTATGTTGATGGCACTTCACAGTGTCCATCGTCCGATGGCACCCCTTCATCTTCCAACCAAAAAACGCACTGGACTAGACAAGATAAACTAATCCTAAGTGCAATCCTTGCTTCGACATCCACTACCATAACTCCTCTCATTGCTACGACAAAAACCTCCCATGAGGCATGGAAGAAATTGACAACATTGTATGCAAGTCGTTCTCGCACAAGGGCAATGCAACTCAAGGAAGAAATTACCTTGATCCAGCGAGGGAATCGTTCGATTCCAGACTATCTCCATGCAGTGAAAGCACTTGCTGATGAAATCGCCATCATCGATCACCCCATCTCGGATGATGATCTCACTCTCTACGTTTTGAACGGATTGGGTCCCGATTTCAGAGATATTGCTGCTCCAATTAGGGCAAGAGAGAAATCTCTTGCATTTGAGGAGTTACATGACCTCCTCGTCAGTCACNAATGACATTGTCCCCAATGTCACATCATGCACAAATTAGGAATAGAAAAACATAATTGAAAAAGGTACGAGATAGTTCCCTGATTAATCCGTGAAGTTGGAGTTTCGTTCAATAGCATGCACACCCATTCCTTAGCTTTCTCATCACCTTCATCTGTAAAACAATTGAAATTCTATGGTGTCCACTGTGTTAGAAAATTTCACTAACTAATAAGAAAATATTACAACCTAATCTCGCCTTTACAACTACTAGGAAGTTCAAACAAAAATTAACAATCTAAAACAAAAAGAAAATTAGGTTCAATGTACAAAATAAAAGACAATAACAATTGAAAAAAAAAATAAACTACAAAATAGGTACTCAGGTTTCATTCTTCGGCCTCCTTCTCTCCTTCAGTGTCGTCATCTTCTGCTTTGGAGCCCATCCATTCCTCAAAATCCTAGTCTTCCCATTGGAAGCTCGAAGTATCAGTGTCTAGCTTGGTGCAGCAGTTGTGTTACATATCATACAGCATCCAGGTCTGCTCTGCCAGCCAACCTTGACGTCATTCCATCCGTTTCATCTTACCCAAAATCTACTGCAGCAGCTTCTTTGTTGTGGATGTTGAACTGGATGATGTGGCAGCTTCTGTGGTTCTTTGTCTTTTTGTTCCGGATCTAGCTCCTTCACTAGGTGGACGCTCAAGATGCTTGTTATAGTAGTTGGTATCGAGGATTGGGACAGGATGGATAAGTGGTTTATCATCAGCCTTCTCGACTCCCGCTTGAGTGCACAGCTCTGTGATAAGATGTGGGAAGGGGAAGCTCCCTCACCCTAGTTTGGCTGTGTGATGTATACTCGTCACGATGATATTCCCCACATCCGTTTTCTTTCCAGTGGCAATGGAATAAAGCAACACTGCCTTCTCAAAAGTCACTAAACTATAATGCGTCTCCGGAACCATCCCCGCACACACAAAGTACTGCCACAACCTAGCCATAGGTATCAAATTAGTTCCGATCATCCCAACTGGTATCCGGTTTTGCTATGACCTTAAGTATCTCCTCATCCTTAAACTGTCTCTTCCTAAATTCCTGATACTCATCACTGTCAATTTTAGGCAGTTTGTAAAAATCATTGATGACCTTCGCATCGATTGGCACATTGATACCCCTCACATATACATGCTCGGAATCACACTCAGGGAAGTTGGCATAAAACTCTCTCACTATTGGCTCTATGGCTGAATGTTTGGGTTCACTCATAAAGTTGTCCCACTTTCTCCCTCGACTCCACTCTTCTGCATGGATAGTGGTTAATCCACGCTTGGCTATAAACCCCTTATCTTTTCTTTTGATTGCACCTTCGTAACATTGCCAAGCCTTTTCACTAACAAACCTATTGTCTACTTGTTTCCCTTTTCCTTTACCCTTGGAAGCTATTTTGATTAGCATGTTTGGTTTTGACTACTTAAATGTACCCCCAAACTAAGAATTCAACCAGACAATTCAACGCTAAGTGCCTTTACTACTAACCACAATCACTCCTAAAAATAGGCCAAGGTTTGAAATTTTGCACCTAGAACCCCAAACTCACTATTCTTCCAAACTCAAACAAAACACTCCCGCAATCGAAAACCCAACTTTTTCAACACAATAAAAAGCAAAATCTACACTCATTTAATCAATATCAAACCACAAACAATCCCAAAAATCCACAACTCAACTCAATCAGACAATATCTCAACTTAAAGCACTATAATCAAAATTGAGCAATTTAAATGTTTGTTACCAAACCCAAGATGATTGCAGCACCGATTTCACCAATTTCGGTCCAAAAGATCCCAAATTTTTGAAAACTAAGGGTTTCCAAAAATTTTCTTCAAATTTTCACAAAAATCTTTGCTAAAATGAGTTATTTTAGTGTTTGTGAGGGTTAAGGAGTGAGGTATAGGGATGGGAATTCACTAGAGAAGCTCTGGATTGNGCAAATCGAAACCAATCCGAAATATTGCTTAAACCGATTTATAGCTGATCCGGATTTTCGGTTTGCAATCTTGTTAACAGGTTTTAAACCGGTTTTATTTAAAACACTCCGTAATTGAGTTTAAGTCCTGATTTGCTATTGTTTTCTCTTTCAAATTTGGTTTTGTAATACAAAATTTGCGGCAGTACATGATAAAAAATATGAACCATTTAGTATAATAATTAAAAATAATGAAAGGAAGCCTAAACCATACAAATGTACATGATCAAAAATAAAAAATGACACTAAATCATGCAATTCCTCACAATGACATAACTAAGCCTGCTGCCTGCCACCGCCAATTCTTATTCTTAAAAATGACAAAACTAAATATGTCATTGCAATGCAATTCCTCAAAAAATGACACTCCCAAATTTGCCATTGTCAATGCTATTCCACAAAATATAAGGGAAAGACTAAAAAGGTTAAAATCAAACAGAAGAAATCGATGTAGGCACATTGACACAACACAAGTAGTCAACCACAATCAGTAATATATGTTAACAACAACAATAAAGTTCAGTATCCCAATCTTTCTATGCTTGTTTATCACCTGAATAATGAAGAAATGATGCAGGCATGCCAACTGCTGAGCCAAGCCCGCCAAGACAATAAAAAACAAAAAATTATGTTATGAACAAAAGAAGTTACATCAGTTAATTATGAGTACTTGCATCAGTTAAAAAAAAGCACCTTCATAAGTTAATTATGTCCACAACAATATTTAAAAGTAAAGGAACGATAATTAATCAGATCAACACATAATTAAAGCAAAGGAACAAACCATCATAGAAGTAATTATGCTGCAAGTACAGACAATAAGTAACAGAGCAAACTAAAAACAAAACTTCAGTTTTAAATCAGCAAAAAAACCCTCAAATATTGGACTTATTAACTTACATAAATTAAAAGTAATATATCTCATATATTTGATTGTCGTTCAATCATCCAGATGAGGACGAGGGTTTTCCAATCTCAAACACGAAAATTCTACAAAAAATTGGACAAGCACGTTAGATAAATTATATTTCCAAAATATATTTAACAAAGTCGACAAATACATAACCAAAAAATTATAAGTAAAGGAAAAATTTTACCGGACTCAATTTTTGTTAATTCATATAAGCTCTCCTCTAAGATGAATGGTACACGCGAAGCCCGAATCTAATCTTGTGTACAAATAAGAGCCTCCACCATCTTAGGAGTGAGGGAGCTACGAAATGGATCCAATACACGACCCCCTGTACTGAAAGCTGACTCAAATGCAACTATAGAGACAGGCATAGCCAATACATCTTGTGTCATAGACAGAACTCTATGTCTTGCTGAATTTAACTTCCACCATTGCAAGATATCCAAGCTCTTGTTGTTGTCATCTTCACAATCGTCCATTCAATATTTGTCCAACTCTGTTTTGTAATGAACAACTTTTTTCTTGCTTTTTTCTCCTGATACATAATCTTCATAAACTTCTCATTGTCAAGACCTGCATCATGAACATCACTCTGAATTGTAACTCGAAACTACTCACTTGGTTGCGCACTAGGGACCACTTTAAACAAACTATATATTGCTCAAATAAAGACACCAAAACTCCCTTCACTTTTATCTTTAACATATCAGCAAGAACAACATCAAAAGACTCATTAATTACCCAATCCACATATTATAACTTGTGCCTCGGATCTAGTACCTCTGCAATGAATAACATGAGGTTGATATTATCAATATTTGACCAATATTTATCGTATTTCCTTTTTATCCTTAAAGCCATACTATGTAACCCCACATCATAACTTGTACACTATATTGAAATCTTCAACCTAATGCCAAAAATGTCTTGCATGTAAGTATTATTGGCGACATAAAATGAGCCAGAGATATGTAAAGTAGCATCATAAAAGACTTTAAGAAAAAGTTCAGAAGTATTGTGCATACTCCCAATCAATGCATGAGCTGCCACGTTGGGATTGTGAGAGAAAGTTTATGAGAAAGGTTATGGGTGTAACATTTTCCATAATTTAAATATACTTTTTATAGGGGTAAATCAGTGAACTCAACAATTAATGTATGGACAAACTTGTAATTGCTATGGTAAATAACAGTCAACCTACCAACTTAACAACCAAAATTGACCTTAAGGGGTCTCCATGGAAGTTTTTGAAGTTCATAGGGGCTAATAGAGTTTTTTTAGTTTCAGTGGGTGTGTTTGATAATAACCCTTAAAATAACAAAAATTCTTTCTCGAAGCTTTAAATTTATATACTCTAGGTCCTATTTCGTTACAAGGATACCATGTTCCATCTTAACCTTGGATCAAATTTTGAGAGTCGATTTAAAGAACCTTTAGGTTACATAGGGATGGAAAAGATACTGACTAGGGTGGCTTGGCCCGTGTTTGGCCCGGCATGAGTATATACTATATATATATACCCTGGGCCTAGGTTCTGCCAGTAAAGTCCGGGCTTGTGTATATTATATAAGATTTATAAAATTACATATAGTTTCTATGTAAAATTACATAAAACACCCTAAAAAATTTTAAAAAACCCCATAAATTCTTCAACAACCTTTTTTAATGTAAACGTTCCAATAACCCCCTAAAAGATTATCCAAACCCCACCTATAAAGTGAAATTTCCAAAAGCCTCATATTCATATTAGCCAAAACTCGGGCCTAAAGTTCGGTTGTGCTTAACCTTGGGCTTGGATTTAAAAAAAAAAAAATCAAGTTGAGCCTAAGTGACCTCGGTTCAGGCCTAGGGTTTTTACATCCTTATAACATTGCACTTAGGGTCAGTTTGGTTCGGGGTTAAGTGACATTACTGGGGTAATGTCATCTTATATTACTTGATTACCACGTTTGGTTGTCAAGTAATATAAGATGCCAGTAATCTTCAAATACCAATAGTAGTTATTATTGGTAATATAAGAGGTAATCTGATTACCTCCATTTTCTTAGGTTTTCTGAGATTACCAGGGTTATCTTTTTTTGTTACAATTTTATCCCTTATTAATAAAAATTTTGGACAATAATACCCCTACTTTAAAACAAATTTACATTAATATCCTATTTCAATTTTACCCTTGTTTAATTAAAATTTTGGACAATAATGCCCTTATATTTAAAATAATTTACAGACCACCACTGCCACCAAGCCACCACCACCACAGCCACCCAGCCACCACCGCCGACAGCGGGTCAACCACCACGGACCACCGCCGGAAAATTGCCGGAGTCCCTAAAAACACTGGAAATTCTGTGGGAGGCTCCGGGAGGCTTCGATATGGCCGTTTTTGGCCATATTGATGGCCGAAAACGGCCATATCGGGCCAGATCTGGCCGGAAATGGCCAGAATAGGAAATGGCCAGATCTATTCTGGCCATTTCCGACCAGATCCCTGGCCATTATCGGCCAGGTCTGGACCAGACCTGGCCGTTAACGGCCAGATCTGGTCCAGAACTGGCCGCTAATGGCCAGGAATCTGGCCGTTAACGGCCAGATCTGGCCTGATATGGCTGTTTTCGGCCATCAATATGGCCGGAAACGGCCATAACGAAGCCTTCCGGAGCCTCCCACAGAATTTCCTTCTTTTTTAGGGGCTCCGGCGATTTTCCGGCGGTTGTTCGCGGTGGTGGCAGGCGGCGGCAGGAGGTGGGGGTGATTTCGTCATGAATTAAAGTTTTTTTATAAGCGGGGGTGTTTTAGCTAAATCTGAAATATTGGGGGTTAAAAAAATTATTCAAAAATTAATAATAAAAATAATTTTATATTAATATTTAAAAGGGGGACAATTTAGTAATTTAAATAGCATACCCACCAATTTATTCCCCATAACCAAATATATTAATATAACATACCCACCAACTAACCGAACATATTTTTTTAAAGATTCCCAGTAATCTTTCAAGGTAATCTATCTTTCCAGTAATTCAACATTCCCAGTAATCTAACATTCCTGAACCAAACGTCCCCTTACAACTTTTTCATATAACCTAGATGTGATAACTCGCAATTAGTTAGCTCGTAGTGGATCGCGTTTACTCAAATGCAAACTGACCAATCATGAGTTACTATTTTAGGGTTGTGTAAAAAAGTTGTATAAAAAAGTTGTAAGTGTAGTTTTATTGTAATTATAAATGGAATTAAATAGCTCTTACCCTCAATCATTTTCATGGTGAAATTATGTGAATTGGATGCAATTCATTATCTATAGAGATATTCACATATATAGTCACCCTTACTAATTTTAATTCCCAAAATTTTAAAGTAAAAAAATCAATTTACCCCCTAAAGTTTTGGATATTCATTTCGAACAACTATGGCGACTTTAATCACCTTCCCCCCAACAGTTTCAAAAATCAATCATGTCACCCCAAAATCGTGCAGACGTCAATTCAATGTTAGATTATGAAGGGTAAAATAGCCAATTACATTCTTTTATATTTGAATAACCCGAAATTTTATTTTTTCCCTCCCGTCTAACTTTCTTTTATTTTTTTCTCCCCTTCCTACTTTTCTTTTTTTCCCTTTCTTCCTCAACTCTTTCCTTCTTTATTTTTTGTCTTCTCTTTTCCTCCTATTTCTTTCTCCTTTCTTCTCACTTGTCATTCTCCACCGGTTTTGAGAGGCTTCAGAGTTACTGAGAACGAGCAGAGTCAGTAACCAGGCAATTTTTCAGGTGTGTTTTTAACTTGTTTAGTTAGCAGTTCAAACACCTAGGGTTGCTTTAGAATATTTATATTTGCTCTCTCTGTGGGCCTGTTAGGTTTGAACAAAACAAGATCTCTTCTTTTCAAGAATTTCATACTGAGAACCCGAGTGTTACTATTGTCATTAATAATCAATGCAAAAGCTTTAATATCATTTTGTTGTGAATATTATGCATCTTAAAGTCATTTCGTGTTTTAAAAGCGATATAATATGCTCTTAATTCTTTATTTTTATATTTAAAGGATTTATTTTAATATAGTTTAATAATTAAAATTAAAAAAAAAATTACTTAAAAAGAAACCTACTTTGCTCATTTTACATTTGCCATCTATCAATTTTCAAAAGTAAAGCAATTTTAAAATTTTACAAAACAAATACCTGAAAACTTTTATCAAAAGTTGATTATTCATAAAGTTGGGCTAAAAGTGAATAAGGAAAAAGCTTAAATTTGGTAAGTCTAAGCTGGATTAGGATTTATTATATCAAATTCAGTTTTTGTTTTTGTTTTTGTTTCGCCGTGCAATATACCCCACCAGTAACATTGTTGGTTTGTCTGCTCAACTACAATTGAATTTGAGGTTTTGCTGTTTGGGATTTATAGTGATTTGGATTGATTGTTTTCTTGAGTTGATATCAGTGGTGGGAGGCGGGCGGCAGGTGTAGGGATGCTAATTTTTGGGTGAAGAGAGATGTTTTAGGGTGGGTATTAGGGTAAGAGGCTGTTGGTGGAGAGAAAGGAGGGAAAAAAGGTAAAGAAGGGGGAGAAGGGAAAGAAGGAAATAAGGAGGGGGGGGGGGGGGGGGGGGAAAAAAAAAAAAGGAGAGAAAAAGAGTGGGTTTAATTGTTTTTTTTCACTTTTTCTACAATTAACAGAGTTTGGACAGAATTAGGATTTTGGGACGTGTTTGATTATTTTTTTAGAAACTTTTGTGGGTATTAAAAAGTTCATAGTTATCCAAATACTTTTTGGAAAATGTAGGACTGATTGATTTTTTTCTCGTTTCAAAGTAAATGAATTACCATATATAATATCAAACTATAAAACTATATATATAAAAGAAGAATCTTAATCTTAATCAGCTGTTCTATTTTGTTTTGATGAGATGTTTTATTAGCTTGATAAACATTAAATTTCAACAATATTTGCAGGATGACTGAGTTAGCGGCAGCGCAAACAGCCATAGCTGGAGCCGATTTTGCAATTAAACAAGGCACAGGCATAATCAACTCTCTGAAGAGGAAATATGGTTACGTGAAAGATATGACACAGAATTATAAGAAACTTTTGGAGGAATATCGAAAACTTTGCCTTCGAGAGGAAGATATAGATATCAAACTGAAGAGATATGAAATGGAAGTAGACGAGACAGAGGAAAGCAAAGACTGGCGGGGAAAAGTGAAACGGATGATAGTTGAAGTCGAAGAATTAAAGACTGAGTATGTAAGGCACTCCAGATCTAGATGGTTTCTTTATCTCATGAAACTTGGCAGACGAATTGTGAAAAAGACAGTGGATGTAGTTTCTCTGACGAACGAGAGGGTACCTAATATAATGGTTAGGAAGGCGCCAGCTCCACATACAAGCATTCCTACCAACGAAAATATTGAATTCCCATCAGTTGAAGAAAATGTAAACAAGCTACTAGAGTATCTGAGAAAAGAAGATATCAAAACAATTGGCGTACGGGGACCAATAGGAGTTGGGAAAAGTACGATAATGAATTATCTGCAGCAAAAAATTCAGGTACTTGAAGACTTTGACACTGTGATTTTGATAAAGGTAGGTAGCGAAGGTGCTGAGAGCTACATACAACAAGAGCTTCAGAAGCAGCTGAATATTCCGGAAGAACGCAGCGATGAACAAAAGAAAAAAATGATTCATGATAACCTGAAGAACAAGAAGTATTTATTGTTGCTTGACGACGTTTTTTCAAATATTGATTTGAAAAAAGTAGGCATTAATTATGAACATCAAGGAAAGGTGGTCATTGCATCAAGGTATAAAGAAGTTTGTTGGAAGCTGAATGAAGGGATAGAAGTGAAGAGATTGTCGGACACGGATGCCGAAGACATGTTTTGGGATAAAGTGGGCAAGGATTTGAAGAAAAATCGACACATCAAGACACATGCAGAATTGATTATTAAGTTCTGCAGTGGCATGCCATACCTGATAAATTTGATAGGAAATTACTTACGTGAAATGACTCGTGCAGAAAATGTATACCGTGAATCAATATGGCGAAGCACATGGGATTTATTAACATCACCAAGGGGGGAACCGAAGGGAGATTTGGAAACAGTTTACAAGTACCTTAAACTTGAAACTGACAGGCTGAAAGGAAATGACAAGTCTTGCTTTCTATATTTGGCAAGTTTTCCCTCTAGCCATGAACTTCTTCATGATTATATAATTGAATGTTGGAGAGCGCAACAATTCTTAAAGAATTTCCCAAAGCTTGGGATGGCACGTGACCATGGGTGTAATCTATTGCTGCATTTTATCAACCATTTTCTTTTGGAAAAGGAGACGGAGGCACAATATAAGATGTTCGAGTTTTATCGACGACTTGCGCCCAGTATTGCCAGAGACGACAACAATTGTGTTCACGAATCAAGGATCTTAGTGACTGGTGATTCATTCCTATTCCCTTTGCCACATGAGCCCAATTATGAAAGAATCTCGACATTATTACTAAAAGAAATTAGCCGCTTTCCACAAATTTCATCACCATTCTTTGAAATTCCTTTGACTACTTGAATCGTATAAAGCGAAGATCAAAACTCTTCCATCATCAATCTCTAGTATGAAAAATCTCAAAGCGATGTTCCTTAAGAATTGTGATCAATTAAGAGTGCTCTGTGATGACGTAGGAAATCTTCATGGTCTCGAAATTCTTGACATACGTCATACTGGAATTTATAATTTGCCTCTAGTAGTAGGAAATTTAACTACTCTTAAGTGTTTGAGAGTTTCAGTTAGGAATAGTGTCGGGAATCAAGACCATGTGGTCAGGCGAGGCAGGTGATTTCTCCTAATGTTCTTGCACGACTTCATTCACTGGAAGAGTTGGGTGTTGATGTGAATCCAACTGATGGAAGATGGAATCAAATTGTAGACAGTGTTGTTGCGGAAGTTGCTGCTCTTACAGAATTGACCACTCTCTGTTTCTACTTTCCTACAGTGAATAGCTTCGAGACATATATTCATACAAGTATGTCGTGGAATTTGAACAATGAGTGGAGACCTGAAAGACTCAGATCATTCAAAATCATTGTTGGTCAGCAGCAAGAAAATTGTCTTACTGAATTTGATGCCTTTAGATGGTCAGCTGAAAAGCGTTTGAGATTCTCAGCAGGTGATTTTTTTTTCATTAAATTACAACCAAAGCAGTCCACTTTATTCCTTGAAAAAATATATGTCGTTTATAAATGAATTACATTTTAAAAGTCAAAAGATATAGTTTATGTCACCATTATATATATTTTTTCATCTCTTGGCCTGCAAACCCCATAAAAACAAAGTATTTCTGCTCAAAACAATTGAACCAACTTCTAATTCCGTACATATGGTTACTCTTCGAATTCTTTATATATATTGTATCTTTATAATACGCATCTTGTATCCATGTATATCTTTATTGAACAAAATATTGATTGATTATTTTCAATTTAAACTGCAATGGTAAGATAGCTTCATTTGATTTTCTGTAGGGTTAGAGTTTTTGGGTTGTTTTATATTTTTGGTATTTAAGGCTATGGTTTGATTTTAATATGTGGATTATTTGTTTTCAATTTGTTTTACATCTAGTTCATTTATGGTTTATATTATCACCATTTTGTAATGATTTTTTTTTGTTTATCTATTATATGCATTTTGAGGGATAAAATTTATTATGTTCTGCAATTAGTTGTATATATATATATATATTTTGTGATGTTCGCTAAAAAATTGTACTTTAAATTTTTAGTATTAAATACGTATTGAACAGAATATAATTGAAATTTGTCTTTTTATGACTATATTCATACAGGTGAAACCTTTCCTGATGCAATTTTAAAGATATTGAAGGAAGCATCGTCCTTTGAGCTAATTGCTCATACAGCTGAAAACTTATCAGTGTTTAGTGCTGAAAATCTAGAAGGGCTTGAAGTTTGTGCAATTAAAGATTGTCCTGAAATGACAAGCATTATTGATGGTAATGGCGCCGCGTTTCAACTCCTGAAGAAGTTGCACATAGATGGTCTTCTAAAATTGGAGCACATTTGGAAAAATTCAGTAATACCAGAGCTTAGTCTTATCCAGCTCACAAATTTAAAGGTAAAAGGATGCCACAGTCTAAGAGTTTTGTTCTCAGAGAATATGGTTTTGCGACTTAACCAGTTACAGCAGATTCAAGTTGAGGACTGCCGAGTCATTGAAGAAATTACCAAGGATGGAAGTATAGTTGATTCTGGGGCCTTTCCTAACTTGAAGGAGTTGGAACTCATTAATCTTCCCTTATTGTCTAACATATGCAATAATGCAGACTTGACCTGGAATTCTTTGCAACTGTTGAAGATAGATGCATGTGTGGAGCTAACAAATTTCCCATTTACTTTCAAAGGGGCAGAGAAATTGAAATCGATTTATTGCACTGAAAATCCGTGAAACCAGTTGTTTTGGCCGAATGATAACGATGTTACAAAAAATCGTTTCCAAAAGCTGCGTCAGTCCAAATAAGGTAACTTAAAAGACAACTCTTTTAGATGTGTTTCTTTGCTGTGCTTTTAGATGGCAATCACCAATGTTTACGAGACTAATTTGCAAAACACTTTTGAGTTCTCATTTTTTACAGGCATGGATTTGCGGATGGTAATACGGTTATATTATTCCACTTGAGTGAACCTTTTTCAGGGGCATGCTGCAGGATGTCAAATTTCAAATTATTTTTTTTTTTTTTTTTTTTTTTTTTTTTTTTTTTTTTTTTTTGAGTTTTCTTTTGGAGTTTAGCTGATGGTTGATGAAGTTTGCAAGTTCTTTAATTTCTTTCTAAGATCTGAGTATGATTCAGAGTAAAGAGTTGTATTATTGATATGAGAAGAGTTTAAGTTTATTGAAGTCTTTATCTTGATGTCATGTTTGATTAATGACTTGAGTAAAGATTTGGATTTTCTTCCTCTATGGATTGTTTCATCTTTTCTTATTGATTCTTAGTTCTTCTTATTGATTCTTCTAACCTTCTCTATCTTTCTGGTTTCTTGCTATTCTGTTTAACTTTTTCTATTCGTTCTATTTCTATCTAAATTTCTGATCTTTATCTCTCCTTCTGTTCCTCCATCAATTATTATCATCTACCACCACCTGAGATTGACAATCCTAGTTATGCTTTCTTCATGACTGGGCAGCTGACTCGTCTCACTAGGTTTTCCGATAACATTGGGTCAGATTTATGTCTTATCCTCATTTTGGATTGCAGCTTAGCACTACTGGTAATTTCCTGAGGGATCAACCACCATCGATAAAAAAGCCTAATAGCTCTTCCGTCTACATCCTATCTGCAATGTCTCATGAAACTTTTCTATGTTTGAAGGGTTACCTCTGCAAAAATCACAACATCAAAGAGCTTGTCTATCTTGGCACTAGTGCAATCTTGTCAATACCACCTATTCCGTAAACCCCAATCATGTAGATATAGCCGATCTTAAATTCGTAGCATAAACTCTTTAAAGTAGACATTCTTGATCCAAAGGTCCCGTAAACTCGGGTGGAAATAAGCTATAATATGTTGGGTGGAATCATTGTGTAAGAAGCTCAACCAAACACTCCTCCCTGGAGTTCAGTAACATCCTTCAGCTGCCTCGATGTTTTATTGCCAATAGCGATGGTGGGTTATCAAATTGCGGCACAATCCAATGAAACATTGCTTCTTCGCTTTCTGCTCAAAGCCTTTCAAAGTTATTCTTGCATCATGGACAAGCTTCTCAACACCAGTTACCCCTTTCAAAACATCCTTGTAAATCGCTTCTCGATAGATCCACTTGTTCTGGCAAAACACATCTCATTGTTGATCTGCGCTCGGTCATTAATCAGATTCACAACTTTAGTTTAGAGAGTATCAAACAATGTTACACAGTTGCGAGAAATAAATGGATTTTGGCTGAAGTAATCCAGCTGAAAATCTCCTCTGTATTGGTAAGGAAGGAAATGTCATGGACGGCTTTCCAAACATCTCTTCTTTCGTTTCCATTTATGTTCAATAATCATGCTTGCTATACGGATGAGATTGTTTACCTTAATCAGCCACCCCATAATGTCATTTTCTATCTCTTCCTCATTTCTTTCAGCAGCCTGAATGTTATGTAGCGCACGCTGTTTGACGAGGGTCAAATTCTCAATTTGTGCCTTGAGATTCTCAAAGTTGCTCTTGTATGTGCAAATAACTAAACTTATCTCCGATTCCGATGGTTAGTGCAGGATTTGAGAGCAGAAGACGAACTGATTCCACCATTTTCAACCACTTCTCTAGGGCTGTATAGGTAATGTAGAGACCATCATAAGTAAAGTAGACAGGACTGACGAAATAAGAAATCATTTGGATCTCGAAAATCATAGTTGATTATTAGTTGAGAAAAGCAGAATAAAATTTTATTTATTTTGGAAGATAAACTGTCATCCTTCAAACAGTACTTGCTGATTCAATAGCCGGGCAGGAAATTGCGCAGAAGTACATCGCTCTGAGTTTGAAAAACTTCACCTTTAAGTACAGAACCTGATTATCATGGTAAGCTGAAATTTTGCATTCCAAAGCTTCTGGCTGTAAGATATTTTGGTATGTTGTTTCTTTATAGACTTCTGCTAGTCTTGCTCAGAATTCAGATTATCATTTTATCTTCGCCACAACAAGTAGGAATCTTTAACTGGGTTTCTACATCTGGCGATATCTATCTTTCTTCAGCTTGTTTGAGTCTAAAGCGCAGTGTTTGCAAATGTGAACTCAAAATCCAAATTAGTGCCAAAGAGTTGCATACGTTGAACTGAAGGTAAATGCCGCACTGCCTAACTCCAAATGATGCATAAAAGGATGATCACAATCTTCCTTAAAATCTGGACATTCTGCAACCATAAAGAAAACATATTAAAGGGTGAAAGTAGGAACTTCATACTATTTAAATTAAATTTGTGTGAAGGGCAATTTAAAATTTTAAACATCCGAAGTATATTATTGATATAATATAATGTATACATCAAATCAAACTAAATTCATACCTTTTCCTTACTTAGACCACTTCATGGTTGCATTAAGGTCACCTTGCCAAAACCCTTCATCTACTCCTCGGTTTTGTCGAACTTTATTTAACCTTGGTGTCTGTAAGACTCCGGTAGAGAAAATCTTCATCTTGGGACATTCTATCACAAGTAAATCTTCCAAAGATGGGAATTGGAAAGTGTTATTGCCAGAACAGGAACTGGCGAGACTTTCAAAATTTTCAAGTGACAAACACTTCAATTTTTCAAGAAGATTGACTTTGATTCCAGGCCCTGATTAGAGCATATCAGCTTCTACTGTCTTCCAAACTTGAAGAAGATTGACACTGATTCCAGGTTCAAAAGATTTGAAAATAAAGGCTGAGAAGAATTGGCGGGATGCATTAGAGTGGAAAGATGATGAATTGCTGTTGCATCTTGAAAACCATTCCACCATTATTTTTCAAGATCATCTGCAAGTAGTCGTTTGATGAGTTCATAGGTAAAAGTAAAAATTCATGGTTTTAACATGTTCTACATATTGTATCACCCAATTATCAGGTACGTTTGGTTCAATATTTCTACCCATATTCTCAATCCTATTCTCCAAATATTGTTTGGTATATTATTACAGAAATATTAGTGTATTTTTTAATTACTTCTAGATTCTTTAAGTTTATTAATTTCACTAAATACCCCAAAAAAAAAGTTTAAAAATTAGCAAAAATACCCCTATCCACCCATACTTGCCAGATTCCAGCAACCACCATCGGTGGTAGCCGGAATCTGTCACAACGGCTTACACTAAGCCTGAAACTAGCTGGTTATTTACCGATTTGGCCGTTAGCTGGACTTTTGCGGCCGTCGACGGCCACATTTGGCCGTAGATCTGACCTTTTCTAGTCAGATCCGTGGTGGATCTGGCAGGAAAAGGCCATATCGATGCGTTACGACACAGATCTAACTGGTCTATGTCGTAACGCAATTTTCCAGCCAGATTCTGGCGATGGTGGCTGGAATCTGACACTGCAGGTGGTGGGGGTGTTTTTGTCATTTTATATATTAGGGTGTTTAATTAAATTAGCAAACCTAGGGGTTTTTTTTTATAAATTTTTAAATTTTACCTCGTAATACTCCACTATTCAACTACCCAATGTTATTCCCAAAATCTTATCCAAAATAATAAACCAAACGCACCCATTAATTTTGTCCCTTTGTCTTTGCATTTTGATTTCGAAAGCACTAGAATGCATGAATTAACTCATGTTACTGTAAATTGAGTCCAAATGTATGATTACCTCGAGGGCAGAGCCAGAAAATTTATTCTAGGGGTGCTAGAACTGATCTTCAAAGGGTTTGGCAATATGCTACCGGTAGAAGTTCGATTAATTGGTATGAAATTTATATTATAGTGAAATACCATAACAATTTGTAATTGTATTTTGAGTGGTTGGTTAAAAAAAAAAAAAAAAAAAATTCATTTTTAATTATTTGTAATAAATTAGGTTTGAAATCAAAATACATTAAAACCTCTATATAGTGATACTCTATATAAGAATAAATTCTACATAGTTATAAAAAATTTTAATCCCAATTTGGGATAGTTATAAATAAGAATAAACTCCACATTATAATACGTTATAATTTTTCTAATTCCCGTCTTAAGAAAAATTGCCTTCACATAGTAATAATTATCTGTATATTACCAAAAAATATATGTTATGTTACATTAAAGATTTAAGACAAAATAAAATATTTATCTAAAGTTGTTTAGGACAATGATTTATATTTTAGAGTTGTTACCACATCTTTACCTTGCTAGAATGTAATAACTTGCTAGCATGGACACCTTCTTGTTGAAACCAAGATATTTTTAGCTTTTCAAGCATGTTTAGAGCTTTATGACATGAAACTTTTTGTATTTCTCTACTATCATTTTTAGGATTATTTCCTCTATCTTCTTTTCTAACTGTACCAATGATTTCTTCTTTGGTTAAAGCATACACGATTTGTTGCTCACTTGGATGATCGAGAAAGACATTAATATCCATTCGATTAGTGTAGTGAAATTGTCGAAACTAATCACTCAATTTTGCAATGACTCTTTTATTTTTCTCGTTCACTTCATTTGTAACTTGCAATTCATTGAAATTAAGGATCTTAATTTTTCAATACTTAAAACCATTGGTAATTATTTATGGCTTCACATCAATTGACTATGCATCAACTGCATTTATAGTTCCATCAATGGCACTTATCTTTACTGGTTTTAAAACACAGTCTTTTATCTATTTCAAAAATAGGCAACTGAAGCGTTGAATTGAAATCTTAATACTACTCCTAATACTGTATTACTAAAACATGAATTAAAAAATAAGAAATCAAAACTATACCTCCATTAAGTTATGACATTCTTATAGTAATAAAATTAATTAGTCATACTATTATGATTATAAAGAGGTTTTACTATATGAGTATGTATAGTAGTTAAAACTTAAAATATAAAAAACTAAACAGAAAATACAAAAAATTGGATTGAAAATGCAAATATTAAGTTAAAAATGCGTATTAAAATTTATGGGTTGGGTAATCTACAACCCACAAAACCCAACCCAACCCATTCTTAAATCTTTAAGAATGGGTTGGGTTTGGTAAACTTGACGCGGGTGTGAGTTTGGTTTTACCTAACCCAACCCATATTCTGAGCTAATTTTGCCCATACAGCTTCCAACATATAGGCGTTTAGTGCTGATAATCTGGAAGGGCTTGAAGTTTGTACAAGTAAAGATTGTCCTGAAATGATAAGCCTTATTGTTGGTAACGCACCACGTCTCAATCCTTAAATAAGCTGCAGATAGATGGTCTTCCGAAATTGAAGCACAATCTTCAATGTCTCCAAGAATCCCGTTTCAATGACACATCACGGCAAATCTTAGACAATAAGGGATGATTAATGAATTCCAAATTCTTCAGTCTAGGAAAGGCCGTGGATTCAACTCTACTTCCATCCTTGATAATTTCTCTTTTGACTTGGCATTGCTCCATTTGCATACACTGCAGCTCCTTAAGTTGTACAGCCACTTTCTCAGAGAATAAAAATTCCAGCATAGCGCATCCTTTTAGCTTAAAGCTGTGAGCCTGGGAAGACTACTCCGTGATACTATTGAACATTCCCAATTGATGCATGTATGGAGCTAAAAGCGTTTACCATCTACTTTTCAAAGAGCAGAGAAATTGATAGATATCTATTGCAATCAAAATCTGTGGGATCAGTTGGTTTGGCCGGACGAGGACAATTCTACTAAAATCCGTTTGGAAATCGGCGTAGATCCACATGAGGTAAATCAGACTATCAAAGACAACTTTTTAGATGTATTTTTTTGTTGTGCTTTTAGATGACAATCACCAAACTTTACAAGACTGATTTGCAGAGCTTCTTTGAGTTTGTTCTCTTTGCAGGCGTGGATTTTCGGGTGGTAATAGGGTTCTACTCGTCTAAGTGAATCGTTTTCAGGGGCTTGTTGCAGGATTTCAATGCCAAGTTTACGAGTTTCCTTTTCGGAGTTATGCTCATTGTTTATGAAGTTGGCAAGCAAGTATTGCTCTATAATTTGTTTCTAAGATTGGTGTATGATTTTGAGTAAAGAGTTGTATTATTATCTGTGACTTTTTGTTTGGGAAGTTACACCCAGTTGTCGTCGCAATCACAGGCATTGAGTTCCTCGCAGCCATCATCGACCACCACCTCTGTTCCAGTAAGAGTTGTTATGCTTTCTTCACTAACTCGCCAGCTGACCTGCCTTTTCCAATAACGTTTTGTCAGATTATGTCTTAGCTCTACTGGTATTTTCCTGAGGGGTCTACCACCATCGATTAATTAGCGTAATTGCACTCCCCTCTGCATCCTTGTCACAGAAAATCAGACTAACGTGATCTGCAATGCCTCCTGAATCTGTTCTGATGTTTGGATTCAGGGGCTACCTCTGCAAAAACCACAACCTTGAAGAGCTTGTCTCAGTTGTCTGTCTCGGCACGACCAGCAAGTTGCTTCATTAGCGTAGGTCTTGCCAATGCCACTCATTCCGTAAACATAATTCCCAATCATGTTGACAAAATCAACCTGTAGTTCGCAAGGTAAACTCTTAAAAGTGGAAAGGTATATAATTTTTGTAGAAGTAATCCATATGTTGGGCGTAACGATAGTTTAAGAAACTCTATCAAACACTCCTTCAAAGCCTTCGAAGTAATCGAGTTGGAAATCTCCTCTAGAATGGGTGGGAGGAGATTTTAAGTATTTTTTCTCCTTGAGACAGGAGGAAATCCATAGCCTTAACTTTCCTCGCGGCTTTCTTACTTAGCCGATGACAGGTTCTAAAATTTGGAAATAACACCCCGAAACATCTCTTATTTACTTTCCACTCATCTTCAATAATCGTGCTTGCCATATCGATGAGCTTGTCGACGCTAATCAGCCACTCCTTAACGCAATTTTCTATCACATCCCCATTCTTTCAGTAGTCCAAATTTTATGCAGCCTTTGCTCTTTGAGGAAGTTCAGCTTCGGAACTTTTGCCCTGAGATTCTCAAAGTTGGTCTTAAAGTTGTGCAAATAACTAAACTGATCTCCGCGGAAGAAGAATCCGACTCCACCATTTCAACCACTTCTCCTAGGCTTAAAACTAAAACAGAGACAACAAAATTAGAAAACCAGATTGGAATGGCAATAAGAATCATTTGGATCTGGGTTTCATAGTTGACTTGATTAAACTAAAATCTATTAAGCAAGAATGTTGGAAAATTGAAAGAAGTATAGATCAATTGGTGAGCTACTGCTTAAAATATTTGAATATAAAAATTTAATCCTAAAGCTCCCTGAAGTAAGCTTAAATAACAAATTCCCTCCTAAAGTTTCAAGAAAAAAAAAAAAAAAATTCTAATGTTATAGCAATTAAGCTTAAATCACAGATTGCTTCCTAAGGTTTGGAAAATAACAAAGAACTCCAGACGTTAGTAGACATGTTGGGTCCGTTTGGTAGGGCTTATTCAAGTAGAGTTTATGAAAGTTCAATTGGTCAAGGTAGAGGTTTTATAAAAAATTGTTAGTTGTTTGATTACAACTATATAAAAAAGCTTACCTCGTACTCTTTTATGGAAGGGCTTATTCAAGTAGACGTCAAGATTCCCTTGTTTGATTACAACTATATAAACACTGATTACAACAAAAGATGTCAAGCTCTAGGGGGTTGAAACGATGTGGCCACTAGAGGGTGTTTGAATCGGTGAGGTGTGGCCTCAAAAGTAATGGTGGGACTAGGGCTACGGTGAGGAGATGGGCATGGTGGATGGGTTTCATTTCCTTCTTGTATTATATACTGCAAGTGATTCCTATTTTGCCCTTAGACTATCAACCCCTATTTAATGCCTGTTAGAATCGGAGGGGTTCATGTTACTATTATAAATGTTTGGACTTGGATGTACATCGAAGCTCTAGGGGATAAAACTTATCCCTGATAAACCATATTACATAAGAGAATTACATTATTACCCTTTATTTATGTTTTAATAAATTTAATTCCTTTGACAAGACCATTATCCCATCTTTCTATCAACTTCAACGTTTGAATTTGAAATTTTGGGATGATATTGTTAGGTTTTGAGAAGAGGAGGTGAGATTTTCCTCCCACATGAACCCTAAATATTACAATTGTATAAGAAAGGACTTGGACGTATTAGTCTTTTGACATAAAAAATTGTATAAAGGAAGACTTGGACTACAATATATAAGGGGAAATTACATTGTGGCCCCTTATTTATGGTTTAAAAAATCCCACCCACTCTAATTTCAAAAACTAAAAACATCACAATTTTCTCAATTAATTTTATGTTTGATTTTTGTAAATTTAGAGTGAAAGAGTTCTTATTTCTAATATCTCACACTTTTGGTTTTACAACCCAATAATGTCATTCCGATTCTCAAAGTAAAATGTTTAAGTTAATCGAAGAAAGGATAATGTTGTTAGTTTTTGAAATCACACGAGTAAGATTTTCTATTTTCATTGACAAGATGTGTACATGTAATATACCCTAGTTTATGATCATCAAGTGTGATATCTTGAATAGAAAGGTTGATAATATTCTATTTGATTGTCTAACACCAAACAATCATTTGTAATTTTGATCCAATGGTACAATCTTGACATCTCTAATCACCAAACACATTCCAACATTCAAACTACTTGGGAGAAAATATTTATTTTGGGGAATTCTATTACAAATAAATCATTCTTTTGATAAAGATAGAAATTCCTACCTTATATCTACTCACAGGTTTAAAGAGAAGAAAATAAAGGGCGTGGTATCTTTTAAACAAAGAAGAGGGGCTGTTCGACTGGCGCATCAAGTTGGCACACACTAATTTCCTGGTCGTCAATTTTTTTTGAAATGATTATATTCTCATTGTCACAATCATACACCTCCAACTTCTTTAACACCATCCATTCTGAAGTAAGTGTTCCAGGATAGAAACATCTAAGTCGATGAAGCATTGAGAAATTGAGGAACATAATCCGTGGAAAGACAAGCCTAAAAGTTGCTTCTGCTCTTTCTTCCTTTGAAACAATCTTCTCCACTCCACAATTAACCACCTCATGCTCTTCAAGTACAAAAAGGTTCCTGGCAATATTGGAGGCTGGAAAGAGATTTTCTAGTTTGTGACATCCAGAAACTCTTATTATGCGTAGCTTTGGAAAGCAAAGCATTACTTGGGGGTCTTTTTCCCCATATATGCCTCACTCGTGGTAGACCGTCGATATACAATTTTTTTAACTGAGCCTTTGAATGTGTTCTTCAAAATTTAGCATCTAGAGATCAAATATCTTTACTATGAACCAAAAGCAGTAACGATGATTCTAATTGCCAGGTAACTGGGCCTAATATGTGGGTTGCAACCAACAAAAACCCAAAAGGAGTAACGGCCCAATAGCCCAATAGTGAGCACCATTCATGTGAAACAATCACTCTCTAATCTCTCTTGACTAAGGAAATGAGACACAATCGGCTCGAGCCAAGATCCTATATATACAGGCCAATATGCTGACATTACA
This sequence comes from Pistacia vera, assembly GCF_008641045.1. Classification (NCBI taxonomy): domain Eukaryota; kingdom Viridiplantae; phylum Streptophyta; class Magnoliopsida; order Sapindales; family Anacardiaceae; genus Pistacia; species Pistacia vera. The sequence continues at coordinate 418,920 of NW_022196839.1, forward strand.
CACAAAAACTATACATAATACTCCAATTCAAAGCTTATTTCTAGGTCTTCAACACACATACAATAATTTAAACATCACACCGATAATCCTACCGACGCCTTTCTAACATTAGACTTTATCCTTTGAATCAAACTTAGCCCTTGAGAAAATTGGACAATCTCTATTTTCCCACAAACAAAACTTAGATGAGAAGCTCTACTATTGGCGAATTGTGGTATTATTATTTAAATAATATTCAAAGTTTGTAACCTTAAAAATAAATATAAATATCTTGTTGAATTTAAATGTTTGATTAAGAAGTTTAATGTGATAAAAAAAAAGGCATACATTTAAAAGTAAAAAAATATTGACCTTATGATAAAAAGTGTTAAAAGAGTTATTTAAATGGGTATAAGTGTAAGTATAAATATTAAATAAGAATAATATTGTTAAAAAATAAAACTATTCAAATACATTTTTTATTAAGTGAAAAGTTAAAATTTTCACTTTTTCAATTCACTTAATTTTCGCAAAAAAGTCATGTTCAAGCTTGTAATTAAGTAAATTCAGATATAAGATAGAAAAACACCAGCCCCTATAGCTCCTTCAAATCTTCAATCTCTTGTAAATACACTCATCTCTTCAATGTATCCTTTTGGATTTCAATGAAGAAAAAATGTTTATGTGCACAATAATTAACAAGGATTAACAAAGGGGAATATAAAAGTCTTCTGCCTTTTTTTTTTTTTTTTCCAAGCAAAACTGAAACTCCCAGGATCAAAGAAGTCAAGAAGAAAGTAATAGGGGTAAAAAATAAATACATGGGGTTTAGGTTGTATTTCTGAAACCCACGGGTGCTTACAAAAAGGGCCAAGCATACAGTGTTCACTACAGAAAACCCCAAGAAATATTGGGAAAATGGCATTTTTGGAATAAATTCAAAGAGTATTCTTTTAATAAAATTTATAGAAAAAGAGGTTTAGAAAGAGTTTTTATAGGGTTTAAATAACATTACTGCAAAACATAGCCCAAGAAAGGAGATCACTTATGGGCTAGAAAGTGGGCCCAATAAGCTCTTACATCCTGGGTAAGGCCAAGTAACTGGGCTGGGACCAGCATAAATCCCACAAACGGAAGACGGCCCAATAGCCCAATAGTGAGCACCAACTTAACTATACATAAACTCAGGATTCAGGAACGTTGGTTCACTAATCGCTAGAGCCAAGACTCTACATATACCGGCCAATATGTTGACAACATACACAAAAACTATACATATATTTCGATTCAAGGCTTCTTTCTAAGTCTTTACTCAAACATTTACATAAACATAAAAAAGCTCACATTGACAATTCTACTAACACCCTTTCAGACATTACACTTCATCTTTTATGATTTTAGAGAAACAAATCGACCTTAGCTTATAAGAGAATTGGACGATCTCTATTTTCTGTACAAACAAACCTTATATGAGAACCTATGATTTCCCAGAAAAGTATGACAAAAACAAATATTATTACACCCCCATTTTTTTTTTTCTTTTTTCCATTAACTAGAAGAATACTTGTATTGATTCCAGATTCAAAGATGTGATAGTAAAGACAGAGAAAAGTTGGTGGGTACATAGAGTTCATAGCTTTTGGATAATCAACTATATTCTACATATTTGCTTACAGTTTGATCCCAAAAGCATGTGAAGTTTCAATCTTGATTTATTCTCTTGTTCAAGATGCTACTACTTTTTGAAAATTCAATTCATGCAGTTACATCTAAAAACATTCAGCATTTTCTGTGACAGAAATACAAAATGTATTTTACATTTACCTGAGGCTGGCAAGATGTCTGCCATTTTCAATGTTTTTGCATAGGCTTGAGTTTGCGTTTCTGAGTAAGCCAATCAAGAGACCTGTGTGGTTAAGAAAGAGAACTTAGAAGTGTAAATTGTCAACAAGCTTTTCAATATCTATCACTGCACAATCTTAAAACAAAATCACTAAGAGAATTTTCATTACATGTAATACAAGCCAAGCACAAAGGAAAAATTCAAACGTAAAGAAGTACTTCAAATCTTCTGAGTGCCCATGAATATGGCAGCAGGGGGTGAATACAAACTATAGCGTTAACGAAAACCTTCCACCATTCAACCTCACACTATCAAAGGAGGGAAACAGAACTACCTTTAAAACCTTTAAGGATCAACCCCACCATGAAGGAAATCTGAAGTAGAACAATGAAGATACAAACAAAAGGGTTCTCACCATCAAACTTGAACAGAAGGAACACAACCATAATATCTTACAAACTACATAAAGATGACTTCAATCTTCTCTAGAAGTTTTAGCATTCTGTAATCATAAAGCATAGCATTTATAGGTGAATGTAGGAACTCACAATAGAAAATTTAAACAACATTTTATAAAAGTTGCTCCAAAGTCCAAAAAAAAAAAAATGAGGGGATTAGCTCAGCAAATCATACATACCACTTTATAATGCAAATTTTGAATGGTTGTATTAAGATCACCATCCCAGCACCATACATCTACTGCCCAACTTTGCTGTACTTCTTGCAAGTTTGGTACACTTAAGACTCCTCTTGAGAAAATATTCATATTGGGGCATTCTATTACAAATAATTCTTCCAAAGTTGGGAATTTTAAAGTATAATTCCCAGAGCAGAAGCCAGTGAGACTTACTAAAGCAAAAAGCGTCAAGGTCTTCAATCTGCAAAAGTTAATCTCAGGTTCCATTACATCTCCCTCATTTGGTACTACGTCTGTCATCATTTCGCATCCACATATCTTCGTTTCTTTGAGTTGCACCAGGCTTTTGGCTGTTGAAAATACTACTAGGTTCTTCAATCTTTTGCAAAACCACACTTCTAGAACTGTTAGATTGTGGAAAGATGCCGACGATGGCACTAAATTAATCAAATTGCCGCACCACCACACTTCAAGAATATCAAGATTTTGCATAATTGTGCCCAGTTTTGAATCTTGTTTCCACATGTGCTTTAGATGAGACAATTCAAACAACTTTAAATCTTTAATTTGTGTCAACATCCTAGCATGTCCCTCCACCTCTTCATGTGAGAATATCTCTTTGCATGAACCCTGACTCAGAATGAGCTTTTCCAGATTGTGAAATCTCTGAAAGGAATGAAGTGGAAAAACATCCGATTCATCTTTCACAATGTGAAGAACTTCAAGTTTGAGAAATAGGTGTTTTAGAAATGCGTCTTGCCATATCATCTCCACGACCTTTCCGCCTAATTTTAGTTCCTCCAAATTAGGGAAGACCTAACTACCAAATAAACAAGAGCAAATTGAAGTTGATGTTCCTCTTGACAATGTCATAAATAGACTATCAAAAATCATTTACACTATCAAAAAATGATTTCAAGCTACCACAATTAGACAGATCTATAGTTAACATTTTATAAAATTATCAAAAATTTATACTTGAATTAACTTTGGAAATTAAAAGATAAGTCATTTCGTTAAATGAGATGGAATTTTCCTTCTTATATCTATATACAGTTTTAAAGGACAAAAACAGATAGGTCTCATACCTTTTCAACCATGAAGAGGGCCTGTTCTGTTGGCACATTAAGTTGGTACTCATAAGTTTCCTGGAGGCTAAGAAATTTTAAAGTGAATATCTTCACATTGTCACAATCATACACCTCCAACTTTTTTAACTCCATCCATTCTGAAGTATGTATTCCAGGATAGAAATATCTAAGTCGTTGAAGCATACAGAGTTTGAGGAAGGTTACTCGTGGAAAGACAAACTTAACAGTTCCTTTTGCTCGTTCTTCCTTAAAAACAATCTCCTCCACTCCACAATTAACCATCTCAAGCTCTTCAAGTTCCGAAAGGTTCCTAGCAATGCAGGCTGGAAATAGATTATCTAGATTCTGACATCAGAAATTCTCACTTTTTTTAGCTTGGGAAAGGAAAGCATTACTTGGGGATCCTTTTTCAATACCTGTGTCACTTTTGGTAGACCATGGATATACAGTTCTTTTAACTGAGCTTTAGAATGTCTTTCTTGAAAATTTAGCCTCTGCAGATCAGATATCTCTACTAATGAACCACAAGCAGTAACAGTTAGTGATTCTAACTGCCAGAACGTTTCAAACATATTGGAAGGAAAAATAGACAATAACTTATCACAGTTATTGATTTCCATTAAATTTAGTTTTTGAAAAGAATGCTCCAAGAGTTGGTTGTTCCATATCATCTTCAAATTATCCATGCCAGAAATTACCATTTCCTCTACGTTTGGCAATGCAACCTGTAGGACTCATGCCAAAGAGTAAATATAGTCTTTCCAGTTCTAGGGGAAGTAATTGAAAAACTTCTATCAAGACAAATTAAGATCTAGAAGATAATAAGACTAGTACAACAAGAAATTAAGGACAGCAAGAACAAAGTGAACAATGTAATGTGTTGTACCTTTTCCATGAAGAAAGGTCGAGTCTCCTCTGAGTTTGTTTTCATGCTTGTCAAGACAAATGCCTTGAATTGAGGGCATTCCTCTATCTCCAACTTTTTCAAGGATGGAAATTTGATGTAATTTCCTGAGCAAAATCTTGAAAGTTTTACAAGATCTTTTATCACCAGGCATTCTAAACGAGGGAAGATTATTTCATTCCTTTCGTCTTTTCTTGCCTCTTCCATAATTATTACCTCTTCCAAAACAGAACAATGGCATATCTCAAGGTGTTGGAGATTCACAAAACTTCTAAATATAGAAGATGAAAATATATATTCTAATTTACCACATCCCTGTAATATCAAATGTGTCAAGATTTGAATGGAAGGAGACCTATTTGATGGAAGTAGATCGTGCCAAATTTTTTTAATATTAATTTCAACCAGTTCCAACACCTCCAAGAAGGGAAACTTAACCTGCAGAAAGCTATTGTTTCAATATTCTTATGCATAAATCGAAAAAGTAATGAAGGGACATATAACATCCCCTCAGGGTTAAGATTCCAGTTACTTTCCCCCAAAAAAATTATTTTTCCAATATTAGTTGATAAATGGAGAAGTAGAAAAAAATGAAAAAAGCTTATTAAGAAAAAAGGAAGAAGAATGTAATATTAAATTACCCTTTCAATAAGTGGCATATTTGAATCAAGCTCATCCTCCAAAATGACAGCATTAGACCATGTTAAGCAAGAGCTTCTGAGTTTTGGAAGAGATTTTAAGTCAAGGAGCGTACATTCACTCCATAGTTGTCGATGTCATCTTCACTTCCAATTACAAAATCTCTACCATATCTTGCATTCAATCACTTCAAGTGATGAAGTTGTGGAAGGCCCTCAGCAATGAAAGAAGAGAAGATGCTTTTCAGCTTATCACACTTTTCCACCTTTAGGATCTTTAATTTGCAAAATGGCGCTGCAGTGAATTGACCTTGAAATACCTTCTCGAATTGATCAATTGTTTAGAAACAGTGACTTCAAGCAGGAAAAGCAACATAATGGTACTTTGCATCAACAATACATTGAAAGGAGAAATTATTCTGGATGTGGCGATGCTTCAATTGTGGAAAGCCCCTACATCAAAGTCATAAAGAACATTCTTGCACCCTGCAATTCATTTAATATAGTTCTTCAATTCCATTCAATTTCCTGATAATCCCATACTCTAGAATGCCGGTGTAGCACTTGAGTTTCAATGTTCTTGAAGTCTCATATTCACCAAACCAGTCCCCCTCATCACTATGAATATTCTATACCTTTTCAACTTTTAGAAAAAAGATCTCTTGGCAACTTTAATATGTTTCTAAAGATGTCAATTCTGACAAATGCTTTAACTCATTAGGCTAGCATTTCTTCCTTTAAGTTAAGCCCTTCAATTTCCCATTGCGCAAGCTATTACCCATATACAATTCTTCTAAATTAGTTTATCTTGATATAACATTTGGTGAAATAGCTTTTAGTTTGGAACAATTACTCACATCTAACATCCTCAGCTGAGTCAACTGACTATATCTTTAGCAACAACCTTACTCAGAATGAGATAAGCTAAAGATTTCTAGTTTCTTCAAGACTCCGATACCAGCTATGTTTCCCAATATGCATTTCTCTAAACACAATGTCCGAATTGTTACTAAGAGATGAAGTGATGAGGCAGTGACAATAAGTGCATTTGGTCAATTTAGGACACTGAGATTTGTCATTATTGAAAAAATTTTCTGGATTTTCATAAGAGGATTCCTAGCAATTAGATAGAAAAATTGAGTTGTGGACATTCCAAACCTTCAGGAAGTTCTCTAATATTAGTATCATGTATGGAGATTGCAACACAAGTTCTAAGTACATCCTTATCTAGCCAATCTAAATCTTCTTTCTGAGTGTAAGTGCATATTGATCTCTAGATGCAATTGATAGGGCAACAAGATGAACAACTTATGAATAGAAAACCATTCACTGGAACGACTGTCAAGCAGCAAACTAGAACTTTTGAGTTCATGGACCAATGCATTACTGATTTCATGCTTCTTCCAAAGTACCATTTCTTTAAATAAGCCCAAACCCAGTCCATATTTCAACAACTCCATAATGGAAACATCACCAGAATATTTCATTAGACTACAAAGCAACAATGTTGACTTCAATTCCTCACTTTCAAAACGTGGCAACTCAACTCTATACTTGAATAAAGATCCGCAAGCTTTCCAGATAAGTTGCTGAAGGAAGCCTTCCCAAATTTCGCAATGCATTCGCCATGTAATACATCCTTGCCTCTCAAGCCATTGCAAGTGAAGCAATGGCTAGGCAAGCCTCCACAGGCCTTGGCCATGTCAACTGCTAAGGATCCAAGTCCTGGTTTTCAGCAGAAACACCTGCCATTTTCTTAAATAAATTAAAGGCTTCTTCTTCATGTAAAACACCAACCTTGAAATTTCTTTGAGAGCCCATCTCGTTAAATACATCCTTATTTCTTGACATTAGCAATACTTTAGATCTCAATGATCATTTCCAACGGAATTCCACTCTCATTAAATCAAGACGTGTCAGATATTATCTAATTTACAAGGAGCTGTGCTCCCTCTTCAATCTATTAAATAGCCTAATTGCCCTTCCATTCACATCTTCCTCAGGGAACATAGACCAAGCTGATCTGCAATGTCTAGTTGAATCTGTTTTAGGTCCGGAGTTGGGTTTACCACTGCAAAAATCACAACATCAAAGAGCTTGAGACTCTCAACTCAAGCAGCAACTTGCTTCGCCAGCACAGTCTTGCCATACCACCCTTCCGAACACCCCGATCATGTTGACAGAGAAATCCTCTAATAGTGGTATAAACCCTCCAAAGTGTTACTCTTGACGCAAAGGTCTCATAAACTTTAGTGGAAGTAGCCATATGTTGGTGGAATGACAGTGTAGGAAACTTTATCGAATCTCCTTCTGCCCGAAGTTCAGCAACAGCCTTCAACTGCCTCACTACTCTATTGCTAAGATGATAACGGGTTATTAAACCAGGACACAACCCAATGAAACATCGTGTATTTGCTTTCTGTTAAAGCCTTGAAAAGTTGTGCTTGTATCATCAACGAGCTCCGCAACATTAGTTACCCACTTCAATACATCTTCATAAATCCCTTCCCCGTTTCTTCTAGAAACTCCATCATATGGCATCCATCAGCTTCTCAACTTCTGTCACGAGATTCTCATAGTATCTCTTGTAGTTCCGCAGAGAAATAAATGGATTTTGGCTCGAAGAATGAAGTGAAATCTCGGTGGAATGGGAGAAGGAGATTTCATGGATTTTTTCTCCTTGAGACAGAGTAAAACCATATCTTTAACTACCCCGCCGCTTCTTACTAAGCTTATTGCGAGTCTCCAAACTAGGAACAACCCCGCGAACATCTCTTCTTTCCTTCTCATTCATCAAAAATAATCTTCTCTGCCTCATCGATGAGATATTGTACTTCACTCCGCCACACCCTACGTCATTTTCAACTGCTACCCCATTTTCTTCAGTAAGATCAATCTTAAGTCCGCACGCTGTTTGACAAGGGTGATCTCTCAACTTGTGCCCTGAGAATCTCAAAATTGCTCTTGAAGTAGTGCAAATAACTAAACTCATCTCCGATCATATCAGTGTAGGGCTGGAAAGCGAAAGAACTGACTGATTCTACCATTTTCAACCCCTTCTTGTGGGTCGTAAAAATAAAACAGAGACCATAACATCAAATAAGAAAACCAAGCTGCTGTAACGGTGAGAAGTCAATATTTTTGCATCTTGATAATCATAGTTTATTAAACAGTACAAATAAGAAAGGATGATGGGAAAGAAGACAAAATGTAGAGATCAATACCCCATCAGTGAACTGCCTTGCTGCTCAAATCACCAATCCCATCGCTGGGTAAAGCTTAAATAACAATTTCCCTCTTGAGGTTTCGATGATGACAAAAGAAAGACCTCCTGACTGTAGTAGACGACATTATCAAGAAACCGAAAAGGCCCGAGGGGAGTTCAAAGATCGAAAACCTCTTGTGGATCCAACTGAAGCGTCAGAATCAGCCGAAAACCAGTGATCTCAATGGGTGAATTCGGGAAGTAACAATTGTAGAGCAGAGAATCAATTATGATTTGCTGAGATTTTCATTAATCAAAATAGAGTACATATACACAGAGGAAAAACAGATCACTCCTAAATACAAGAGGAAGTCCTAGTCTTTGGTCTGCTAGGGAGTTTTTTTTTCACTGGTTTTGAGGGTTTTTAATTGGACTGGTTTTGAGGTATTTAAAATCCCTTACTTGCTAGATTTTTAATGGGCTGGTTTTGCCTGGTTTAAAACCCCCCAAAACTAGTGTAGTGTATTTTTGAGGGGTTTATAAAACACCCCAAATCGGGGTGTTTTGGTTGGTTTATAAATTTTATCTCAAAAAAACCTCTTTCCACTCCCTTTGCTACACACAAATCTCTTGCTACTGTTGACTTCTCTCTAGCACACAAATCTCTTACTGCTGCACACAAATCCCTTTGCAATCGCCAATTCACAAGAAAGGATTATGTTCGGAATCAATTTCAACATGATCCCTCTCCCCTGTCATACTCGACTCGTCTACTTGCAAAGGAAATCCATCCAATAACAGGCCATCTGCTAGAATCTGATCACCAGTCTTCAGTGACACAAATGTCTCCAACTACGATATCAAATATGGAGACACGTTGTTGGCGAGCGTCTCTAATAACTTCAACTTTGATGTTTTTACTTATTTTTGATAGCTTATCAAATTGAGTTTCTTGTCTGTAGTTGTTGAGAGCTGACACAACAACAACCAGAAACACAGCTACAAATATACGTGTCAAAAGTAAAGAAAAAAATTAATTAAGCAAAAGAGAGAGTGTTTGCTGTGTTGATTAATCAAAATTAAGAGCTTCATGGAGGAGTTGGAGTAAAACTAATAATGTAGGCATTATCTATATTTATCAAAGTTAATTAAGCAAAAGAGAGAGTGTTTTAACTTTATGGGCATTTATGTAAATTTATCATTTAAAAAAACTGTTAGAACTATTGGAAAATAAACTCCCAAGCATAGGTTGGGTGTTTTAAAAACCGTTACTAAAAACCCCTCAAAACCGCTACGGTGGTTTACCCTCAAAACTGCTACGATGGTTTACCCTCATAACCGCTACCATAAAACTCCCAAGCAGACCCTTAAGGAAGACTCAACAACTCTGCTATGTACAAGGAAATATTTTAATTTGAATAAAGATCTGATAACATATCTATGCTACATGCTGATATGCGCCCTCAAGATAGGCTACGTGTAGAGAGGCCAATCTTGTCTCTTGAATTCTTAAATTGGGATCGAGCTAGGGGCTTTGTAAAAAGATCAGCAAGCTGGTCGACAGAGGACGCATGTGCCACGCGAAGAGCACCAGACTAAACTTGATCACGAAGAAAATGGTAATCAACAGCTATATGCTTCATACGGGAATGAAAGACTTGGTTGGAGCTTAGTTGTGTTGCACCAACATTATCACGGTAGACTACTGGGGGTTTTATCATATTCATACACAGTTCAGAGAGTAAAGAACGAACCCAGCATAGTTCGGCAGCAGTGGCAGCAACTGAGCAATATTCAGCCTCAGTGGAAGAGCGAGGAATTGTTTTCTGCTTTTTAGAGCTCCATGAAATGAGATTTCGTCCATGATAAACAAGATATGCACCAGTGGAAGAGTAATCATCTTTGGTACCTGCCCAGTCAGAATCTGAAAATGCATGAAGTGAGTTGGAGAAGGCATGAAGTGACAGAGGTGAATTTCGATGTAGGAGGAGTCCATCATCCAAAGTGCCACTGAGATAGTGTAAATTGCATTTAACAAGGTTCCAATGTTCATATGTAGGCTGATGCATAAACTGAGACATTTTGTTGACTGCAAAGGAAATTTCAGGTTGGGTGAGAGACAGATATTGGAGGCTACCCACAACAGTTCTATATTCAGATGGATCAGAGAGGAAAGATCTTGATGCTAGCGTGAGAGATGACAAGTTGGTTGGTAAAGAAGTATGAACTTGTTTGGCAGCTTGCATATTAGTTCTAGTGAGCAGATCCTTTATATATCGCCTTTGTGAGAGTAGGAGTCCATGGCGATGAGGAACAACTTCTACACCAAGAAAATACGATAGAGTGCCCAGATCTTTGAGAGAAAAACGCTGAGCTAGACACTCAACAACTTGGGATACAAGATCGTCACTATTCCCAGTTATTATAATGTCGTCAACGTATACCAGCAGATAGAGTAGGCTGGTTCTAGTGTTTAGAATAAACAGAGAAGTGTCAGAGTGAGAGTTCTTGAAATCGGAATCTACAAGGAATTGTCGCAATTCATAATATTAGGCCCGAGGAACCTGTTTGAGACCATAAATGGCTTTGTGAAGCTTGCATACATTGGTGGGTTTATCAACATCAATGAAGCCAGGATGTTGTGCCATATATACTGTTTCTGATAGATTACCTTGGAGGAAGACATTGTTTACATCCAATTGGCGAAGGGACCAACCATTGCTTACGGCAATACTGAGCACAAGTTTCACAGTAGTTAGCTTGATTATAAGGCTGAATGTTTCAAGATAGTCCACACCTGGTCTTTGATGAAAGCATTTGGCTACAAGGTGAGCTTTAAACCTGTCAATAGAGCCGTTAGAGTTTCTTTTAATGCGAAATATCTACTTACAACCTACGAGGTTTGTGATACTAATTGGAGAAACAAGTTCCCAAGTCCCATTGCAAACAAGGGCATCATACTCTTCGGACATAACTTTGTGCCAATTTGTGTCTTTGAGGGCCTGAGTAACAGATGTGGGTTTTGAACTGGGTGAAAAGGCTAGGTGTGTGTGGAGATTTAGTTTTTGGATAGGTTTGGTGATATGGTTTTTGGCTCGGGTAGTCATGGAATGGCGAGGAGCTAGTGTAGAGACATGTTGTGAGGCAGGTTCTAGTTGCAGTGCAGGTTCTAGTTGATGGGGTGTTGGAGACGTGTTTGGGGTGTGATCTACAGCAGGGACCAAGTCTAGAGCATGTACTTCTAGAGTGTGAGAAGGCGGTTGTGCTGGAGGAGGAATGGGAATTGTGATAACTGGTGGAATCCAATCAGCAGTTGTAGTAGAGGTAGGACAAGGTTGCTGAATGTTGAGTGTGGTGTAAGAAAATATAGATTCAACAAATTGGACATGACGAGAGACATATGTTTTAGAGGTTGTTGTTTCAAAACAGAGATATGCACTTTGAGACAAAGAGTAACCAAGAAAGACACAGGGTATGGACTTAGGGGCTAGTTTGTGGGGTGAATAAGGACGAAGCCATGAATAACATAAGCATCTGAAAATTTTGAGTTTAGAATAGTTTGGTGTGGTTTTGAAAATTAATTCAAAAGGAGTGGAGAGGTTGAGAGTAATGGTAGGCATTCAATTAATTAAGTAGACGGTAGTACTGAATGCATGATTCCAAAAGGTGAGAGGTAAGGAGGCATGGGAGAGTAAGGTAAGGCCAGTTTCGACAATGTGACGATGTCTTCTTTCAGAGTAGATATTGTGTTCGGGTGTAAGAGGTGGAGTGGTTAGATGGGTTATACCAGCGGTAGAAAGGTAATATTTGAGGCCCAGATATTCTCCCCCATTTTCAGAATATAAAGTGATGATTTTGTGGTGGAAGTAATTTTCAACAATGGTTTTATAGCGTTTAAACACTTCGTGAACATCTGATTTTCGTTTGAGGGGATAGAACCAGATTTATTTGGTAAAGTGATCGACGAATATGACATAATATTTAAAGCCATTTGAAGACATGATGGAAGAGGTCCAAACATCAGAAAAGATAATTTGAAGAGGGTGTGTAGACACAAGGGAGGAAGTAGAAAAAGGTAATTTATGACTTTTATTGCAGAGGCATGCATTAAATGAGAAATCTTTTGGCATAGAGGAAGATGATTCTACACAATTATTAGATAAAATATGCTGTAAGATTGGAAGAGCTGGATGTCCTAAACGATGATGCCAGTTGGTAGATGTTGTTTTGGCTGTAGAGAATGCTAGAATCAGGTTTTTGGGAGTCGTCCATTCATACACTCCATCCTTAGTACTGCCTTGGAATAGAATTGCCCCCGAGCGAAGATCCTTCACAAAAAATGAAGATGGTAAGAATTCAACTGATGCATTGTTAGTGATGCAAAACTGAGAAATGGAAATTAAGTTATTTTCATGGTTGGGACACAAAGAACTTTAGATAATGTAAAAGTTGAGTGTGGAGATGAAAGAGTGGTAGAGCCTGTGTGTGATGGAAAGACATGTACCATCTCTAATCATAACATCATCAAATCCGTTGTAACGTGAGTGAATAGACAGATTGTTTAGATCTGCTGTGACGTGATGAGAGGCACCACTGTCTAGTAACCAGGTTAGACTTGGTGATGTGTTGTTGGCAGCAAAGTTAACTCGTGGCTACCAAGGAGCGGTTGAGTTGTTGGATGATGAGGGCGCAATGGTAAAGGATTGAAGGGGAAGCACCTGAAAGGAGGGATATCTCCTGGCTGTATGTCCTTGGATTCCACAGATCTGATAGAAGCCTTGATAAGGTCTGGATGGAGGACGGTTGCTACGATTTTGGAAGCGGTGATCTGATTCATGAGAGGACCACCATTATTGGTTGCTGGTGGACGCCAAGTCTAGTTGCCAGCAGGTGCATGTAAGGGAGAGGGGGTACGCCAATTATTAGATTTGTTTGGGTGTCATTATTGGTTTGTTTTGTTTGTTGGATTGGCAGTAATTGGAAGTGATGTTTCTAAACTTGTGATTGCTGATGCAGAGGCTTCAAAGGAAAGCAACTTCTCGTGGAGCTCATCAAATGAGATGGGGTGTCACGAGCTTGTACTGCACATACCAGTTCCTTGTAGTCGTCGCCTAGGCCATCCAAGATCTTGTCGGTGAGGTCTTCAGGATCCAATGGTGCACCTAAGATAGCTAGTTCATCAGCACGAGCTTTGACTGAGTAAAGATACTCGGTTATATTCTGACTGCCTTTTGTTGGATTCTTAAGTTGGTTTTTGACTTGTTTGATGCGATCACGTGAGGGTTTGGCATAGGTGTTAGCAAGGATGGTCCATGCTTCTTTCGTAGTCTTGGCTCGGGCAATGAAGGGAACGATGGTAGGGGAAAGAGAGCCAATTAAGGCATTTAGCAGCAGTTGATCTTGACGAATCCAGAGTTTGTGAGAAGGATTGGTTGTGTCAGTGTTGTTTGCTGTGATGGTGGTGGGAGGACATAATGTGGATCCATTGATATGCCCAATGAGGTCATATCCAATGAATAAAGTTTCAAAATGCAGTTTCCAGGATAGGTAATTCGTGGAGGTAAGTTTGAGGGCTGCTTGAGCCAATATGTTGATGATGAGAAGAGGAACCTTAATGTTTGGAGGACTAGCAACAGAGGTAGTGTTGGTAGAATTTGGTGTTGTTGTTATCATTCTGGTGTGGGACAGTAAGAGAGTAAGAGTGAAAAAAGAAAGGAAAGAAGAGAAAGGGGAAGAAAAAAAAATTAATGGGGAGGAATCGATATGTGCTCTGATACCATGTAGAGTAGAGAATCAATTATGATTTGTTGATATTTTCATTAATCAAAATAGAGTACATATACACAAAGGAATAATGAGATCACTCCTAAATACAATACAAGAGGAAGTCCTAGTCTTAAGGAAGACTCAACAACTCTACTATATACAAGGAAATAGTTGAATTTGAATAAAGATCTGATAACAGATCTATGCTACATGCTGATAACAATGAGCAATACTTGTACAATGACGAAAACAAAGAAAATAGTTACTTTAAATCAATTTTATACAAATTTTATCCCGTTGTATTACAATTTTTCCTAGTTGTATGACAAAAAAACCAAAGAATAAAATAATTATTTTAAATAAATTTTGTATAATTTTTATTTGATTGTATTGTAATTTTTGTCCAGTTATAGTACGTTGTAACCAGAAAATTACTTAGTAACAATAATATTATAATAGTAATTCAACAGTTAATTTTGGTCGTTGAGGCTTGACCTAATTATCTAGGTTCAGTAAAATATGAAAGTAACACTTTGGTCCATATTATTATTACTTACCGACGTTTAATGAATCTTCATTAAATATTTAAAATATCCTTATCCCTATTTTTTCCTTATACAGAATCATTTAAAAACAATATCATAATTGTAAAATTAAAATAACAAAATTTATATTATTAAAAAAAAAACATAAAAATGAGTTTTTTGTTCATTTATTCCACAAGTATCAACTCTTATTGGCCTCTTTTGATTGAAATGATTATTATTTTAAATGAAATGTGTATTGATTATGAAATTACATTAATACCCATAACTTTGTTAAAGTTAACAGATTATTAAGTATCCCTTCATTACTGTTTATGTTATTTGTGTCATTTTACAATAAGTTCACGAGTGTTTTATAACTAATGATAACCCTAGTTAAAAATACCTTTTACTGTAATTGGTTTAATATGGCCCCAAGGTGGAGAATGGTGTAGCTGTTTCAATTTTTACATGGAGGTAGTGGTAAGTGTGGGTTTTGTTTGGTTGATATTTGGTAAAAAAGAAGATTAAGGGCAAAAAAGTAATTGCATATTTATTAAACAATTTAAATAGATGGCATCATAATGGCAGGGGCTTTTTATAGTTTCCCAAAAACCATGAGGGCATTCAGAATTATTCACTTCCATTTAGGAGGTGTACAAAGTTAACCCAAGCATACATGATTTAGTAAAGATTCAGCACTCCAAAGTCTAAAGTGTTTCACTTAGCTAAAAAGATAAAAATTATTGAGAGCACTAAGCCAACAACTTTCTATAGGAGTTTAATAATGGTAAAAAAGAAAGACTTGGACTTGTCTTTATTTATTTTATTTTTGATAATTTAGATATTTTCGTATTTGCTTTGTAAGCTAAGTTTAAAATTGGAGTCCCTACCAAAACGATGGCTTTTGATCATCCAGGAATACTAAGTTAGTTAAATATAATTTCGTTAAGCATATTCAATGCATGTCCTAAATGTATATAACGCTAGACCATGTCAAGTCACATAAGACCATATAGCCTAACATTGAATAGACTAATTAAAACATATTACGTCAAGCTAGATAACATTAGTGTTGAGTGAAGCTTAAAAGGTGTCGTATTGTGCCTGATTGATATACTGTCGTTTTGGTGTTAGCTCAAGTGACAAACCTCAGCCATTGGATCTAGCTTGATCTGACGACTCTAACCAGCCCAACAAGTCAACGTATAAAAAGGTAGCAAATCTGAGAAATTCACAGTAACTAAAATTTTTTTTTCTCTCGCGTTTGCAACATAGTTAGGGATCTTATTTCTACTCTTAGTCAAATATTGTAATCATGTCATAGGTTCTTGGGAATCTTGTGAGCAGAAGTTTTAGGTTGTTCTTCTAGTGTAGGCATTCAGTTTCTGGTTTGCTTATTATGATTAAAGGGAGGTTTGAGTGGTTGTTGTAATGGTGTGAGAGTTGCGTGATTTGGGTTGTGATTTGAGTTGTACTTGTAATACTATGATCCTTATATTTATAAACTATTCAAATAGATACAAAACTTAATTTCTTTTTTATATCTATGGAATGTCAAGGATGCATTTATATTTTATCATAAAATTGAGATTTTAATTTAAATATTCATCAAGAATATTGTTGTTTAACAAAGCTAGAGTACTCAAGACACTGATTGTCGATAAAAGATTCTTTAAATGCCCCCATGTTTTTGTCTGTAAACAAAGAAAAAAGATTCTTCAGTTACCTACCTAAATCATATTTTAATTTGTTGGTCTTCGGCAATTTAGAATTTGATGCAGGAAAAAAAAAAAAAAAAAAAAAATCTATCTATATATATATGTTCACTACAATTAATGTAGTATCTTGGTGAAGGCGGTACATCTTTTGTACTTATTCTCAGAATTTCACGTGTTAGATTACTTGAAAATATTAAAATTATTTATATATCTAATACAAACAAAGCTGGCCATAGCAAAGGTAATTGATATTGCCGGTTAAGTTTGAATAAAAATATTGTTAATACATTAGTCTACAAAAATTGCATATATATGAGATGGAGCTCTCTAGCACAATTGACTAAGTTTGTTTGAGAAAAAGTATTTAAGAGAACTGATCGATGGAGTTCGTTGAAGGAAAAATTATAGAGAGAAGGTTTTGGGGATGCAGTATTCCAAAAACACTGATCCCCCGATAGGAAAACTTATGGAACAAGTGAAGTATTAGTAAGTGAAAGAGAAAAACGACAGTGGCTAAGCGATTTGCTAAAACGCCATCTTGCAATTCTTTTAGGGAATTTAATGTGTCACCTCCAGAGGAATTTCAATCTGTGGTTGAAGCAGTTAATTGGGATGAAATGCCATATTTGGGACCAACTCATCGGCCAAAGTCACTGATCGAGTTTACACTGCAAATCAAGCTCCTGTTGGCCAGTGTATCAACTTCACCATGAAATGTTCTTGGCAACTATCCTCTTTCTTAGACACTTTATCTCTTGTTAAATTATTCCATTAGACTAATTGACCTTGAATGGGAATATAATTTGGTATAGTTAATTATAGTTGAAACAGAATTTCACACCCATAGAATAATTGTTTTTGATCTATGAAGCTACATGGAAAGAAATCAAATTAATAAAGTTTGGAACAAAAAGATTGAAACTACTGATTTATTTCATCGATGCAATGATCAATATTCTCCATTAATCGTCTATTTAATAATTATCTTACTCAGTTAGAGAACAGACTGTTAAGTAAAAAAATTCATTAATTTGCATAATTTTTTGTTCTGACCAGGTTGTACTAGGTTTAACCTTAATTACTATTTCCATATGTATATTATTAAATTAGCTAAATGAAACTCACTTATTTTTCCTAAAATTATATTATTTGCTAAACTTGGCATCTCTAACATTAAGTCCTTGATCCGTCCCTTCTCAGGGTAATAATGTAATGATTAATAATTAAAAATAATTGAAATATGAATGTGTGTATGCATGCGATTAACAACTACCTTCGAAGATATTCTTCTATTGTCAACAACCAGCTCCAGAAGGGGGAGAGACGTTCATATTACTAGCCACATTATTGTAAGCTATTAGGGGGATTTAATTGAATAAAACACCCATGTGTTGCACCAAACAACTTTGATGAGTGAGATCAGTCACTGCCTTTCGACGGGGCCGTTCAACACTATGATAGCCTTACCGTATTATTTGTGCCCTTACTTTAGAATAATACTGGGGCTACGGACGTTTCTAGAATGGCCACCATATGTGCTCATAGGGTTCTCACTATCAAGATTTGAAACACTTGGTACCATCGTCACGGTTCTATTATTCTAAGGACATATATCAATACATATTGCAATAATAATGATTTACGCGATATAGAATAAAATGTCTTTTATTATTGATTAATAAACATTATTACCAAGAGTCAATCCTACAATAATTGATTGGCTCTAGGGCACCTACTCCAACATTTAATTCACAAAGTGTTGTACTTATATAGTGCACACAATGCCCTATTCCATCATGGAATAAGTTTGGGCACCAACCCAAACAACCCCTATATCCAAACAGCCCCATTTAGATAATTTAATTTTAATTATCATTATTTCAATTAAATTCAATTAATATATATATTAACATTTAACAATAACAATAATTCATTTAAATATATGCGAACACATATTTAAATATAATCCACTTATTTAATTTTTAATATCAAATTAAATAAAGGCTACAACCTCAGCAAATTTAATTGCACTGTGAGATTACCAAAATACCCTTTTGTCTAAAAAGATGAAAATGCCCTTCTTATAAATTGGTTCTTAAACTATCTTCTATGTATGTGACCCGTAGACTCCTTTTCATACCGGTATGTGTAGTATCGCAATTAACACCAATTAATTGTCTCACTATACACAGCCCAAGATTAGCCCCTAGCAAGACATCATGGCCACCTGATAGATTCGGATTCAGCGAAGCAGCTACCTGTCAATGATATGGTTACATACAATCCGAACCTTTCATCATACGTTATCTCAACGAGACCGTGGCATAGAAATAGTGTCAACCTCGGTTACTCTCGCTATTATGTATTCAGTTACTTGACCAATGACCTGTATTATAAACTGGATAGAGCAACAACTCAATCCCACTGTGACCACAGTTTTAGTATCATTGCCATTTACTGAATTGCGCCATGAGATAACTTCTCCCATACCCGGGAGTGGTGAATCCTCTGTCAATCCACCATAGTCTTGATACACTCATTGATGCAGCCAATCACTACCGTATTGATAGCTCTAAATAGAACTGCGTTGGGCTAGTGTCAAACTATACCAATCAGTGCACAAGGCGCTCCATTGAACTCAAGTCTAAGGATCACATGTACCACCATTCATTAGAGGATTTGTTCCATAGACACTAAGGTTACCATCCATATGGAATCCTCTAGTGGGTCAGTCTAGTGAACTTACTTACAATAAGCACCTATGTGTTGCACCAGGTTGTTCCATAGACACTAAGGTTACCATCCATATGGAATCCTCTAGTGGGTTAGTCTAGTGAACTTGTTTACAACAAGCACCTATGTGTTGCACCAGGTTGTCATCAAACAACCTTGATAAGTGAGATCAGTCACTGCCTTTTGACAGGGTCGTTCAACACTATTATAGTCTTATCGTATTATTTGTGCCCTTACTTCAAAATAATATCGTATTATTTGTGCCCTTACTTCAAAATAATACTAGGGCTGCGGACGTTTCTAGAATGGCCACCATATAAGCTCATAGGGTTCTCACTATCAAGATTTAAAACATTTGATACCCTCATCACGGTTCTACCATTCTAAGGACATATATCAATACATACAGTAATGATTTACGCGATATAAAATAAAATGCCTTTTTATTGATCAATGAACATTATTACAAAGAGTCAATTCTACAATAATTGATTGGCTCTAGGGCACCCACTCTAACAACTTTATCATTTCCCAAGTGTTTTCTAGCCTTGATAGCCCTCGATTTGGCCAATTTTTGACGAATCTTGCAACCCAACTCCATCACGCGCGATAGCCATTTCCGGCATGTACTTGGCTTTGTTGGCCTTCCCCGACACCACCATTTTCCTCCCCTTAGCCCTCTCACCAAAACCCTGTCATACCTCATCCGTTTACTCCGCCAATCGTTGATACCTTTTGGACTGCGACTTCTCAAGCCTTTTTTTTTTTTGGTAAATCTTGGTATTGGAAATCACCCACTTCACCACCCATCGTTTCTCTAGCATCTGCTCTCCAAAACCCCCCACTAGTCTGACCCCGTTAGCTCGCCGATCGTCGTCCACCTCTCCTAGTGATTTTGCATCTCAAAAGGCAAAAAACATAATTTTGAAATAATTTTTTTCAATATATGCTTATATTATTAGAATGCCCCCAAAGTGACTCTTGCCTAGGGTCACAAATGTTCTTGAGACAGCCTTGGCTTTTAGTAATAAATTTATGTGTTCTGATAAATTCCTGCATGATCAAGGTTGTCCATCATGATTTTGATTACATGTTTTCTACGGCTGATACAGAAAAAAGAATTAAAAAAAAACACTTATTTAAGATTTATAAACTATTCAAATAGATACAAAACTTAATTTCTTTTTTTATATCTATGGAATGTCAGAGGATGCATTATATTTTATCGATAAAATTGAGATTTTAATTTAAATATTCATCAAAGAATATTGTTGTTTAACAAAGCTAGAGTACTCAAGACACTGAATTTGTCGATAAAAGATTCTTTAAATGCCCCCATGTTTTTGTTTGTAAACAAAGAAAAAAGATTCTTCAGTTACCTACCTTAAATCATATTTTAATTTGTTGGTCTTCGGCAATTTAGAATTTGATGCAGAGAAAAAAAAAAAAAAAAAAAAATCTATCTATATATATATGTTCACTACAATTAATGTAGTATCTTGGTGAAGCCGGTACATCTTTTGTACTTATTCTCAGAATTTCACGTGTTAGATTACTTCAAAATATTAAAATTATTATATATATCTAATACAAACAAAGCTGGCCATAGCAAAGGTAATTGATATTGCCGGTTAAGTTTGTAATAAAATATTGTTAATATTATTAGTCTACAAAAATTGCATATATATGAGATGGAGCTCTCTAGCAAATTGACTAAGTATTTGTTTGAGAAAAAAGTATTTAGAGAAGAACTGATCGATGGAGTTCGTTGAAGGAAAAATTATAGAAGAGAAGGTTTTGGGGGATGCAGTATTCCCAAAAACACTGAATCCCCCGATAGGAAAAACTTATGGAACAAGTGAAGTATTAGTAGAAATGGTAAAAGAAAAACGACAGTGGCTAAGCGATTTGCTAAAACGCCATTTTGCAATTCTTTTTAGGGAATTTAATGTGTCCACTCCAGAGGAATTTCAATCTGTGCTTGAAGCAGTTAATTGGGATGAAATGCCATATTTGGGACCAACTCATCGTGCCAAAGTCACTGATCGAGTTTACACTGCAAATCAAGCTCCTGTTGGCCAGTGTATCAACTTTCACCATGAAATGTTCTTGGCAAGTATCTCTTTTCTTAGACATTTTATCTCTTGTTAAATTATTCCATTAGACTAACTGACCTTAGAATGGGAATATAATTTGGTTATAGTTAATTATAGTTGAAACAAGAATTTCACACCCATAGAATAATTGTTTTTGATCTATGAAGCTACATGGAAAGAAATCAAATTAATAAAGTTTGGAACAAAAAAGATTGAAACTACTGATTTATTTCATCGATGCAATGATCAATATTCTCCATTAATCGTCATATTTATAACATTATCATTACTCAGTTAGAGGAACAGACTTGTTAAGTAAAAAAATTCATTAAATTTGCATAATTTTTTGTTCTGACCAGGTTGTAGCTAGGTTTAACCTTAATTACTATTTCCATATGTATATATATTAAATTAGCTAGAATGAAACTCACTTAGTTTTCCTAAAATTATATTAATTTGCTAAACTTGGCATCTCTAACATTAAGTCCTTGATCCGTCCCTTCTCAGGGTATATAATGTAATGATTAATAATATAAAAATAATTGAAATATGAATGTGTGTATGCATGCAGATTAAACAACTACCTTCGAAGATATTCTTCTATTGTCAACAACCAGCTCCAGAAGGTGGAGAGACGTTCATATTACCTAGCCACATTATTGTAAGCTATTAGGGGGATTTAATTGAATATTAGTAAATCCTAAATCCCTGAAAACGAAAAATAATGCGAACAACGGACACAAAATAACCACACACACAAACACAAGATTTATAGTGGTTCACTTTCCGTATGAGAGCCACGTCCACTTTGCCGCTGCAGAATTTCACCATAAAGAAAAAAAAATATAAGAATTGTTGAGTGAAGCTTAAACGATGTCGTATTGTGCCTGATTGATATGCTGTCGTTTTGGTGTAAGCTCAAGTGACAAACCTCAACCATTGGATCTAGCCTAATCTAACAACTCTATCCAGCCCAGCAAGTCAAAGTATATAAAGGCAGCAAATCTGAGAAATACACAGTAACTGAAATTTTTTCTTCTCTCACGTTTGCAACATAGTTAGGGATCTTATTTCTACTCTTATTCAAATAGTGTAATCAGGTCATAGTTTCTTGGGAATCTTGTGAGCAGAAGTTTCAGGTTGTTTCTTCTGGTGTAGGCATTCAGTTTCTAGTTTGCTTATTGTCATTACAAGGAGGTTTGAGTGGTTGTTGTAACGGTGTGAGAGTTGGGTAATTTGGGTGTGATTTGTGTTGTACTTGTAATACTTTGATCCTTATAGTGCAATGAGCCCAATTTGCTTGGAGCTCAACGTAGATGTAGTTTTTTCCATTGGAATAAGCGAACCACGGTAAAAAATTTCTGAGTTCTTGATTGTGTTCTTGATAGATTAAGTCTTGTGATTGTGTTTGTGAGTGGTAATTGTTAGGTTTGAATTATGTTTAATCTCAACAGTGGTATCAGAGCGAGATTAGGGTTTTTTTCGGTCTGATTTGAGTGATTCGTGAAACCTAGGGTTTATACAAATTGGGGGTTTCTTTACAATTAGTCAAATTGGTGTCTTAGGGCTTAGAAAACCTTAGAATATCCGATCAATTTCGTGAAATTAGTTCGAATTCAATCCTAAACAGATTAGGGTTTTTGTGTCAATCCTAAATCCAAATAGTAACCCATCACTATGACTACTACAAGAGTTGAAATCACCCAATTCGATGGGAAAATAGATTTCAATAGTTAGAAGAAGAAAATGATGGCGTTGTTATCTCATAACAAGGTAGCAGTTGCACTGGAAAAGGATGCAACCAAATGGTCTGGGGAAAAACTGAAAAAAAAAAGTAGAGGTGGATGAGGAGGCATACAATTTGATCATCATGAACCTCTCCGACGGTGTTATGAGAAAGGTAGACGGCTTTGAGACTCCAATTACCATATGGGGTAAACTAGAATCCTTTTATGCTTTACAATTTGCCCCTAATTTAGCCTACTTAAAAGGTGTATTGTTTGCATATAAAATGGATAGCTCTAGGACCATTGATGAAAACCTAGACGAGTTCTTGAAAATGACCCAAGTGTTAAAGGGTACAGATCAAGAACTCGGGGACTCTAGTTTAGCTATGATTTTGTTGAACTCATTAACTGAAGATTACCAGGTTGTAATAAATGCCCTATAATACACTGGCACTGTCCCAAGCGTGGACTTAATAGTCTCAAGACTAAAGGCTAGAGAATTAGAAATTAAAGTACAGAGAAGAACTGGTAGTAACCTATTTGTTAAGGGAAAGGGTGATCTTAACCAGATGGGCAATCATGCCCAGTCTGATAATGGGTCTAGAAATAAGAAAAGGGGAAAACAAAACCGTAAGGCCAAGGGAGAAACCCGGAAGTGTTTCTTTTGTAATAAGGCTGGCCATTTGAAAAAGAATTGTTATGCCAGGCTCAAGAAGCAAAAACAAGGGAACACTGAAAGCAACCTAACAACCTCTAAGTCTAGTATAGAAGAATTTGAAGTTCTAATAGTCTCTAAAACAGAAAAAATAAATGATTGGGTGTTAGGCTCAGGGTGTTCATTCCATACGAGCCCGAATAAATATTGGTTTCAGAACTTTTAGGAGAATAGGTTAGAAATTGTCTATATGGGTAATAACAATGCTTGTAAAGTCAAAGGAATAGGTAATGTAACCCTAAGACTAGACATTGGAAAAATTGTCATGTTGACTAAGGTTAGGTACATTCCAGAATTAAAGAGAAACCTAATTTCATTAGGTACATTGGATGAATCTAGATGTTGTTACAAAGCTGAAAATGGGTGCATTAATGTTTATAAAAATAAAAGTTTATTGTTCGGAGGTGTAAAATGAAATGGACTGTATATACTATGTGGAAATCACTACTCTGATTTAAATTCTGCATTATTTTCCACTAACCTGAATGCTACAGAAAAATGGCACTTAAGGCTAGGTCACATGAGCCAGAAGGGCTTGGACATCCTCCATAAGCAGGGCCTATTTGGTAAGGATCCCATTGAACCCCTAGAATTTTGTGAAACTTGTATCATGGGTAAGCAACGTAGGTTGAGTTTCCAAAAGGGAACTCACCTGGCTACTAACTGTTTAGAATATTTGCATGCTAATTTTTGGGGACCGGAAAGGGTCAAATCACATGGGGTTAGTAGTTATTTTCTATCCATAGTAGATGATTTTAGTAGAAAGGTGTGGGTATTCTTACTTAGGACTAAGGATGAGGCCTTGAGTAAGTTTAAGAGTTGGAAGGTCCTTGTAGAAAACCAAACTGACAAAAAGGTGAAAACCCTTAGAACCTACAATGGCCTAGAGTTCTGTAACTTGGAATTTGACTCTTATTGCTCTGAACAGGGTATCCTAAGGCATAAAACAGTTAGGAAAACACCTCAACAGAATGGGATTGTTGAAAGGATGAATAAGGCCCTTTTAGAAAAGGTTAGATTCCTTCTCTTCACCTCCAGCCTACCAAAATCTTTTTAGGGGGAAGCTCTTAACACTGCAGCCCATTTGATTAATAGGAGCCCCTCAAGTGCAATCAATTTTATGTGCCCTAAAGAAAGATGGAGCAATAGGAAACCTAACCTAGGATACTTGAGGACCTTTGGGTGTGCTGCCTATGTGAACACCAATGAAGGGAAATTAGAACCTTGGTCTCTTAAATATGTGTTCCTAGGCTACCAAGAGGGAACCAAAGGGTATAGGCTTTGGGAGAGGAATGCCCCTGAGTTAGAATAATAATCAGTAGGGATGTAATCTTTAATGAGAATGTATTTCCTTGCAAAACTACTAACCTTGATGCAGGTTCAACTAGTAGCAAATCTATGAATCAGGATCAACCTGAGAGAGTCCAAATTGAGGTGGAGCCTGTTGTAACACAACCTGATTTAGAGCAACAGGAAGCTGAAATTAATGAGCCAGATTTGGACCTTGAGTTGGAAAACAAAAATGCTATAGAACCTGCTGAACCCCATCCTAATCCCTTAGCCTAGTACCAGCTAGCCAGAGATAGAAGTAGGAGAGAAATCAGGCCACCAACAAGATACTCCTACGCTAATTTGATTTACACAGCCCTGGTGGCAAGGGCTCAAGTCCAGAGGACAGAACCAGATTGCTATAAAGAAGTAGTCAAATCCAAAGACAAAGAAAAATGGCAAGCTGCAATGGAGGAAGAGATGTTGTCCCTAAAGGTAAATGGAACCTGGTCTTTGGGTCCAAATCCCAAAGACCAGAAATTGATTGAATGCAGATGGTTATTCAAGCTCAAAGAAGGTATGGATTTTTCTGACCCTCCTAGGTATAAGGCTAGGTTGGTAGCTAAAGGCTACACACAGTGGGAGGGAATAAACTTTAATGAAATATTCTCTCCCGTTGTGAAGTACAAGACCATTAGGATCATGTTAGCCATTGTTGCACATAAGGACCTAGAATTAGAACAGCTAGATGTTAAGACTGCATTTTTGCATGGGAATTTGGATGAAAAAATTTACATGAGATAGCCCACTGGTTTTGTAGATAGGAATCTGCCCAATCATGTGTGTCTACTTCATAAATCATTATACGGACTGAAACAGTCTCCTAGGCAGTGGTATAAACGCTTTGATGCAGTCATACTTAGCATTGGTTTCAATAGAAGTAAGTATGATAGCTTCTTTTATTATACACTCTCTGATAACATGCCTTTATATCTGTTGCTGTATGTGGATGACATGCTCTTAATTTGCAAATCTAAGTCTAGGATAGAAGAGCTAAAGAAACAACTGAACTCTGAATTTGACTTGAAAGATTTAGGACATGCAAAAAGGATTCTAGGCATGATCATAGATAGAAACAGGAAGCATAATGAATTAAAACTGCATCAGACTTCCTATTTACAAAAATTGGTGACCAAATTTGGCATGATAGGTTCTAAATTAGTGACTGCACCCTTGGCTGGACATTTTATATTAAGTAAGACTCAATGTCCCAAAACAGATGCAGATTTAATTAAAATGGAAAATATCCCCTATGCTAATGTAATTGGGTCTGTCATGTATGCCATGATTAGCACTAGACCAGACCTCTCCTTTGCAATCTCTCTTTTAAGTAGATTCATGTCAAATCCTAGGTTTGAACATTGGATTGCTCTCAAATGGTTTCTTAGGTATATTAATGTTGGAGTAGGTGCCTTAGAGCCAATCAATTATTGTGGAATTGACTTTTTGTAATAATGTTCATTAATCAATAAAAGGCATTTTATACTATATCGCGTAAATCATTATTATTGCAATATGTATTGATATATGTCCTTAGAATGGTAGAACCGTGATGAGGGTATCAAGTGTTTCAAATCTTGATAGTGAGAACCCTATGAGCACATATGGTGGCCATTCTAGAAACGTCAGTAGCCCTAGTATTATTCTAAAGTAAGGGCACAAATAATACGGTAAGGCTATCATAGTGTTGAATGGCCCTGTCGAAAGGCAGTGACTGATCTCACTCGTCAAAGTTGTTTAGTGACAACCTGGTGCAACACATGGGTGCTTGCTGTAGGTAAATACACCGCAGCAAGTTCACTGGATTGACCCACCAGAGGATTCCATATGGATGGTAACCCCAGTGTCTATGGAACAAATCCTCTAATGAATAGTGGTGCATGTGATCCTTAGACTTGAGATCACCGAAGCGCCTTGTGCACCGATTGGTGTAGTTTGACACTAGTCTAACGCAGTTCTTTTCAGAGCTGTCAATATGGTGGTGATTGGCTGCATCAAGGAGTGTATCAAGACTATGATGGATTGACAGAGGATTCATCACTCCCGGGTATGGAGAAAGTTATCTCACGGCGCAATTCAGTATATGGTAATGACACTAAAACTGTGGCCACAGTGGGATTGAGTTGTTGCTTTATCCAGTTTATAATACAGGTCATTGGTCTAGAAACTGAATAAATAATATCGAGAGTAACCGAAGGTTGACACTATTTCTATGCCTTCGTCTCGTCGAGATAACGTATGATGAAAGGATCGAATTGCACGGTAACCATATCGTTGACAGGTAGCTACTTTGCTGAATCCGAATCTATCGGGTGGCCATGATGCCTTGCTAGGGGCCAATCTTGGTCTGTGTATTAGTGAGACGATTAATTGGTGTTAATCGCAATACTATACACTGCCGATATGATGAGGAGCCTAAGGGTCACACACATAGAAGACAATTTAAGATCCAAGAAGAAAGAAGGGCGTTTTCGTCTTTTAAGGCGAAAGGGTATTTTGGTAATTTCACAGTGCAATTAAATTTGCTGAGGTCGTAGCCTTTATTTAATTTGTTAGAAAAATTAAATAAGTGAAATTAAGTTTAAATGTGTGTTCGCACATATTTAGATATATTATCATTATTGTTAAATGTTAATATATATTTAAATATATATTAATTGATTTTAATCGAGATAATGATGGAAAATAAAATAAATCAAATTGGGAGTGTTTGGCAACATGGGGCGTTTGGGTTGGAGCCCAAGCCTATTCCATATGGGATTAAGGCAACTTAATTAACTATAAAAGGAAAAGTGTGTGTTAATTAATTTGATGAATTGATTTTCTCTTTGAAATTAAAACACACACAGCAGCCCCATCTCCTCCCACGCCAGATTTGGGTTTTGGCCCAAAATCAATTCAATTGATTTGCTTTTTTCTTAATCTTGAAGCCAACGAGGATCTAGCAAATCCCTCTTTGATTCTTTTGAGATTGTCTTCTTGTGGACTACTTGGGTTTGATCCTACACTTGGATCGGTAGCAAAACATTCGTTGACAAATTTGGAGGAGCCTCCAATGTGCGTTTGTTTTCTTTAGACTCAGATTTATTTTTCTGCAGATTTTATTTTAATATAAATTGTAAAATTATACCCTTGATCTTGGCTCATGTAAACGATCTTTATATTATATTTGTTTTGTTTCCGGTGCGTCTATGGGATCGTTTACTAACAATTAACAGCACATTGAATGTTGGCTTGGAATATGGAAAAAGATTTGACTCACTTGATCTTATAGGTATTGTATACTCTGATTTTGCAGGTGACAAGGATTCAAGGAAGTCAACTACTGCATACTTGTTCACCTTAGGAAGAAACTGTGTAAGCTGGAATCTCAGCTCCAGCCAATCATTGCCCTGTCCACCACTGAGGCAGAGTACGTGGCTGTTATAGACGTGTTCAAAGAAGCACTTTGGCTCCAAAGATTACTATCAGAAGTAGAGTTACTTGATGGTGTAGTTACTGTCTATTCAGACAGCCAAAGTGCTTTCCACTTGTGCAAGAACCCAGTGTATCACGAACGGACCAAACATGTTGATGTTAAACATCATTTTGTGAGGGAGCTAGTGGAGAAAGGAGTGATCAGCCTGTAAAAGGTACCAACCAAAGACAACCCTGCTGATATGGGAACAAAGGTGGTCACTCCAACCAAGTTCAAGCACTGCTTGAACCTATTGCATGTCAAATGACCTGCAGCTATCGAGTTGTGATAAGCAATTTGTGATGAAACTGCACTAGTAAGGTTACTTGGTTCTCTTGATTTGATGATTTGTTAAAGCTTCAAGGTGGAGATTGTTGAGTGAAGCTTAAACAGTGTTGTATTGCGCCTGATTGATATGTTGTCGTTTTGGTGTAAGCTCAAGTGACAAACCTCAGCCATTGGATCCAACCTAATCTAACGACTCTAACCAGCCCAGCAAGTCAAACTATATAAAGGCAGCAAATATGAGAAATACATAGTAACTGAAATTTTTTCTTCTCTCGCGTTTGCAACATAGTTAGGGATCTTATTTCTACTCTTATTCAAATAGTGTAATCAGGTCATAGTTTCTTGGGAATCTTGTGAGCAGAAGTTTCAGGTTGTTTCTTCTGGTGTAGGCATTCAGTTTCTAGTTTGCTTATTGTCATTACAAGGAGGTTTGAGTGGTTGTTGTAACGGTGTGAGAGTTGGGTAATTTGGGTGTGATTTGTGTTGTACTTGTAATACTTTGATCCTTATAGTGCAATGAGTCCCAATTTGCTTGGAGCTCAACGTGGATGTAGTTTATTCCATTGGAATAAGGGAACCACGTTAAAAATCTTCTGAGTTCTTGATTGTGTTCTTAATAGATTAAGTCTTGTGATTGTGTTTGTGAGTGGTGATTGTTAGGTTTGAATTCTGTTTAATCTCAACAAGAATCTCTCAAGCCTCACAAATTGGCTCACTCACTAAACCCTATTTGGTGGCTCTCACTTTGATTGTGGCTTTGCCTTCTATTTAATTTGTGTTATCTAACTCTAGCACTTAACCCCTTTTTATAGGTAATACATGGGACACAATTTATAATAGGACTAAAATCCCATATCCTAATAGGAATTATATTTTAATTCCTAATACAATTATAATCCTATTTCCAATTGTATTCCTAAAAGAAAACAATTATACTTAAACACAGATTAGGAAAACCCATGTCCTAATCCAACTCTAATTTGGATTGAATTTGGCTCCACAATCTCAACAATCTCCCATTTGGAAACTAATTCAACATGTCTTCAATTCTTCACTTCCATCAGCAGTGGCATCAACTTCAAGCGAGAAGTCCAACTAAAGTTGTACAGAACTTTAGTTTTTCAATGGTAACCACCTTTGTAAACATATCAACTGGATTTTTACTCCCTTCAATCTTCTCAAGAGCTATAACTCCTTCCTTCAAAACTGAGCGTATGAAATAGTAACGAACTTCTATGTGTTTTGACCTAGCATGGTAGACTGGGTTCTTTGCCAAGTGAATTGCACTTTGACTATCACAATACATAACACTTCTCTTATAATTCTGACCCAATTCTTCTAGGAACTGTTGTTACCATATTAGCTCCTCACTAGCTTCTGTCATATCAACATACTCTGCCTCTATAGTAGAAAGAGCAACAATCTTCTGTAACTTTGAAACCCAACTGACTGTTGTACCACCTAATGTAAAGACATAACATGTGGTACTTTTGCGGTTATCAATGTCACCAGCCATATCACCATCCACATAACCTTGTTGCTCTAAGTTTGACTTCCTAAAGCATAATGCTGAATCTTTAGTACCTTTCAAATATTTGAGAATCCACTTCACTGCTTCCCAATGTTGCTTTCCTAGATTGCTCATGTACCTACTCATAACTCCCACTGCATGTGTTATGTCTAGCCTTGTACACACCATGGCATACATAAGACTACCAATTGTTGATGCATAGGGTACCTTGGTCATGTAGTCTTGCTCATGCTCTATTGTAGGTTACTGATCTTTTGATAGTTTAAAGTGACTAGCCAAATGAGTACTTATTGGCTTCGCTTCATCCATGTTGAATCTATTGAGTACTTTCTTCACATATTCTTCTTGTGAAAACTTCAAGAAACCTTTGGCTCTATCCCTGGTAATCCTCATACAAAGGATTTGTTTTGTAGCTCCCAAATCCTTCATAGCAAAATCCTTTGACAATTGCCCTTTTAGCTTGTCTATTTCTTGTTTACAAGCCCCTGCAATCAACATATCATCTACATATAATAATAGGATGATATATGAATTACCAAGTTTCTTGAAATAACAGCAATGGTCTGCTTAGCATCTGAGGAAACCATTACTACACATAAACCCATCAAACTTCTTGTACCACTGTCTAGGCACTTGTTTTAGCCCATATAGGCTCTTCTGAAGTTTGCACACCATTTTCTCCTTGTACTTTAAAACCCTGTGGCTGCTGCATATAAATTGCTTCATTTACTTCCCCATGAAGAAACGTTGTCTTTACATCTAACTACTCAAGATGAAGGTCTTCTTTTGCCACTAACCCAAGTATTGTTCTTAATGTAGTCAACTTGACAACTGGAGAGAAAATTTCAGTGTAGTCAATGCCTTCTTTTTGCTGAAATCATTTCACGGTTAGTCTTGCTTTATATCATTTGCTACCATCATATTCATCTTTCACCCGATAAACCCTCTTGTTTTGCAATGCCTTCTTCCCTTGTGGTAGCTCTGTCAACTGCCAAGTTTGATTTGTTAATAATGAGTCCATCTCATCCTCCATAGCTAGCTCCCACTTGATTGAGTCATCAACTTGCATTGCTTCCTCATAACACTCTGGTCCACCACCATTAGTCAGTAAAATATAGTGCAAAGAAGGGGAGTTTGTGGTGGTCTTATAATCCTGGAAGATCTTTTAGGTTCAAATATGGGCATTTGTGTTTCAACTTCTTGAGCTATATTGTAAAACCCCTCCCCAGTCAGGTACCCACTGAATATCCCTTAATGAGAATCCAGAGAATTCATGTTTGGGGAACGAGTTGTATTTAGAAAACCTGTGCAAGAATAATAATAATGTCCAACACATTCCTATAAGATGTACCACCAGATCAAAATTTGTACCTTCGAAAATAAAATAAAAATAAAAACTTGAATTCATTTGGGCATCAATCAATCAAAACATATTAATGCCATTTTCATTCATATGGTCTAGATTACCTGTAAAACATTCAACCATGAAAGGGTGAGCACTAATCGCTTAGTAAAGAATGATCCATTTAATACCAAGTATGTTATTTGACATTCATTCAAACACATTCATTCACATACCACATTTCTTTTGCTTCTAAGTATGGTTCCTTTTCTTTACTAACTCATATACTTTTCATCATCTTCCCCATGGTCATATAAAACATCAAGTGTACACATACAAATAAGTATGTAAACATAGTGCACACACATCACATGTCATGACATAACATAACATCTAAATATCATCTAACATGAGTACAAATCATCTCATGATGTAAATAACATCATAACTCATGTAATGCAACTAAATGCATATGAATCATTTAATGTCTAGCTGATCAGACTTTTCTTAGAGTCTTAAGCACTTCATATCATCTAACCTCAACTTCATCTCGAGCTCATATCATCGGGAGGCATGCTTATGCATTATTTAGCATCTAAAGCATATATTCATCTTTCCTTTCATCTAGCCTCAAATTCATCTAGAGGTCATATCATCGGGAGGCATGCTTATGTGTTATTTAACATCTAAAGCATATATTCATCTTTCCTCAACCGGAATACGAGGATATGCATGCGCGTTTTCCATCCTGTCTATATGCATCTCTAACATTTTATGGCATATAAATACATGTTTTAGTGAGCTTAATACTTTTGATTCATCTATGGATTATCAATCCATTTACATTACCTCTTGCTCACATTCATCATCTTGAAACATATATTACATTGCATCTTCATGCCATTTCATAACATTAATCATGCATTCGCATCCATGACCATGTATATCTTTCAAAGATCATCTAACTAATGGGTAAACATTAGTAGAAGGCTTAATTACAACAATACATTAATAATCAATTCATAATCATAAGAATTGATCATGTTAAATCTTAAACTTTAATAACCAGAAGTTTATTCTTCAGGCCATTTTCCATCCATTTCTCAAATGAATTGGCTCTTGGCATAAACATAAAAGTTATAGGGCTATGTCTTAAATTTCTAATGCTTCAAAAATCATGTCATTTAGATTTTTATAAGTCAAGTTATGGTTGAAATACTGAAGCATATTTAACATAAATCCTAAAATTGCCAAATCTGAATTTTTCATATTAAACCATGTCATATCAACTTCTATTGACAATTAACAAGTATGTCAACTTATGGATCAATTAAACCTCCCCTTAATAGTCTTTAACATCTTAAAGGAAGGGTAAAACCTCACTCCCATGATCATCCATCATTGCTATAACATTATAAGTTAATGCAAACAACACATCAACACTTCTAATAGCAACCATTCACACCATGTGGCCTCCAATTCTACAAGTTTTGCCACAATCAACATCAATACTTCATTTTCTTCAATTAAACATAATAACTCATAAAACATAAATGGCAATAACTTCATGTATAATGAATTCAAGACAATAAATAACATTAATGAGTTCAACTACATGTGCCATCAACTAATTCTATGCCTTGAAGCCTTAATTTAAGGTTTCATTAAAATCTAAAAACCCTAGAATAATTCCTAAATTCATGGGAGGTTCTTCCTTACCGTTTTAAAGAATTCTCCCACCAAATCCTTTGCATTTATCTTATTTTACACCTTATTCCTATATATATAGCATTATACCTCAACATCTACCTCAAATCTTCAAATCACATCAAAACTACAGATTTTAATCCTTACCTTAAACCTTTCAATTTGAAGATCCAATCTTGTTCTCCTTGAAAAATTATGCAATACTTCTTTAAAACTTAGAGAGAGAAAGCTTGTTTCATGGAAGATTTGAGAGAAAATGGAAGAAAGGTTGAAGAAATGATATCTCCCTTGGCTCGAATGAATTTCCTCTCATTTATAGGAAAATAGTTCATTAATTTTCCAAAATTATGCTATTGGCCCAATTATTTTAATTGTATAACTCATAAGTCCTTAATTCTTCATATAAGGGCATTTTGGTCATTTGGCACTAAACATAATTATTACTTAATTAATGCAATTAAGCCTACTTATCCTTGACTTTTGTAATGCTTATCCATAGGCAAAACGACTATTTTTCCCCTAATACCCCTTTATGGATAATTGATTCATACCATTCCAAATGAATTGACTATTTTGCCCTTTGTTAGATTTTATGCTTTTTAACATAAAATTAACATCTACAGGACTATTTTGAGTTGGGAACATACCTTTGACATCTTGGGTATTACATATATTATCTAGATCTTCCTGGTCAATGTCTTGCATGCCACTCACTAGGAAGTCTTTCAAAGGAACTACCTTTTGCTTCTTCACTTCAGTGCTTGGATTTTCTAACTTCATGTTGAGTCTATCCTTTTACATCACTTCTTCATTGAATATGACGTCTCTGCTCCTTATAATCTTATGGTTTTAGTCATCCTAGAAACGATAACCAAATTCGGCGTCACCATAACTAATGAAAAAACATTTGTTAGATTTAGCATCAAGCTTACTTCTAAGAGTAGAGTCAATGTGAACATATGCTAAACAACCAAACACTCTTAAGAAAGAATAATTTACCTCTTTGCCACTCCAAAGTTCTTATGTGATCTTGAAATTTAGCGATACAGAGGATCCTCTATTGAGCAACTAGGCTGCAGTAGTAATTGCCTTTGCACAAAATGTCAGTGGTAGTCCAGCATGCAATCTCATGCTTCTTGCACACTAATTTAGGGTTCTGTTTATCCTTTCAGCAACACCATTTTGTTGAGGAGTTGTAGGAATGGTCTTCTCCATCTTGATCACATTATTGGCACAATATTCTTTGAACCCTTGATCAATGTACTCTCTCCTATTATCGGATCACAAGAACTTCACCCTTAGGTTTGTCTCATTTTCAACCATGGCTCTCCACTTTTTAAAAGTATCAAAAACATCAGATTTATTTTTCAAAAAATAAACCTATACATTTCTGCTCGCATCATCAATGAACTTCACATAATACTTTGAGCCTCCAAGGGATGACACAGAAGCAGATCTCCACACGTTTGTATGAACCAACTCCAACTTCTTTGCCTTTGATTCCTTGCTACTTTGGAAAAACTTACTCTTTATTGTTTGCCAAAGATGCAACCTTCACACAAACTGCGATCAATCGACTTCAACTCTGGTAGTTTTCCCTTTGATTGAAGCTTCTTCATTCCTTTCATGCTCATATGCCGAAGTCTACAATGTCACAAATTCGAGGTAACATTAGCATCTACAACTACAACTGAATCTCTGCAACCAAAAGTCATGTAAAGAGTTCCAGTTTTATTTTCACGAGCAACCACCATGACTCCTTTAGTAACTTTCCATACACCACCTAGAAAGGACACACTATGCCCTTCATCGTCAAGTTGCCCAACTGATATTAGATTGCGCATCAATTTTGGTGCATGCCTTACTTTCTGGATTTTTCACACAGATTCGTTTGTCAGCTTCAACCTAACATCACCCATACCTACAATATCCAAAGGCTCTCCATTTGATAGGTATACCTTTCCATGATTTGCAGCCACATAATTGTCTAGAATTTCATGGTGTGTAGTGGTATGAAATGAAGCTTCTAAATCTAAAACCCAAGAGTCAATAGAATTATCAATAGATAAAAATAAATCATCTTGTACCTTCTTAGTTACGGCATTGGCGGCATCATTATCGCTGTTCTCCTTTTTCTTTGGTGCTTTCCAATTCCTCTGTATGTGGCCTTTATTGCCACAATTCCAACACTCTATTTTTTTCCCAAACCTGGACTTGCTTCTTTCGTTTCTTCATTTTGATCTTCCTCTGCCTCGGTTTGAATTCCTATCGTAGCCCCTGCCTTTTGTTTCAACATTCAAAGCATTTGATGTTATCTCACTTGAATCTTTCCTGCGAACCTCCTTAGTGAGAATTTTATCTCTAATATTTGTAAGTTTTAATTTCACACTACTTATTGAATTACTAATTGCCGCTCTTATGGGCTCCCAACTATTTGGTAGGGAGGCCATAAGAATTAGGGCATGAACTTCTTCATCAAAATCAATTTTTACAGACGACAATCGATTAATGATTATATTAAAATCATTCATATGCTCTGTCACAAAAGCGCCTTCTCTCATCTTAAGATTAAATAATTTTTTCATAAGATGTACCATTTTATTCGCAAAAGGCTTCTCATACATATCGGACAAGATCTTCATCAACCCTGTTGTGGTTGTCTTCTTCGCCATGTTCTTGGCCAATGTCAATCGAATGACTCCTAATACTTGTCTATCAAGGAGTGCCCAATCTTCATCTAACATCTTTTAAGGTTTTTCTCCTAAGAGAGGTAGATGTAATTTTCTACTATACAGATGATCTTCAATTTGCATCTTCCAAAATGTGTAATCCATTCCATCAAACTTGTTGATCCCAGGTGCAGATCCTCCTTCTTCTCCAACCATCTTTCTTCCTTGAACCTTGCTCTGATGCCAATTGTTAGGGGGATTAAATTGAATACTAGTAAATCATAAATCCTTGAAAGAGAAAAATAATGCGAACAAATGACACAAAATAACCACACACACAAACACATAATTTAAAGTGGTTCACTCTCCGAACGAGAGCTATGTTCACTTTACCACTGCGGAATTTCACTTTGAAGAAGAAAAAAATTATAAGAATCTCTCAAGCCTCATAAATTGGCTCACTCACTAAACCCTATTTGGTGGCTCTGACGATTGTGGTTTTGTCTTCTATTGAATTTGTGTTATCTAACTCTAGCACTTAACCCCTTTTTATAG
This sequence comes from Pistacia vera, assembly GCF_008641045.1. Taxonomy (NCBI): domain Eukaryota; kingdom Viridiplantae; phylum Streptophyta; class Magnoliopsida; order Sapindales; family Anacardiaceae; genus Pistacia; species Pistacia vera. The sequence goes on from NW_022196839.1 coordinate 455,377, forward strand.
GTAATACACAGGACACAATTTCTAATAAGACTAAAATCTCATATCCTAATAAGAATTATATTTTAATTCCTAATACAATTATAATCATATTTCCAATTGTATTTCTGAAAGAAAACAATTCTACTTAAACATAAATTAGAAAAACCCATATCCTAATCGAACTTTAATTTAGATTGAATTTGGCTCTACAATCTCAACATAAGCAAGATGGAAGAACAACTTCCAGAATTTGTTGCTGACATTGCACAGAAGGGTTATGTGTTCAAAATGAAAACAGCAAAAGAAAATCATTCCAATTCTATCATGAATAAAACTTGGAATGTGCTATTAGAAACTAAGGGTGAAGCTAAAGCAGAGAAAAGGTAATAATTCATTAAGATAAAATCGTTAATGATCTTAGGAGATCAAGGGCGACGATACTGAAGGTCGCTGCAAAGGATTTTGCATCGACGCATTCTCCGGTGTCAGGATACAATTGTCCCGATAGTGATTCGCTTGTCCCGATTTTGGCATCGGGGAAGGGCAGTCCCAACGCAGAAAATGGGTTTCCCGATGCCAGGTCTGCGTCAGGGAATGTGGATTTTCAGGTAGTGATTTTTTAATTGAAACATTGTTTTTTTCATACTAAATAGTATATAATATTGTAGGGCCAAAGAGAAGCTGAACTGCAATTCAGTAAACTATAATGAGGACGGGAGTGCAGAATTTGTGTACGGACCATTGAATCCAATAAGAAAAATTGGAGGAAAGAGGGTTTGGTTTAACCCAATTTCAAAGTACTCGACAAGTGATGAAGAAATAACGAGTTTTGGGGATGGGAGCAGTTTTCCAGGGGAATCATTTGAAGTATACAAAAGGATCACAGAGGAAAACAATGTTGACATAAAATGGGAAAAGGAAGATGTTTTGTTACTTGATAATTTATGTGTTCAGCATGCTAGGCGTCCTGGAAAGCACCTCGTGTTATACTTGCATCTATATGCAAGTAATTCACTATACAGTTCTTCAAGCTGCCAATAATTCATCAATACTAGTGTCTCTCAAACAGTGGGGTTTTGCTATTATTATATAGTAGTATGGTCCAACTGATCACAGATAAAGGGTATTTACTACATGTGTATTTGAGAAAGTCTTTAATAATGAGGAGGACATCCATATGTATGTCCAACAACTTGGCATATGCATATAAGTTATTTTGTTAACGTGAATTGAAAATTTGAGTAGGGGTGATTTATTACAAATTGGACATGAAAGGTGCTTAAATGCAAAAAGGAATAAATAATCACTAAATTGATGCAAGGAGAGAAATAATTAGATAGATGGATTAAGATAGACAGCCAAGAGGATATAGAAAATTTGAGTAGGGGTGATTTATATCCATTTTGCTCCACACTGATTCAAATGATTAATTTCCTATCCAACTAGTTTTCTGCTTGTCTTTTTAAAATCACATTTATGTTTTGTTGTGCCTTAAAAGAATTGGTTTTCCTAAAATGTGTGAGTGTGGGAAAGCAAAGTGGTTTTCTAATTAAACAGTTTCACTATTAAAGATTTGGGATAACCAAATTGACTTGGTAATAATGTTTTAAGATAACTGTTTGACAAATTCAAAACACGGTCTCCAGTAGTAGAAGTAAAGTTTTGACAATCAAATAAATAAGGAGAACAAGTACAAGAAGAAAAATTATAAGAAGAGAAAACCATAGCAACAATTCAGGAAAATCAATTTAATAAATCATTTTTAAGTTTGGGACAAGGGTGTATAATAAGGTTAAAATGAGAAGAAAAAAAATAATGTTATCATGGATATAAAAGGTTGATCAAACAAAAAAAAAAAAAAAGTAAATTTTTAACTTTTTATTCCAAACGATATTATAATCGACTTTTCAATCAATAATAAGTTGTCATTAAATGTAATTAACTTTATTTTTTTTTCTCTTATCATTATTGGATTAATAAAAAGAATGGTTCACAAAAATTATCTAAAATAAGTAAAAAAAAAAAAAAAAACAAAATTAAGTTATAGTATCCTTAATTATGATATAATTAATAGTGTAGACCATGGTTGTTAGTATTCTACAATATGCGATATGTATCCTATGATACGATTAGATATGGGTCGTCAACGATACATATTAGAGAATATATCATACACCTTTTGATACGTTAATATGTATCCTACGATATGATACGTATTCGTTTGTATCCTTAAAATATCAATATAAATCGATACGATTTTACTAATTTATGCCAAAGGTCCAAAAAAAATTCAGGTCGAATCCGGGTCACCCAACCCGGTTCACTAAAACATGCCCAAATTTACCCATTTTGCACGGAGAAAGTGAAAAGGAAGATGTATTGCTTATTTTGCATGATAATAATAACACAAGCGGAGTTATAGATATTGACATTGATCTTGAAATGATATAAATGGTTGAGAGGAAATGATATAGAATCTTAATTTTGTGATTAATTTTGATTATGTAATACCATAATTTAAAGTCAATAATACCACAAAATTAGTTAATTAATCAAGGGGATGCTATTACTTTTTAGAAAAAAAAATTATTATTTTATTAAGTTTTTTGAAAAAGGCGTATCCTGCGATACGATAGGCGATACACGATTCGAAAAATTAGGTTTTTGATATATGATATGATACACAATTTGACAACCATGGAGTAGACTATATGTTCCTACCCAAGGTTTGGTGAATCTACAAGTTCCCACCTCAAGTTTCATAAATTCCATATTCTCACTCTTAAATTAACCCCATAAGTGATTTCTATGTTCTAACACAGTATAAAATGTACTTTTACCAAACTACCCTTTGTAATACCCACATTTAGAAATATGGTAGAGATTATTCTATAGTCATAGTGAATATATTTAACTAGTTTTATAGTGGAATTCCATAAAAGTTTCGATAAGGGCAAAATGGTCATTTCACATCGAATCATGTGTTCAAGTGAAAAGTGAGTATGATAAATATAATATATTAAGTATGCTAGCCATGAGAATAGAGTGGTAGAAAGGTTATGGACAATACACGTGATGTGATGCCAAGATAAATACATGTTTGTAAAGTAATAAAAAGAAATTAAAAAATAAGGGTAAAATGCTCTTTTCGCTCACAACTAGATGAAAAAGTGGTGAGTGTAAGGAAGCAAAATAATGTGAAGAAGATGATACAAATGAGGGTAATTAGGTAAATGACTAAAGGACATAGATGAAATTTCTTAGAAAGTGCAAGGGCAAAATGGGAATGTAAATATATTTTATTAGTTATAAGGCTTTAATTGACAAAACCCTAGCCATTCTCACCCTTGGGCACGCCACCTCTCATCCATTCTCTCAAGCTTCTTCATCAAATTTCAAAGAGAAATCATAAGGTTTAGCTTAATTTTTTGTAGATTTTCAATCCTAAAGCATCCAAAGGTCCAAGAGGACAAGAATTTTAGCAAAGGAAGGTTGAATCATTAGTGTTGTGCAAATTCAAGGTAAGTAAACCCAATCTAAGCTTTAATTTGAGTAGTATATATGTAAGTTGATTCTTGAGTTTTTGTGTATGATGTATGATCGATAAGAAGTATTGGCTGTTTAGATGCTTGTTTGATGGAGAATAATGTGTAGAAGTTCAGCCAAGATGAGTAGTTATGTAGATGTGATGTTTTGGTTGAACTTTGGATGAAATTTTGAAGTGTTGATGTTGGAATTTGGAAGTGTTGAATCCAGCCAGAATTGAAATTAAGGTTGGTGAGCTTTTGCTCCAATTTTGGTGGATTTGGAGAGATGTGGAAGTGTGGCCAACCAAGTATTTGCATGTGCATGTGAATTGTTTGATGAAAATTCAAAGAGAAATGCATGCATGAGTTTGTTAAATCTTGTTGAAGAAATTGTTTGAGAAAGGAAAGAATTGGAGTTGAAAGGTTATGTTAGGCTTAACCAAGTGTAAGTCTTAGTATTCAAGAGTGCATTTTGTTATGCCAAAAATTAGAATAACACTTGGTTATGTTAGTTCACTGAAAGGAATGGATTTTAGTGCATGGTTCAAATTGCTTGAACTTTTAGCATTAGTTTGAATGGCATATTGTATTTAGTCATTAAATTATGAGTTTTGAAACTTATGACTTTAGAAAAATGATGGCAATAATTGCATATTAAATTGTTGCCATAGTATAGTATTGATGATAGTAAAAGATGGATGATTAATCATACTATAATATTACAATATGCCCCCATAAATTATTAAGCTTGTATGCTTGAAATTAGAAATATCATTCAAAGAATTGCTCGGCCAAATTAGTATATTGTTGTTTCTTGTTTTGAGATTAGTTATAAATAATATGTAATAAGTGATTTTATTGTATAAATAATAGAAAAGCTTTCCCAAGTATATATATCAAAGAAACATCAAAGAAATAGAAGTTTAGTTTATGTATTAAATACATGACCATTTTAGAAATTGATTGGTATGAGTATAGTTTTCATGCCTTATTATATATTTCAAGCTTTAGAATTGTTCTAGAATATCTTGAGAATATGTTGTATTGGCCAAAAGTTTAGTTAAGAATGTTAGAAAGAAATTAGCGTTTAGCCAAAGTATATATGTTGTGCCATATGTTAGATTCGATTTACAATGATTAATATGGCAATATGGATTAATGTATAGAATGTAGCCAAAAGAAAAGAAGAAAGAAGGGCATGTATAACAATGTTGATGGTCATGTTAAGAAAATGAAAATTTATGGCATTAAGATTTTTTAGAAAGTTGTACAAGGCATGTTTGTTACATTAGAAAATATTAGAGAGCAGAATTTGTGAGAGTTAATATACTTGTGTACGTGTACATTTTACATAGTATGATAGAATTGAAGAATTATGTAGAAATTATAGAATCGTGTACATACACACGATGCATAGAATTCAGAAATATAGAATAAAATAGAAAATGTTTAATTTAAACGTGTTAGTAGAATAGAACTTTGGGCTTTCCAAAAAAGTATAGAAATAAAATCCTTAGAATCAATAGAATACATGCCAAAGTCAGACACGTATTTTGGGATCATGCATAGACAACATATAAATGCATGACATAGCATAGCATATATTTCAGAAATTTTATAATTATTGGAAATGTCTAGCTAGTTATTTTGCAGATTTACAGAGCATGTTTTTAGAGGGCTGTTGCAATGGGGAACCTGTGAGCATTCACTACGTTAGCTAGTGGTGACAGAGATGCAAAAGTTTCCCACATGCACGCCGCCATTAGTGAGTGGCCTCAGAATAGAAAACAAAATTGTACAATCTGCTAAAAGTGCATGTGGATGAGGACTGTACCCAGAAAGAATTTCAGAATACGCTCACACGGCCAGGGTTCCAAATCCATGCCTTAGCCTAGTTCGATCGGCAAACCAGAACAGAATACAAAAAAGAATTTCAGAAAGAAAGAAAATAGAACAAGAAATAGAATACAAAAAGAATTTTAGAAAGAAAGAAAAATAGAATAAGAAATAGAAAACATAAAGATTTTAGAAAGAAAGGAAAAGAATTAGAAAAAAAAAATTCAAAAAGAATACAAACATGATCATTTGCATATGCACCAGACATTTTGTGTACATTGCATCTTATGCATTTATGCATAGATTAAACAGTTTATTTTATTATTGCGTGGCTGACTAGTCAAGAAAAGAAAATAGAAGCCCATGAGAATAGAGAAGAAAAGAAAATAGAAGCCCATAAGAATAGAGAATAAAGGAAAATAGAAGCCTACGAGAATAGAAAAGAAATTAGAGATGTACAAGAAAAGAATAGAAATTAGATACATGCTAGAAAAGAATAGAAATTAGAAACATGACAAATAGCAAGGAAACTTAGCGATTTGTTGAGCAGAGAACGAAACAGAAAGTTATAATCTAGTGGAGAAGAGAAATAAAATGATAAAGAATAGCACATCACTAGAAGGATTTAGAAAGATTTGAGAAAAATAAAAGACTGCTAAGTAGTACGCCTGAGAGTAAAGAGAGAAAGCAAACAGAAATTTAGAAACAATATAGCAAAAATGGGGACAGCAGAGTAAGAGCATAGTTAGATTTGGTTTACTTACTGAGCATTTATAGCTCACCCCATTGCTTTCTTTATTTTGCAGGTATTAGATTGTAGTGGTCGGGAGACGTCAAGCTGGCGAGAGGATTACACACACTGTCTCAGTGAAGAATTTTAATGTGGATTGATATATGTGAGAAATAGTCATTGTGTAAGAGTATGTTATAACTGGATTAAGGATAAAAATTTTAGACGAACAATTTTTTTTTTTTTAAGCTAGCAATTCTCTAGATTCTCTCTATAACATAATTAGTGAATACTTGCCTAGTGAGATATTACACCCTTTAACTTTTACTTTTGATTGTGGCGGCTAAATATCAAAACCCTCCCTAGAAGATGGAAGCTTGTCCATCGCACCCCTACGAGCTAGACAAACCTTAGCCACCACAATTAGCACCACAAATCGGCCAAAGCCAATGGCAGCAGCAATGCGAAAGAGACTGGGAGTAGCACCCCCCACCCTTGCCTGACCGTTGCCCACCAGGGCGACCGGATTGTGCCATTTTCATGACTTTTCCTCTCACCCACCATCGCTCCTAGGCCATTTCCAACCGATTTGGACATCACTCAACTTCTCGTCTCCACCTTCAAAACCCCCACGCCATAATCACCAAAACCCCTCACACTCCCACCCCGATGCACCCATAAATTGCCGATCGATAGCCCCTGCAATCTTAGGCAATCCTCCAAGTTTGCAACTAGATTCTGGTTGATTTTGACACTAGAAATACCCTTTTCACAACCATTGAACCCCCATCCTCCCCCCAACAAAACCCACACCTCTATTGGCCTCCCCCACTTGCTATTTGTTGTCCACGAGCTACCAAGTCCCATTTTTGTTGCAAGAGTGCGATCGTCAAATTTCAAACTTGAGATTTAGAAGGTGCTTGTGAGAGAAATTTGAGATGTGGAGGGTTATTTTAAATGACCACTTTACCTTTGAACTATTACATTAAACAATTTTTTGTTAATTTAAGGGTGAAAATCTGAAATTTATGAAACCAGGGGTGGGCAACTTATAGATTCACCAAACCTTGGGTGGGATTATAGAGCTGGTCAAGGATCGGACCCAAGCGGGCCTGAGCCTAGGCCCATTTGGGATTGGTCCCTTTGGGACCAGTCGCTCATAGGCTTGGGACCGGTCCCAAGCCCATGAGAAATTTTAGGACTCGGACCGGTCTTATGGGCCTACAAAACTTTATTTTCCCCCTTATGGTTTTTTATATTTTAGGGGCAAAATGAAATTATGTAGAGGGGTTTAGTAATTTTCAGGGGTAGATTAGTAAGTTTTTAAAAGTTTAATTAATTTTAACATAAATGTAATATTCACACAATCACACATTCACGCTTCACAAATAAACAATTAAATAAATTTTTTTATTAAATTATTCATCTTCATCGTCAACAATATTTAAATCATTAAAATTAGTGTTCCTAAAGAGTTCGAGTAGTTCGAGATCTTCAGGATGTTGTTGTAGTCTTATCTCTGCACGAGTCCAATCCCGTAAATACGTTATCACTTCAATCATCTCATCGGTTAAAGAGCATCTTCTGTCTTCAACAATCCGATCACTCGTTGAAAATGTTGACTCAGATGCAATTGTAGAAACCGGCACAGATAAAATGTCATGTGCCATTTGGGCTACAATGGGGAATCGACTTTGATGTTGGTTCCACCATTGAAGCAAATTCATCTCACATTCCTCCTTCATTGTCATGAAGGACAGGTCCATTTGTAGGTATCGATTCAGCTCATTTGGTCCATGTATGTACGAGCTGGAGCTGCTACTTCTGCCATATTCCATATATGTCCACATGCTCGATCCTTGATGGAGGTCTCCATCAAGGTCCTAATCGTCTCTCCTGGACGTTCCACTTCCACTGCCAATCTACCTGTTCTAATATAAAGAAAAAAAAAAGGGTTTCCAATTTTTGCTTAAAGTCGGTCAAATAAGACGTATAATCATGTCCTAAATGCTGGCCTATCTCAGTAATTATACAATTAACTACGTGTAATTTAAACCTAGGATCTACAACAAGGCCTAGTCCATATAAGAATGGAATATCTAACCAATATTTCTCGTATTTTTCTTCCATCTTTAAAACAATTTCCATTAAAAAGTCATTATATCTATATTTAGCAAAAGTTTTAGAAATTTGAAGTAAAATATCTAACACTAAATTAGTAGTTGGATAATAAATACCACTTAATGTATTAGTGGAATAAAAAAAAAAATTAAGAAATGAATAAAAAAGTTCACAAATCATCCAATCATCATAGCTGACAATTTCCTCTGGATGGTCCCTCCGGTTGACGAAATTTGTAATTTGTCTTGCGGTTGACAAAGCTTTTTCCAACGTCAAGTAGGTGGAGTTCCAATGGATAGGCATGTCCATACATAACTTCAAAGGTCGAATCGGTGGGTCCTCTTGCCTACAATATTTGACATACTCTTACCATCTTTTATTGCTACCACCGACGATAAATCTGATAGTCGTGTGCACCCTCTCTATCTTCAAATGTATAGCATCTACACCTTCTTTAACAATCAAATTGATGATGTGGCAAGCATATCTCTAGTGAAAAAATTTGTCTTCACCACGCGGATCCAATCTCTTTTCAAATAAAGAGATTGTCGTGGTGTTAGCAGCTATATTATCAAATATCAGCACTACAACTCTATCAGTCAATACACATTCTTGTAAAACTTCAAGAATTGTAAAATAAATAGTGTCAACACTATATTTTTCATACAATGGTTTAAAACCCATCAATTTTTGTTGTAAACCCCAACTATGATCTAAGAAATGTATTGTGACAGTTAAAAAATCTGTTTTTGATCTACAAGCCCATATGTCTGATGTAAGTGCAATAGATATATTCCTAAAATTTTGAAATTTCTGTTTAAGTTTATAATTTATTTTGTTATAAAGTTTTAGTATATCTCTTCTACTTGTACTTCTACTAACAGAGGTATATGCTAGACAAAATGTAGTTTTAATCATGTGAATAAAATAAGGATTTTCAGATAAACAAATGGGAGAGTCTGTAGCAACTATGAATCTTGCTATTTCCTCTCGTGCAACATGTGCATTGTATTGCCATGTTGAGAGAATTGAGGATTGAATTTGCCTACCTAATCTAGTTGAAGATGTACCAGACAGTTGCATTATTTGGGAGTGCTTCTTCTCCAAGTGTCGTCGCATCATCAAAGTCCCCTTCTCAGTGCCAATAATGGTTCCGCAGAAATTACTTACCCCACACGATTCTTCCCCCTCCCCATTTGTTTTTAGCCGTTTGGATTTGGTGAAGTGTCGTCATACATCAGACATGACCCTCTTTGACGGTCGGAGGGGTTAGGCCATGCCCGTGCCCGTTGAGTCCTAGCTTGCTTGTGTTTGGTTGTACCTCGTCCCAGCCGATTGTGGTTGTTGAATTGCAGTTGCTGCCTCTGGAGAAAAGGGTGAAAATGATTGAACCCTTCCATTTCTTCGGTGGATAGAACATAAAACTCATTTGGGGATGATCCTCCGAATACATCGTTTCGGGAATCCATTATGAATTTATGATAAAATAATAAATAATTAAAATGAAAAAAATTAAATAATAATATGAATAAGAGATGATATTGAAAAATAGAAAAAATTGAATAATATAAATAAATAAATTACAATATGAATAAATTATAAATATAAATTGAATAAGAATTTGATTAGAGATTTGGAGTAGAGAGTAGAGAGACTGAGAGATTGAGTAGTATGGAAAAAATGAGAAATTTAAGGGATATTTATAGTGTAGCATGAAGGTTTATTCACACCAGCCACCACCGCAACCCCCCCCCCCCCCAAAAAAAAATTGACTGTTGGCTGCCAACCAACGGTTATTAAATGAAAATTTTTTTTTCTTAAATTTTGTAAAAAAATTTTAACCCCTATAATTTCTATTTATTTAAATTTTACAAGGGGTTTTATGTAATTATCCAAGGGCTAAAAAAATAAACCAAAAGGGTTTGGGCCCGGACCCGGTCCCAAATACCTAGCTCTAGGTGGGAACATGTTGTTTACTTTAATTAATATGGTATTGTCAAATTTGTTGTCACATTAGTTAAAATATAAAGGAAAATTCCTTTCGAATAGCCATTTCAATAGTAAAAAGGATAAAAACATCAATGTTTTCTTTAAGGGAGGCGTTTGGTTGGGGGGTTATATAGAATTACTGAGGTTATGTCATCTTATATTACTTGATTATAGTTATTGTTGGTAATATTGGAGGTAATCAAATTACGTTTGTTTTCTTAGGTATTGTAAGATTACTTGATTATCTTATTTTTGTTACAATTTTATCTCTTATTAATAAATTTTTTGGACAATAATGCCCTTGTTTTAAAATCAATTTACATAAACCTAGCTTTTACAATTTTACCCCAATTAATTAACTTTTTGGACTAATTTACCCTTGAATTCAAAACAAATTGCAGCCCACTGAAGCCCCCACCCCCACCCCCACCTACTTGTTGTTGTCAGCCGCTAACAACCACCACCACTATCGAAACAGCGCATGGAAGGCCAGAAATGCCCGCCACGCATCAATATGGCCATTTCCTCTAGTCGAAAATGGCCAGATAGTAAAAAATCTGACCAAAATACGGTTAGATCTAATCCGGTTGTTTTTGGCTAGATCCATTAATCTGGCCGTCAACAGCTAGATTGATGGCCATTAACAACCATAGATCGGAAATGGCCATATCGACACACAGAGACCATTTCTGGCCTTTCGTGCGCCATTAGGTTGCCAGAGGTTGGCAGTGGTTGCTGACGACCGACAATGGATGGGTTGGTGTGGGTGCATTATTGATTTTCCAAACTGTTATTATGTGGTTGTTTTTGCTAAGTTTTTAAATATAGGGGAGTTATAGATAATCTAAATGATAATATTAAATAATAATATAATAGTAATATTTAATTATAGAATAATTCAATAATTTAAATAACATACCCACTGATCTATTACTTCCAACCAAATATATTAATATAACATATCTACCAATTTATTCCAACCAATTAACCAAACACATTTCCCTGAACATTCCCAGTAATCTTTAAGATAATATTTTTTTCATTAATATAACATTCCCAGTAATATAACATTCACTGAACCAAACGCACCCTAAAAGATTAAAATAGACATAAAGCGCCATGACGTGCCATCTTGGTCGCTAATGAAACATTGTCAAATCAGAAATAATTATTAATTTTAAATTTGAATTTTAAAAATTAATAGTAAACATAATTATTAATAAAAGGTTAAAAAATTAAATGACATTTATAAACTCTTTAACCTAACAAATTGGAGTGCTAATTTAAGCTTAGGGAACCTGAAACACCCATTAAAAGAAATCAGAAACACAGGAAGAGGGAATGAGATTTTTATCATTTATATAATTTCAATTTTGCATATTTTTGGGAGGATATAAAATAATACCCAGAGGGTCTGTTTGGTTAGAGGTAATATTAGATTACTGAGGTAATGTTATTTTATATTATTTGATTATCACGTTTGGTTGTTAAATAATATAAAATTCCGGTAATATTAAAAAACCAATAGTAGTTACTATTAATAATATTGGAGGTAATATGATTACCTTCATTTTCTTAGGTATTGTAAGATTACTTGGTAATCTTATTTTTTTTTACAATTTTACCCTTTATTAATAAAATTTTTGGACAATAATGCCCTTGTTTTAAAATCAATTTACATTAATCTACCATTACAATGTTACCCTTGTTTAATTAAGTTTTTGGATAATGATGCTCTTATATTTAAAACAAATTGCAGACCACCAACGCCACCCAGCCACCACAGTTGGCAACCGGCCAACCACCACCAACGCCGTCGAAAGTCGTAGGGAGTTTCCGATATGGTCATTTTTGGCCATATTGATGGCCGTAGATTTGGTTGTTAATGATCATATCCATGGCCATTAACAATCAGATCCATGGCCGTTAACAGCCAAATCTGGGTCAGATCTGACTGAAAATGACCAGAATAGATCTGATTGAAAATGGCCAAAATAGATCTGGCCATTTTGACCAGATCTACGGCCATCTAGCCGTTTTCGATCATATCGGCAACTCTCGGCAATTTCTGGTGACTTTTGGCAACTCCTGGCGACGGAAGGCGGTGGTGGCTAGCGACTGGCAGGCGGTGGTGGTTGGCAACTGGCGGGCGATGGTGGCTGGCGACTGGCGGGTTACTATTAATAATAAAAATAATATTATATTAATATTTAAAAATAATAGTAATTTAGTAATTTAAATAATATACCCACTAATTTATTCCTCTTAACCATACATTAATTTATTTTAAATAACCAAATATATTACTCTAAAAATTTTTAATAGTTTTGAAAGTAATCTAATTTTTTATTAATATAACTTTCTTACCAATCTAATCTTTTCTTAACCAAACGTCCCTAAAGCGTTAAAAGCCAAAAAGAGTCGGCGAAAGTTTGGGCGCTTCGTACAGCACACGAGGCAACAGGAAACAAGGGAGGAATCAGTAGAAGGCTGAAACCAAAGAGAAAATGTTTGGATGAATTGAATTTAGTTTCAGAGCAATAATAATGAAGTTATGACTATAACAATTTGGGGGCGAGTGTATTATTATTGAAAACTATGCAATGCAGTACGTTGGCCAACAATTGTGTCATCATAAATCAATTCCAATTATTAACCCACACTAATTACCTATTAATTAGCTTAAAAATGTTGATATTAAAATTTGTAATAAACCTTAAAATGGTGATGTTAAAAGTGGGAAAGCAGAGTAGATTGGAGGATATGAAAATGAAATGATGAAGAAGATAATATAGAGTGACGTGTAAGAACCCAGAAACCATAAGAGAGGACCCACACTTATAAAAATATTACTTTTGCATTTAATTTAGGGGCGCGTGCTCGAGGATTGCAGAATGATGACGGACGTGAAAATCGATTTTTATCCTCTGTTTCTTTCTTTCACTTTCACCCCTTTTTTCTTTCTTTTCCTTCAATCATTCCATTTCCATTGCTTAGCTAATTCAATTCATAAACTCAAACATAAATAAATCAATATTTCTCATCACTTAACTAATTTAAATAAATCTTGAATCATATACCCTACCTTTTATAAATTAATATCCAACAACTTTAAATCATATTCTAATTTTAGAATCCTGAATAATTAAATTTGTAAAGGAATTAAGATAACTAATTAAAAATCTTGAAGAAAGAAGAGAATTATTTTGGAAATTGAAAGGTAGTAAATCATAATTCCCAAGAATGTACTTGGGTAGCTAGATGGATAGAGTATCTGCAAACCGTCTAATTAATCAGCAAAGCAGTCAGTCAGGTCACCAACTTCTAAAGGCTAGAATTCTTTCTATTTTATTTTATTTTTATTTCATACATAGGAAATCATGAGCATAAAGATAGGGCAATAAAGAAGGAAGAGAAGAGATTGCAACATGTATATAGCCTTACGTAATGTTTCACTATTGGGGAGAGATGCCTATTTGAATAGGCCTTTCAACTTTAGTCCAGGTCCCTCAAAGTAATTGTACTTCTTTCTCTTCCAATATTGTTCTAATTTTACTTTTTCCTCTCATAAAAAGACTTTCCATATCTCTGTGGAAAATTACACCAACCCACCCACTCTAAATCATATACATATTAAAACACTTTCTACTTCCAATGGGTATCAACAAGGACAATGAAAAATGATAATGAACATTTAGGATGAAATATATTAAGAAAAATAAACCCAACACATGATATGTTAATTTTCTCGTTCATTCAATTCAATTCATTCATTTTATTTTGTTTGTTTGCTTGTATAAAATACAAAAAGATTTCGTGCTTCACATTCCAATTTCTGCAATGCTCTCTCTCTCTCTTCTTCTTCTTCTTTTAAACATATTGGTCATGCAATTGCAAGTAGTAATATAATGCCACTGATACCCTCCCTTTTTCATCCCTTATTTTTGTCCCTTCTATTTTTATGAACCCCTCTCACTGTCAACTTCAGTCTTCTCTCTCTCTACTGATGCCCTGATCTCTTCAAATCTTGCTTTTATAACTTTCGCATTTCATGCACATTCACCAACCAAACCCAACCCTTCTTCTCTTTTAACTCTCTCCTTGTTTCCTTTTCTTTGTTTTCTTCTTGTTCCAAACATCGTATAATATCAATGGAGCCCCACCACCCCCACCAACTCCCACAACAACAAAACGATCAAGATGCCAGCGTTAAAGGAACCTTCCTCTGCAGGCAAACCAGTACTCGTTGGACTCCTACTACTGAGCAAATCCGAATTCTCAAGGAACTTTACTATAATAATGGCGTTCGCTCTCCCAATGCCGATCAGATTCAGAAGATCTCTGCTCGGTTGAGACAGTACGGTAAGATCGAAGGTAAAAACGTTTTCTATTGGTTTCAGAACTATAAAGCTCGAGAGAGGCAGAAAAAAAGATTCATCAACTGTGAAGATCCTTCTCACAAGTTTCATAACATAACTTCTGGTACATAAATATTTGTATGAATAGTTTTATTTATAGTACCTTTTTTTTATTTTATTTTTTTGGGGGGGTGGGGGTTTTCATTGATGCATGTTTTTTTATTTTGCAGGTGGAATTTCGGCTTCAACTTCTTCATCTTCCAATATGTTCACTGTCCAACACATGGGAAACTATGGGGCGTATGGTGGATCTGTTACTACGACAGACAAGACTTTTAGGGTAAGTGTATATGAAGATAACAAAAGTTCTCAACTTTATATATTTATGTTAATAAGTACGTATTGGTGCATAACACGAGGTCGTTTGTTTTGATTTTCAATCTTTCAAACGAGATTTAATAACAAACACACTCAATATTAGCCCATGTGGGTACACTACACAACTGAGAATGTTGTTAGCACTTGGCATTAAGGCAAACAACCTTTTCTCCCCTTCAATTTCAAGCTATTTAAATGGGAAATTCCATAAATTAAACAAAAAACACCTGTAAATTTTGAGTCTTGATGCTTTGTTTGTTAAACCAGGAGGGTGCTGGCGGTTTTGACGGAGGAATAGACCCATATACTTCAACCTACATGATCTTTGACAAGAAAAAATCAATTGAGAAAAGGGTAAAAGAAGAAGAAGAAGAAGAAGCAACTGGTCCTGGCATTGAAACTCTTCCTCTTTTCCCCATGCATGGTGAGGACAACCTGAAGCTCAACCCCAACACTAATTACTACTCTACCAACTGGTATGGCAGATCCAATGACGCCAACGCAACGTCCTGGACTTCTCTTGAGCTCAGCCTCAACTCCTACACCAAGTGAAAACTCCTTTAAGTTGAGTTTATTAATATATAATTAAGTAGTAATTATGCTTTTAATATGAATGTATGTAATTAGTACTAAGAATGATTTCATGAGTGCGAACATGTTTCCAAGTTAAGAGTTGAGAATTTATCACGTCTCTTCTTAATTATTAGAACTTAATGATGATTATATTTATATAAAAATATAATATCTTTTCACCTTGTCCTTCTTCCAAGAATGGTGTTTCCTGATAATACGGTAAAACTGTAAAAGAAGATGTTGATTTTAATGGTGACATTGGGAAAAAAATGATCTTGAAATTCTAATTTTAATCAATAACTTGAAGAAGTGTACAGTGAAGCAAGAAGCTACAAACAGAAATGCAAAATTTTTGGGGTTAGGATATGGTTTTCTGTCACATTCATAGAATCAATTTAAGTATTATAATGATGGGTTGAAGAAGTGAAAATGAAATATATATAAATTAATTAAATTAAACTGGGTGTATTTAAAGCCTATAGCTAGACCCTTCACAAATAATATGAACAAAAGTCTGCATCAAAAAGATCTTGGAGGATGCTTTACTCGAATTGGATTTGACAAAATTTCAAACTTTATGGCACGGGATCGCCCTAATGTGGATATTGAGAGAGAAAGAAAGAGAGAATGCTTCTATTGATGGTTAATGGATTTTTGGAGATTTAGTTGATGATCTTGAAGGCTTTCTGATTGTTCAAGTACGTAATGTCCGTTGGGAGTAAATTGTAAGGGAAACTTATAAAAGTTAAATAGAAAATGTGAGTGAATATTAAGTTGGTTTTAGGTTTCCCTTTTCATCAATCTGAATTAGAATAGAAACAACGGCTGTGTGTCTGTGTGGGTTTGTTTCAACTTTGAAATTTGGTATTAGTGTATTACCAAAGCGCATGTGTCTTGTCAGCGTGTACTCTGCACTGTACATCTACATGCAGCTTCTTTTTTCTATACATTCATCATTCTTCTTTCTTNAGAAAATTGTAAGGGAAACTTATAAAAGTTAAATAGAAAATGTGAGTGAATATTAAGTTGGTTTTAGGTTTCCCTTTTCATCAATCTGAATTAGAATAGAAACAACGGCTCTGTGTCTGTGTGGGTTTGTTTCAACTTTGAAATTTGGTATTAGTGTATTACCAAAGCGCATGTGTCTTGTCAGCGTGTACTCTGCACTGTACATCTACATGCAGCTTCTTTTTTCTATACATTCATCATTCTTCTTTCTTGGCGTCTTCATTCCTTATTTTTTTTTTTTTTTAATACATGTAAGTTGCAACTCCAGAGGACCCTTTACATCGGTATCTATTTTTATAGGATATGATGGATTTAATTAAATTGGATAAGATTATAAGAATGTGTTTGATACATTTTTTTTTTAATATTTTTTGAAAATATTTAGATTAGTTTTTAACTTTCAATATTTGTTAATGTAACTAAACACCCCCCATAATAAAAGTTTATAAATTAATAAAAACACATTCACCCACTCAACCAACTGCCGGTAGTTAGCCACCATCATCGGACGGTGGCTGGCAGTTGTTAGAATGACTCACCATCGGCTGGATTTGGTCAGTCGTGCGCCATCTTGCCTTTTCCAACCAGATTCATCATATATCTGGCTAGAAACGGTCAGATCTACAACCATAATCTGGCCGTCGTCAACGACCAAATCTTTGTCATAGATCTGACTATTGAAGACTACATCGGTGCTCGACGGTGGTTGCTGGCAGGCGATTGTACCTTGGATGAGTTGGGGTGTTTGAATTTTAGAACTACTGGGCAGGTATGATCTTCCTAGTAATAGGTAAAACTCTTTATGTGTTGTTCAAACAAAAATAAAATTGCATTGTAATTTAGTTTATGAAAGCTAAAACAACAGTTCAAAGATAATGGTCCAATCAAACCTTAAGCGACCCGATAAAATGAGTTTTTTTAAGCAGCATAATTAAGCCGCTTTGGTATGCTAATCATTTTAAACATATTCAATAATGAGAAAGTGTATATATATATATATATATGCGCAAAAATACCCACATATACAAATAAACTAGAAATGAAACATAATAATAAAAAAAAGATAGAACCCTTTACCAAGTATATGTTGGGATTGTGCCTTGAATCTCAAATTGTTTGAGAAATGGAGTTGTAAGAGGACTCTCCCCTTTAAATAGACTAGTAGATTGGGCTTTTAAAGCATCTTAAAAAGTATTAAATAGACACCAAAAGAATAATGATTGTGGGCTGTTATTAAGGGTCTAATTGGGCTTTTTGGGATAGTGTAAGGGTTTGTCATTTTTCTCTTCTAAAAATTGCACAGTTATAAGCTTTTGCTTAATGGATTATTTGAGTGGATAGTGCACGTAGGCTAAATTGATTAGGCCGAACCACTTTAAAATTCTTTGGTTAGCTTTATTTTTGTTGCTTGCATTAATTTTGCTTTTGAGTTGTGGCAATCTTTTTCAACAAGTGGTATCAAAGCCCACGGTTCGTGATTCGAGAGAAGGCAAGCAAGGAGAAGGCAGGCTCGAGAGAAGGCCAGATTTAAGAATAAATCGACGATTATCAAGCATCTCAAATTTTCTAGAGATATGTCTAAGTTTGAGGTTCCTTTATTTGATGGTAAAATTAATTTTATGTTATGGCAAAGTATGATACAAGACCTTTTGGTACAACAAGGTCTTGATCAGGCATTAGAGGAGAGTAAGCCAGAGAAGATGTCTGATAGAGAATGAAATATAATTCAGAAGAGAGTTGTCAGTACAATTAGATTGGCTTTAGCTCTAGATATAAAGTGCAACGTGCTGGCTGAGTCTACACCAAAGGGATTGTGGGAAAAATTGGAGGGTATTTATGCGTCAAAATCATTGACTAACAGATTTTGTTTGAAGATGGATCTTTATTCTCTGAAGATGGATGAAGGTATGAGTCTTCATGATCATTTAAATGACTTTAATAAGCTAGTATCTCAATTGTTGGCTATTTTTTATGAGTTAAAAGGATGAAGATGAAGAAAATGCATTGATATTGTTGTCATCTTTGCCTAAATATTGTAGACCTTTAGTTCAAACATTGTTGGTAGGCAAATCTACTTTAAAATTAGATGATGTGACTGCCTTGTTGCGTGAGAATGAAAGGTTTATGGGATCATAGAACTCATCACTTAGAGGAGATCTACTATTTGCAGAAGGTTCTAATTGAGGGAGGACTCAAGAGAGAGGTGATAAATCAAAAGTCAGTTATTACAGTAATAAGGAGTGTTATTATTATGGAGAGAAGGAACATATCCAACCACGCTGCAAGAAATTAAGGGAGGATATGCTTGCTTTTAAGAAGGCTCAACAAAAGAAGGATTCGAAGAATGATGCTTTGGTTGATAATAATGAAGGTGAATTTTTAGTAACATGTCAAGATGAAACTCAAACTTCAAAGGGTGGAAAAGGTTGGGTTTTAGATTCTGTTGCATCTATACATGTTTGTAATGATATAGATTGTTTCGTTGAATTGAAAGAAGATCGAAATTATGGAAATATTGTTGTCGGTAATAATGAGAAAGTGAAGATTGAAGACATTGGTAGCATTCATCTCAAGCTTCACAATGGTTTTGTCAAGAAGCTTCATCATGCGAGGTATGTATCGAGTTGTAATCTGTAATACCCAAGATATCAAAGGTATGTTCCCAGCTCAAAATAGTCCTTTAGATGTAAATTTTATGTTAAAAAACATAAAATCTAACTAAGGGCAAAATAGTTAATTCATTTGGAATGGTATGAGTCATTTATCCATAAAAAGGTATTAGGGGCAAAATAGTCATTTTTTCCTATATAAGCATTGCAAAAGTCAAGGATAAGTAGGCTTAATTGCATTTAATGGCATTAATTAAGTAATAACTATGTTTAGTGCCAAATGACCAAAATGCCCTTATATGAAGAATTAAAGACTTATGAGTTATACAATTAAAATAATTGGGCCAATAGCATAATTTTGGAAAATTAATGAAATATTTTCCTATAAATGAGAGGAAATTCGTTCAAGCCAAGGGAGATATCATTTCTTCAACCTTTCTTCCATTTTTTCTCAAGTCTTCCATAAAACAGGCTTTCTCTCTCTAAGTTTTAAAGGAGTTTTGCATAATTTTTCAAGGAGAACAAGATAAGAGCCTTAGATCTTAAAATTGAAAGGTTTAAGGTACGGAATAAAAACCCTAGTTTTGAAGATAAAGGCAAAGGATTTGGTGGGGGAATTCTTTAAAAAATGTAAGGAAGAACCTCCCATGACTTTAGGAATTATGCTAGGGTTTGTAGATTTTAATGAAACCTTAAATTAAGGCTTTAAGGCATAGAATTAGTTGATGGCAAGTGTAGTTGAACTCATTAATGTTTGCCTTGAATTCATTATACATGAAGTTATTTCAATTTATGTTTTATGAGTTGTCATGTTTAATTGAAGAAAATGAAGTATTGATGTTGATTGTGGCAAAACTTGTAGTATTGGAGGCCACATGGTGTTGAATGGTTGCTATAAGAAGTGTTGATGTGTTGTTTACATTAACTTACAATATTATAGAAATGATGGATGATCATGGGAATGAAGTTTTACACTTCCTTTAAGATGTTAAGGACTATTAAGGGGAGGTTTAATTGATCCATAAGTTGACGTATTTGTTAATTGTCAATAGAAGTTGTATGGCATGATTTAATATGAAAAATTCGGATTTGGCAAGTTTAGGGGTTATGTTAAACACGCTTCAATATTTTGACCATAACTTGAGTTATAAAAATCGAAATAAGATGATTCTTGAAAGATTAGGAAGTTAAAACATATCCCTATAACTTTTATGTTTAGGCCAAGAGCCAATTCGTTTGAGAAATGATGAAAAATGGCCTGAAGAATAAACTTCTGGTTGTTAAAGTTTAAGATTTAAGATAATTAATTCTTATGATTATGAATTGAATATTAATGTATTGTTGTAATTAAGCCATGTACTAATGTTTCCCCATTAGTTAGATGATCTTTGAAAGATATACATGGTCATGGATGTGAATGCATGATTAATGTTATGAAATGGCATGAAGATGCAATGTAATATATGTTTTAAGATGATGAATGTGAGCAAGAGGTAATGTAAATGGATTGATAATCCATAGATGAATCAAAAGTATTAAGCTCACTAAAACATGTATGTACATGCCATAAGATGTTAGAGATGCATATAGACGGGATGGAAAATGCGTAAGCATATCCTCATATACCGGTTAAGGAAAGATGAATATATGCTTTAAATGCTAAATAACGTGTAAGCATACCTCTCGATGATATGAGCTCTAGATGAATTTGAGGCTAGATGAGAGGAAGGATGAATATATGCTTTAGATGCTAAATAACACGTAAGCATATCCTTGTATACCGATTGAGGAAAGATGAATATATGCTTTAGATGCTAAATAACGCGTAAGCACGCCTCCCGATGATATGAGCTCTAGACGAATTTGAGGCTAGATGATATGAAGTGCTTAAGATGCTAAGAAAAATCTGATCGACTAGACGTTAAATGATTCATATGCATTTAGTTGCATTACATGAGTTACGATGTTATTTAAATCATGAGATGATTTATACTCATGTTAGATGATATTTAGATATTATATCATGACATGTGATGTGTGTGTACTATGTTTACATACTTATTTGTATGTGTACCCATTGATATTTATATAGCCATGAGATAAAATGATGAAAAGCATATGAATTAGTAAGAAAAGGGAATAGATGTAAAAGGTAAGTGGTGTGTTAATAAATATGTTTAAATGAAGGTCAAATAGCATATTTAGAATGAAATTGATCATTCCTTACTGAGCGATTAGCACTCACCATTTCATTGTTGATTGTTTTGCAGGTAGACCAGAAGCAAAGAATGCTGGAGACAGCGTGGCTACACGTGAGGGGAGATGTTTTATTGTCATCTTGATGTTTTTATTTTGATGTAAATAATGTAAATGACAAATGTTTTTGAAACACCTTTTTGAAGTTTCCACCATATGAATGAAAATGGCATTAATATGTTTTGATTGATTGATGCCAAATGAATTTAAGTTTTTATTTTTATTTTTGAAGGGACAAATTTTGATCCTTCGGTACATCTTGCATTAATGTTTCAAACATTATTATTATTCGTACACAGATTTTCTAAATACAACTTATTCCCCAGACATGAATTCTCTGGATTCTCATTGAGGGATATTCAAAGGGTACCTGACTGGGGAGGAGTTTTACATAGTCACAATTTGATTTCTTTGGGTGAGTTGGCTTCTCATGGATATACCTACATTGGTCAAAGAGATGGATGCAAAGTGTATAAAGATGATGTTCTGATTTTGCAAGGCAAAATGAATGAAAAACAACTATATTTACTTGATGAAGGTGTGTGTCTTAAGAAATCAAGAGATAAAGTTGTTCCAATTCCTATTGTGAAAGAAAAGAAGACTGTAAACCGAGTAAGATTTCCAAATGCCATTGTGATGTTTAGGGATACAAGTCAAGGGAAGAATTGTTGGGATTGTGCCTTGAATCCCATATTGCTTGAGAAAGGGAGTTGCAGACTCTCTCCTTTAAATAGACTAATAGATTGAGCTTTTAAAGTATCTCAAAAAGTGTAAAACAGACACTAAAAGAATAATCATTGTGGACTGTTATTAAGGGTGTAATTGGGCTTTTTGGAATAGTATAAGGAGTTTGCAATTTGTCTCTTCTAAAAATTATATAGCTGTAAGCTTTTGTTTAGTGGATAGTGGATGTAAGTTAAATTGATTAGGCCGAACCACTTTAAAATTCTTGTGTTTGGTTAATTTTATTTTTGTTGCTTGCCTTAATTTTGTGTTTGAGTTGTGGGAATCTTTTTCAACAGTATAAAGGTAATTTTTCATCGAAAATGGACTTCACTCATCCAAGTTCTATTATTCTTATTGTTTATAAACATGATTTTTCAAATAAATAGACGATATTGATTATACCAAACTAGCTTGTATTGATATAATATTTTCTATGTAGTGTGAGAGTTACGACCAATTTGGTATGCATAAATTAAATTTAATAAAAAAAAAAAGTAAATAAAACATAATTCATTTCAAGGAAAGCTTCAAATACCACCCAACGGTCCTAGATACCAAGGTGACCAATTTTTCATTTTTTGTAACAATTCCTGAACCCACTCAAACAAGCATTTCCATGAAACATTAAAACTAAAAAGAATTACTAATGAAATGAAGTAATCATCCACTCAAACTAAATCGTACAATAACATCTAAATTTCAAAGATGTCAAGCTACTTCATACAAAACACATAACATGATTAGGAAATAACCATTAATCTAAATGTCAAACAAATATCATTAAAGAAAACATTTTTATTAGGATTCAAATACTTTCACATGTGCGAAATGACATTCCCTAATAAAATGTAATTGATAGATAACATGTTGACGATTCAGCGGTCTAAATAAAACTTAGAAAAGTAGTTAATACATTGATATAGGATTAATGATAAAGAACATTGAATAAAACTCATATCAACTCCATAATGGATTGACAAAAAATTGATGAAAGATACAAGTAAATGGATTGCTATTGTATATGGATATAAGGTACAGTTATTTGTATGGTAGGTGTATGTTCTCCTAGTATTGTGTTTTATTTGTAGGTAATACATGAAATTATGTGAAATTACGAAAGTTGTGTATTTAATAAATTTATTTATGAGGTATCATTTTTACGAAAATATTTTAGATTTACTTTAATTTTTTATAAGAATAGATCAAGGAGTGGATTAAATCGACATTTAATAATTTAATACAAAATGTGTTTAAAAGATTTATTAAAATTATGTAAATATATTTTTGGGATTTTATATGCCCTGCGAGAAAAATGGCATTTGGCGTCTATCGAAAATAGACGCTGATTTTTATCGCGTCTAAAATTCCTTAGTCGTCAACTAGTTACAAAATCGTTGTCCCATAAAGTATCTGCGAGTAAAAACATGGTTAGACACCAAAACTTTGTCTTTTGCGACTAGCAGTTTAGTTACTAATTGCCTCAAAAAATAGTCCCTGAATTAGACGCTGAATGAGTAAAGATAGTTTGGTAAAATTGCATCATGACTATTGATTTAGTCAGAGAATGTAGCTCTTAGTGACTAAAAAATGGATAGTAATTTCCCAAAATATAGATGCCAAATGCTTAAGGGTAATTTGGTAAAAGCATTTCACAACTACTTTTTTAGTTCTAGAATGCCTCTTTTAGTGAATAAAACATTAGTGGTAATTGCTAAAAATTTTAGTCGGTGAATGTTGAACCAAATATGTTAATTTCCTTTCCGCAACCATTAAATTAGTTGTAGAAAGTGTATTTAACGACTAAATTATTGTGGCGAAAGCAACTCAATTTTAGTTGCTAAAAGCGTTTGGCCAATTTGGTTAGGAAAATGGATTTTTTTGCATCTAAGTAGTATAGTTGCCCATAGTATATGAGATTTGGAAACTGTTAGAAAACTAAGAATAACAAACATTCTATTTCTATCCCAAGATCATATTAGCATAATCATTATTGCAATCACATTAACATAATAAACGAATTGTAATAAATAACACCACAACATAAATAACTCTTGTAGATACCCAAGTAATTCTTCAAAACCACATAGATTGACAAAACATAATTGGAGAGTATCTTCATGTTAGAGTAGATGCCCTAGAGAGCCAATCAATTATTGTAATATTGACTTTGTAATAAATGTTTATTTATCAATAAAATATATGTCCTTAGGATGGTAGAACCGTGACAAGGGTATCAAGTGTTTCAAATCTTGATAGTGAAAACCCTATGATCACATATGGTGGCCACTCTAGAAACGTCTGTAGCCCCAGTATTATTCTGACCAAGGACACAGACAATACGGTAAGACTATCATAATGTTGAACGACCCTGTCGAAAGGCAGTGACTGATCTCACTTGTCAAGGTTATTTGCCGACAACCTAGTGCAACGCATAGGTACTTGCTAGAGGCAAGTTCACTGGACAGACCCACTAGAGGATTCCATATGAATGGTAACCCTAGTGTCTATAGAATAAATCCTCCAACAGATGGTGGTGCATGTGATCCTTAGACTTGAGATCACCGGAGTGCCTTGTGCACCAATCGGTGTAGTTTGACACTAGCCCAATGTAGTTCTATTCAAAGCTATCAATATGATAGTGATTGGCTACATTGAGAAGTGTATCGAGACTATGCTGGATCGACAAAGGGTTCATCACTTCTGGGTACAAGAGAAGTTATCTCACTGGGTAATTCAGTAAATGACAATTACACTAAATCTATGGCCACAGTGGGATTGAGTTGATGCTCAATCCAATTTAATATTCTTGTCATTGGTCCAGTAACTAAATACAAACATGTCGAGGATATCTGAGGTTGACACTATTTTTGTACCTCAGTCTCGATGAGATAACAGTTGATGAAAGGATTTGATTGCACGGTAACCATACCATTGACAGGCTGCGGTTTCGCTGAATCTGAATCTATCGGGTGGCCATGATGCCTTGCTAGGAGCCAATCTTGGTCTATGGATAGTGAAATGATTAATTGGTGTTAATCACGATACTACACACTGTCGATATGATAAGGAGCCTACGGGTCACACACTTAGAACATAACTTAAGAATCAATTTGTGAGAAGGGTATTTTTGTCTTTTAGGACAAAAGGGTTTTTGGGAATCTCACAATGCAATTAAATTTGTTGAGGTTATTACCTGTATTTAATTTTAATATTAAAATTAAATTAGTGAGATTATATTTAATATATATCTATGTATATATTTAAATGAATTATTATTATTAATCAAATGTTAATATACTATTATATATTAATTGATTTTAATTATAATAATGATTAATTAATTAAAATACCATAAAGTGTGTGTTTGGTTGCAAGGGTGAACTAGGGTTGAAGCCCATGTCTATTTCTAAGTGGAATAGGGTTTTAATTGTTGCACTATATAAGTGCAACTTAAAATTAAAACAAAAGAGAATTATTCATTCAATTAAAACCCTAGCCATCTCTCTCTCGAAGAAAACTTTTCTTGTTCTTCTTTCTTGATTCTTGAAGCCCTTGATTGTTCTAGCAAAATAATCAAGGGTTCTATGGATTATCTTCGTGTGGACTTCCGTGAGTGCAATCCTACTTTGTATCAATTGACGAAAAATCAAGTGAATAGTAACCATGAACAGTAACCATAAACAGTATATGGTGAACAGTAATCGTGAACAGTGTTCCTGTCCAAAATCAGAGATATTCGAAGGAGCCTCCAAATGTGTGTAAGTATTCTAATCCTTGAATGGATTTACTTTATACAGATTTTTGTTTATAAACATGTAAACGGTATAATCTACACTCGAATATAGGCAAAGAAAGGTAATTGGTTTACCGATTGAATTTTTGTTTTCCACTGCATATAGTAGATCAATTACTTACAGTGGTATTAGAGTCTCAGGTATTAGATTATATTGTTTAATTTATGTTTGATAACATGTATATTTGTTTGATAACATGCTATTGCATGATTTGAAGTTTTTTTAAATCTGGAAAAATTATGTATGTTGAATGTTTTAATTAATCAATTGTTTAAATAATGTGTTGATTGAATGTGTATTGGTTGGTTGGTATCCTGGTTGAATGTTTAAGCATTTGATTTGATTTGGATCTGTGTCATTATGTGAAAAATTGCAAAAGATGTTACTGTGCCTGATTCACTATTTTGCAGCATTAGCCATGGCGAAATAACACTTCGCCACTACGAGATGCAAAAAGTGAATATGGCCGTAGCGAAATAAACCTTCGCTGTGGCATAAAACTCTCTGGAACAATCTGTGTTTTTTGGAAGTTCACGGTCGCCGCAGCAAAATAAAACTTCGCCGCAGCGACCATGTGTGCATGAACTTCACCGCGGCAAGAAACCTACTGTTCCATTTTTGCTTTCCGTTTTTCACACAGGGGCTAAATTGTAGTCTTTTCAACCTTTAAAGCCAATATTCATTCTGCACATTTAAGGTGGTAACTTGATAATTCAACCAACCCACCCAATCAAAAATTGATTGTTTTTGAATGTATGCAATGTTCTTGTTTGATAATTGCATGTTGCCCGGTACATGAGCCTTAGACCTATTGTTTATTGTTTATTGGGTTTGTTTGTAATTTTTTATAAACAAATAGGACCTGCGTGTCCTACCTCTCTCTCTTAAATCTCTATGTATTTCTTCTCCTCATCTCACTCCCCTCGTCTGTAACGCAAGGTTTCCTATTATTGATGTAAATTAGAATATGTTTTTTATTATAAAATTATTTGTAATGATCGTGAGAAGAAACGAAGGAACTATGAAAGGAATAACTTGAAGATCCAAGATTTCTTTTAAACCCTAGTGACCTACCAATTCCTCTAGGCTCAAGGAAATCGGTTTTAGTGGGCCATGTACCGCACGTTTAATTTTTTTTTTTTTTTTTTTGTGTAGAACGCATGCTAAGGTTGAATGTTCAATAACATGCCAAACAATGTCATTCTAACAAAGATAATAATCTAGTGAGACATTAAATAAAACCCCTCAAATAAGATATATTAAGTCACGTATGCCTTCTATCGCCCTGGTTTTAATCAAACCACTGTTCGTCAGAACCTTGTTTGCCACAGCGAAAGGTACACTTCTACCAGTGGGAGGTTAAAATTCATTGGAGTTTTCCTTAATGATGATGGGTTGTAATAGCCACTTTCTACTCAAATACTCATATAATATACATAATAAAATACATATAAAATAGTATAAATAGTTGGGCCCAAAATTTTCTTTTTATTAAACATATACATTCTTTACACCAAATTTGTATCATGTACAAAAGTTATCAAAAACATGATGGACAGTGTAACCACTTCTCTTTGCGTGCCGACGTCCATCCAACCGTGTCCTCACCTAGATCCTGCAATACATAGGAAACAATGGGGTGAGCACTAAAACAATGCTCAGTAAGTAAGTCCTCTGCTCGTCTAACCCCATAACTCTCTCTCTAATTCTTTCCTTACAAATTCTCATTTACTCTCTCTTTTGTACTTTTTTCTGTTTCTCTTTCTCAGAAATCTTTTCTTCTAACTCTCTTTAGTAAGTCACGGCCCCATCTTATCGGGGGCACGGCCGGGACTCACTCCCGCTCTCCGTGACTTCTACTCTTTCTCAGCCGATCGGACTCGGTTATGCATGGATTCGGAACCCTTGGCCATGTGAGTGTATAATCTCTCTCTTGGGTACTCTCGGGTATAGCCCTCATCCGCATGCACTCTCACGGGCTACACCATTTCTCTCTCTCATACTCATGCTGCTCTCTCAATGCGGCGTACATGCGGGAATACTCTACCCATTATTCATGGGTTCCCCATCGCACAACCTACTCTATGCTCTTTCTCTCTTT
This sequence comes from Pistacia vera, assembly GCF_008641045.1. NCBI lineage: Eukaryota > Viridiplantae > Streptophyta > Magnoliopsida > Sapindales > Anacardiaceae > Pistacia > Pistacia vera. Next base: position 483,362 of record NW_022196839.1, read on the forward strand.
TATTCTCTAGTGCTCAATCTCTCTTTCTCTTTTCTTTTAGAGAAGCTCACACTCAAAAATACTCTACTCTTTCTCTAATGCATAATTAATGGATATGGATGATTCATACTCATTAATGCATTTGTGAAATGCAATTATGCTATGTAGCAATAATTAAGGCTCTTTACTCTTGCTCATGCCTTTCTCAAGCATTTCATCATACAACTGATGTGCATCTAAAACTTTACTCTAACTATAACTATTCTCTGTCCTTTAATCATCCAAAAATGGGAGAAAACTCCCTCATACTCTCTAAATTCCTGTCAAATAAATTCACTCCCATAAGGTTTGCTCAAAACTCACTCCACTTCTATCAACCCAACTCAACATCATAGAAGCTCAACACTTCTTATACTCAAACATATTCAATAATCATACATAACTACTAACCTCATCTCATCTCATCTCAACAAACATAATACATACACATACATACACAATCTCTACTCAAATGAATTCTTAAATCTCAACTTAGGTTGGATTTACTTACCTTTAATGAAGAGGTTTCACTAATACTTTTCCTTAGTATCTTGTCCCTTCTCTACAACTTTAAACCATAAAACCATAAGACTTCAAGAATACAAATATAAGCAAATTTATATCCAAAGCAAGAATCTTTACCTTAGGATGCTTTAGATGAAATCTCTACTAAAAATTATCCAAAAGCTCCCTAAAACTCCTTATAACTCTTAGAAGATTGAATGGAGAATTGAGAGAAATTAGAGAATGGGTATGGCGGTGGAAATGGGTAAAATAAAAGGGTTTTGTACATTTAATCCTTTTTAGCTCATATTATAACCATCATTTCCCATTTTACCCTTGCTCTTCCTTGGAAATTCCATCTATATCCTTTGATTCTTTGCAAATACACCCTTCATCTCCAACACATTCTCTACTAAATTTCCTTACATTTTACTCCCTACTTTTCCTGCTAATTAGGGGTAGAAAAGTCATTTTTACCCTTATGAAGAATTCTCTAGAAATCTGAAGAAACTTTTCTGCCGTCCTGTCGCCGCAGCGAAGAAATTCCGTCGCCCCGGCGAAAACTTACAGAACCGACACCGCCATTCCAAAGCCAACGTCGCCGCGGCGAAGACTGTTCTTCCAAAATTCCTCAAGTCTCAACCAATTTCAAGGCACACACTCAACCAACTCAACATACCATTTCAATTAAAGACTAACCAACCAACCATGACAACATACAAACTCAATTGAAGCTGAATCAATGAACATTTAAGTAATACAGTAAATCTTAAGTACATACCTTAAGTGGGGCGTTACAATTCTCCCCCATTAAAAGAATTTCATCCTCGAAATTCACATGAATAACTCCGGGTACCAATTCTGCATGTCTTGTTTCATCTCCCATGTAGCCTCTTCTACTTTATGATTCCTCCAAAGAACCTTCACTAGCATAATACTCTTGTTCCGGAGTTTTTTTTAACCTTCCGATCTAAAATCTGTACTGGACACTCCTCATACACGAGATTTTCTGCGAAATCAATATCTTCTATACTCAAAATATGGGAGGGATCACTTACATACTTCTGCAGCATCGAGACATGGAAAACGTTATGTACCTTGTCCATACTAGGTGGTAGTGCTAATCTGTAGGCAACCTTTCCAATTCGTTGCAATACTTTAAATGGACCAATATATCTTGGTGCTAACTTCCCTTTGCTCCTGAAGTGCATTACTCGTTCATAGGGGGAAACTTTCAAAAATACCTTATCACCCACTTGGAACTCCATTTCTTTTCTCTTTAAATCGGCATAACTTTTTCTGTCGATCTTGGGCTTACTTCATTCTGTTTCTAATTAATTTTACATCCTCTATCATTTTCTGAGTCACCTTTGGCCCAAGAGTTGTACTCAACTCACTCTTTTCGTCGATCTCATCCCAATGTAGTGGAGACCTACATCATCTACCATACAAAGCCTCGTAAGGCGCCATTTTAATTGTAGATTGGTAACTGTTGTTGTAGGCAAACTCCACCAAAGGTAACATTTCATGCCATGACATTCTATAATCCATACAGCAGGTTCTCAACATATCCTCTAGCACCTGATTTGTTCTCTCTGTTTAGCCATCCATCTGAGGATGATAGGCAGTACTGAATGCCAAACGAGTACCCAAATTTCTCTGTAAACTAGTCCAGAAAGTTGAGACAAACCTGGAATCTCTATCTGATACTATTGTCTTGGGCACACCATGTAATCTGACTATCTCCTTAATATAAATCTGAGCCAATTGATCCTAGGTGTTACTCTCCTTTACTGGAAGGAAATCCATCGAAATGCTCTCCCATTTCCATTCTGGAATACTAAGTGGCTGAAGCAACCCTGACGGCCTTTGGTGTTCTGCTTTTACCTGCTGGCAAGTCAGACATTTAGCTACAAACTCTGCAATGTCTTTCTGCATACTTGGCCACCAATAGCCTTTCTTTACGACTTGATACATCTTGGTTGCTCCAGGATGAGCAGTGTACAGTGCGTCATGCGCCTCCATAAGAATTCTCTTTCTTAACTCACCATTCTAAGGGATACACAATCGATTCTGAAAATAGAGGACACCATCCACTAAGTGAAACTCCACTACCTTGCCCTCATATACTTGCTGAACTATTTTCTAACACCACTCATCAGCCACTTGCTTACCTCTGACTTCTTCCAATAAGGTAGACTGAACCTTTAACCTGGCAATCCTTCTCGGAATCACTTCAATCTGCTCTTTACACAACTCTTCTATCAACTCTTTTTGCTTAGTGAGCCGAGACAAATAAGCTTTTCTACTCAAGGCATCGGCTACTACGTTGGCTTTCCCCAGTTGATACTTGATCTCACACTCATAATCCTTAACCAACTCTAACCACCTTCTCTATCTCATATTCAACTCCTTTTGAGTGAAGAAGTACTTTAAACTCTTATGATCGGTGTAGATATTACTCTTGGCACCATAAAGATAATGCCTCCAAATCTTTAAAGCAAAGACCATGGCTTCCAACTCTATTTCATGTTTAGGGTATCTCGTCTCATACTCTTTCAATTGCCGAGAGGCATATGCTATCACCCTACCTAACTGCATTAACACAGTACCAAGTCCTTGCAAAGAGGCATCTGTATAAATGTCATAATCTACACCCTCCTATGGCAACACTAACACTAGAGCTGATGTTAACCTCTTCTTCAACTCTTGGAAACATTCCTCACAAGCTTCTGATCATACAAAAGGAGTCTTCTGTTTGGTAAGAGCTGTCAATGGTTTAGCCAACTGGGCAAACCCTTCAACAAATCGTCTGTAGTAACCTGCCAAGCTTAAGAAACTTCGAACCTCTCTTATTGTCTTCGACCTCTGTCACTCAAGAATTGCCTTTATCTTACTCAGATCTACTGAAATCCCTTCCTTTGACACAGTATGGCCCATAAATATTACTTGATTGAGCCAAAACTCACACTTTGAAAATTTAGCATACAACTGCTTTTCTCTCAACCGTTGTAGCACTATTCTCAAATGTTCCTCATGCTCTTCTCTCGATTTGGAATAAACCAAAATATCATCAATAAACACTACAATGAACTGATCTAGACAGTCATGGAATACCCGATTCATTAAATCCATAAAAACTGTTGGGGCATTTGTCAAGCCAAACAGCATCACTACAAACTCATAGTGCCTATACCTTGTACGGAAAGCAGTCTTAGCTATATCCTGCTTGGCCACTCTTACTTGATGGTACCTTGACCTCAAATCAATCTTGGAGAATACTGCTACTCCCTTCAACTGATCAAACAAATCATCTATTCGAGGTAGCGGGTATTTATTCTTCACTGTCACTTTATTCAGCTCTCTGTAATCAATACACATCCGTAGTGATCCTTCCTTTTTCTTTACAAACAGAATTGGGAGCTCCCCAAGGAGAATGACTCGGTCGGATAAAACCTTTATCTAAAAGCTCTTGGAGTTGCTTCTTTAATTCTTGAAGTTCTGTTGGGGCCATTTGGTAAGGGGCTTTAGATATAGGTGCTGTTCCAGGTACTTGTTCAATACTAAACTCAACCTCTCTTTCCGATGGCAAACCCAGTAAGTCTTCGAGAAACACATCTAAAAATTCCCGAACTATCGGCACCCTCTGCATTTCTGACTGTGGAGCATCACCACTCTGTACTACATGAGCAATGTATCCAGAACACCCATTTTTCAACATCTTTCTAGCCTTTACACTACTAATCAACATACTCAACTGATGGCCCTCTCCAAAACTAAACTTATCTCTACTATCAACATTAAATCTCGCTTTCTTCTTCCGACAATCAATTTCTACTCCATACCTCCCTAGGAAATCTATGCCCAATATCACATCAAAGTCGGGCATATCAAAAACTATTAAATCAACTGCTAACTCTCGACTATGGATCACCACGGACTCTCTTAACAACATCTCTTGTGTCAGCACACTAACCCCATCGGGAACTCTATCTTAATGGGTTGACTCACTCTAGTAGGTTTCAAATTTAATCTCTCTATCATTCCATGAGATATAAAAGAATGGGTGGCTCCAGAATCAATTAAAGCATATAAAGGAACAGCATGAAATAACAACTGACCAGTTACGGCTAATGGACTGGCCTCGGCTTCACCGTGTGCCACTGTAAATACCCTAGCATTTGTACCTCTAGGAATCTGAGCCATCGGTGGGAGGGGAGCTTTACAATTCCTCATCAGATGCCCTGGCTGTCGGCACCTGTAACACATGTTTTGGTCCCTCAAACACTCTCCTAAATGGTTCCTCCCACATTTAGCACAAGGGGGAAACCCTTCTGTCATGGGCCGCTTATTCTGCCAATCTCTTCTATTCTTTCTTGGTTGGAACTTCTTCTTGGCTCTTACTTCTATGTTCTTTGTAGCCTCTACTCTCTCCCTCTGTAAGGTGGTGGATGGCTCACTAGATACTGTTAGAGCCAACCCTTCTGCAATGTATTTGTTCACATAAATCTCTGCCCTCAACGCCCGTGTTAAAGCCTCACTGTAGGTATGAGAGGGCTTGGCGCCTGTCATTACATCTCGGGCAATATCTAATCTCAACCCTTGCACAAACTTGTCTCTCCTTAACTCCGATGTATACACTATCACGGGTGCAAAGCGAGCAAGGGAGTTGAATCTTACTGAATATTCTTTCACGGTACTAGTCCCTTGCTTCAAATTAATAAACTCTTGGACTTTCTCATGTATTCAATCTTATGTTTAGTACTCAGCCTCAAACAATCTTCTGAATTCCTCCCAGGTCATCGAGGCTATATCATGAGTCTCCTTCATTAATTCCCACCAAATTCGGGCATCTCCCTTAAATAAGAAACTGGCATATCTGATCCTCTCTCTATCATTCAGGGGAAACAGTGCCGCATTCCACTCTACGGACTTAAACCACTCCTCTGCCTCTAGCGGATCCCTAGTACCCTTAAACGCTGGTGGCTGGTGCTAATTTACAAGCCCCTGAATTGGATCACCCCGAGTCTGTACTGCCTGAGGTACTAGCCCTTCTCGCTCTTGTCTTGTGGGCGATACTCTACCGGGGGTCTCAGTTCTCTCCTAAATAACTCTCCCCTGACTCTCCGCTAATACCTACTGTACAATGGTTCGAATCCTTGTCTCATCAAGGGTAAGGGGAGTTGGTTCTGGTGGATTAGAGGGTTCTCTCTCATGCATCACACTCTTACCCTTCCTTCTGTTACTACGCCTCATCTACAAAACAACCATACTTGATCAATTCAAGGGAACACTTAAAGTAAGGAAAGAATTAACTTACACAGTCGGCTATTGGATGTCGTGGCGATGAGACTGGCACACTGTCAAATCCCAAAATCTAGGCTCTGATACCAAAAATGTAATAGCCACTTTCTACTCAAATACTCATATAATATACATAATAAAATACATATAAAATAGTATAAAGAGTTGGGCCAAAAATTTTCTTTTTATTAAACATATACATTCTTTACACCAAATTTGTATCATGTACAAAAGTTATCAAAAACAGATGGACAGTGTAACCACTTCTTTTCACGTGCCGACGTCCATCCAACCGTGTCCTCACCTAGATCATGCAATACATAAGAAACAACGGGGTGAGCACTAAAACAATGCTCAGTAAGTAAATCCTCTACTCGTCTAACCCCATAACTCTCTCTCTAATTCTTTCCTTACAAATTCTCATTTACTCTCTCTTTTGTACTTCTTTCTGTTTCTCTTTCTTAGAACTCTTTTCTACTAACTTTCTTTAGTAAGTCACGGCCCCATCTTACCGGGGGCACGACCGGGACTCACTCCTGCTCTCCGTGACTTCTACTCTTTCTCAGCCGATCGGACTCGGTTATGCATGGATTCGGAACCCTTGGCCATGTGAGTGTATAATCTCTCTCTTGGGTACTCTCGGGTATAGCCCTCATCCGCATGCACTCTCACAGGCTACACCACTTCTCTCTCTCATACTCATGCCGCTCTCTCAATGCGGCGTACATGCAGGAATACTCTACCCATTATTCACGGGTTCCCCATCGCACAACCTACTCTATGCTCTTTCTCTCTTTTATTCTCTAGTGCTCAATCTTTCTTTCTCTTTTCTTTTAGAGAAGCTCACACTCAAAAATACTCTACTCTTTCTCTAATGCATAATTAATGCATATGGATGATTCATGCTCATTAATGCATTTATGAAATGCAATTATGCTATGTAGCAATAATTAAGGCTCTTTACTCTTACTCATGCCTTTCTCAAGTATTTCATCATACAACTCATGTGCATCTAAAACTTTACTCTAACTATAATTATTCTCTGTCCTTTAATCATCCAAAAATGGGAGAAAACTCCCTCATACTCTCTAAATTCCTGTCAAATAAATTCACTCCCATAAGGTTTGCTCAAAACTCACTCCACTTCTATCAACCCAACTCAACATCATAGAAGCTCATAGGCTACTGCTGATTCTAGTCCCTTCATTTCATTTAAGACGTGAAATTGGAATCTTTTTTCTTAAATCATTGATAAGAACTAAGAAGTCAAGTTTCATTCAAATTAATCACCTTGACTAACAGTTTTTACGTATATTATAAGCAAAAAAGCAGTAGGAACTAGAATGAACAGTGCAGTAGCAATAAATGCGAGAATATTTACTTCCATAATCTCATCCTTTCATTTTTTTTTTTTTTACTTTGAAATAACTCGGGATTTAATCCCATAGAGATGATAAACCTTTCGCTTGTAAATTCAATGGGATGAATTCCATTTCGATGATATCGAATCGGATCAATATCATGAATAACAATATCTGAGCTATCAAGTCAATTCAGCGTCGAGAATTGAATAGTATAACATAGGTAGATCTTTTATCCACACACCGAATACAAATTTTGATTCTGGATTCAATCAAAAGAATTCCTTTAATTTATACTTTAACTACACATTAATTCTCGGGCCCCGCTGTTGTCTGCTACATTCAAATGGGTTTGAGGTTGAATCATATCATTTTTTTAATCTGTTTTTTTTAATGTAAAGTAAAGCAAAGGACGAAGTACAAAAAAAAAAAAGAAAACCTGCAATTGTTTTTTTTATACCCAAGACTTCTTTCCTTTGGTTCAACATTCCTATCCAGAAATAATGAATTGAGTTCTTATAGGCATTTTGGACGCCGCTCTTGAAATAGCCTTTCGAGCTATATTTTCGGCTACTCCACCCATTTCATAAAGTACTCTACCTGGTTTAACGACAGCTACCCAATATTCGGGGGATCCTTTCCCGGAACCCATACGAGTTTCCGTAGGTCTTACTGTAACTGGTTTATCTGGAAATACACGTACCCATATTTTTCCCCCACGGCGTACATTTCGTGTCATTGCGCGTCGCCCTGCTTCGATTTGTCTAGATGTGATCCAAGCGGGTTCAAGCGCTTGAAGAGCATATCTACCGAAACAAATATGATTACCTCGATAAGAAATTCCTTTCATTCTTCCTCTATGTTGTTTACGGAATCTTGTTCTTTTGGGGTTATAGTTGATGGGTCTTTCTCAATTCCATCTCTACTACAGAACTGGACGTGAGAGTTTCTTCTCATCCAGCTCCTCGCGAATGAAACGGCTAAAAAAGATTTTATTCCGATATACATATATTTAATAAAGAATATACTGAATCATAGGATTCTTTGAAATTTCATCTAATTAATCTATTCGAAATTTATATATCGTGTTTAGTTAGATCTATATTATAGATCTATAATTAAACATGTATTCTATTTATAGATAATGTCAATGTCTTATAGATAATGTCAATGTCGTTTTTTTTTATAACGTTATAATTTTTTATAACGTTATAACGAATCTTTCTTTTGTTTTGCCTTTTCTCATATACGATCGACCAAAATTTATCAATCCAATAAAGTCAAACTTTCGCGGGCGAATATTTACTCTTTCAATATCTATTTCAGTTCTAAGGTTAGTCCACGACCTCTCCNATGTTAGCATCGATGACACCAATGCTGCAAAAGCAACATGAGAATATCGACGTTGCTACCATCATTCTACACCTCAAAGAGCTTTACAAAGGGAATGCTCAAAATGAGAGGTACATGTGTCAAAAGCACTGTTTCGAAGTCGCTTGACCGAGGGAGCCCAAGTTGGCCCTCATGTGCTCAAAATGATCAAGCACATGGAGAGGCTTGAGACTTTGAGGTTTGAGTTGGATGCAGAATTACAAGTGGATTTAATTCTACAATCCTTGCCTGACTCTTATGCACCGTTCATAATGAACTTCAATATGAATGTTATGGTGAAAACTCTGTCAGAGCTTTTGAACATGCTAAGGACTACAGAGCAGGACTTAAAAAAGTCCAAGCCTGTTTTACTGGTAGCTACTAGTAAAGAAAAGGGTAAGGGCAAGAGAAAGGCCAAGGCTAATCCCAAGCCCAAGCCTAAAAGACAGGATCCTCTCAAGCCTACGAGTGGCGTTGGGAAAGGTGGGAAGGTAGTCTGCTTTTATTGTGGCAAGCCTGGCCACTGGAGGAATCACTGTAAGGCTTTCCTCGCAAACAAGAAGAAATCAAATTCTTCGACTTCAGGTATGTTTATGATTGAGATTAACTTCTCTCCTTCAACATCTTGGGTCATTGACATAGGATGTGGTACTCACATTTGTACTGATGTGCAGGGACTAAGGCAGAGTAGATTGCTCACCAAGGGAGAAGTGGACCTACAAGTTGGAAATGGAGTACATGTGGCTGCATTAGTTGTAGGGACTTATTGTTTGTCTTTGCCTTTTGGGCTTATTATTAGAACTCAAAGACTGTTATTTTGTACCTGAGATTTCTAGAAACATTATTTAAGTATTAGCTTTGGATAATATAGGATATCGTTTTGAGATTTCTAATGGATTGTTGTCCTTTAGTTTGAATGGTATTTTATTTGGAATTTCAAGATTATATAACGGATTATATGTTCTTGATTTGAACAATAAGGATATTCTCAACGTTGAAACTAAGAAAGCTAAACATAGCGAACAAAACCATACATACCTCTGGCATTGTAGATTGGGTTATGTTAATTTGACTCGCATTGCAAAACTTCAAAGGGATGGAGTTTTGGACCCTTTTGACTTCCAGTCGTTTGAGGTATGTGAGTCATACCTTTTAGGCAAGATGACCAAGTCACCTTTCACAAGAAAAAGTGAAAGGGCTATTAAACTATTAGGCATCATCCATAGTGATGTATGTGGTCTACTAACAGTTGAAGCCAGAGGTGGATATCCTACTTCATCACATTTACCGATAATTTCAGTAGCTATAGTTATGTCTACCTCATGAGACATAAATCTAACGTCTTTGATAAGTTCAAAGAATTCAGGAATTAAGTACAAAATATGTTGGGTAAAAATATCAAAGCTCTTCGGTCGGATCGAGGACGTGAATACTTAAGCTTAGGGTTTTCTGAATACCTGAAGGAATGTGGGATAGTATCACAACTCACCCCTCCGTATACACCCTAACACAATGGAGTGTCTGAAAGGAGGAATATGACCTTACTTGATATGGTTAGGTCCATGATGAGTTTTACTGATTTACCTGTATCATTCTGGGGTTATGCCCTAGAGACTACGACTCACATTATGAATCGTGTGCCGTCAAAGTCTGTAGACAAGACTCCATTTGAACTATGGAATGGGCGAAACCCAATTTGTCTTATCTAAGGATTTGGGGTTGCGAAGCTTATGTCAAGAAATTGAGTTCAAACAAGCTAGGCCCAAAATCCTACAAATGTATATTTGTGGGTATCCTAAAGAGACCAAAGGATACTATTTCTACCATCCAAAAGAGTGCAAAATTTTTGTTGCTCGTACTGGTGTCTTCCTAGAAAAAGAATTTTTTTCTAAGAAGTACTAGTGGGAGAAAAGTAGAACTCGATGAAGTTCTAGAGCTACAAGATATACTAGACAAAGGACAGAAAGATGTGCCACAAGCAGTGGTTGAATATCAGGAGGAGGTTACTCCACAACTTGTGGATCAAAGTGAACTACCTCAAGTAGCATAGGAGCTACATAGATCTGGGAGAATACGCCATGAGCTTGAGAGATATGATTATCTCCTGACTCAACATGGAGACGTACTTGTCTACCAAGACGATGAACCCATAACCTATGAAGACGCTATATCGGATCCAGATTCCATTAAATGGCTTGAAGCCATGAAATCTGAGATGGACTCCATGTACCAGAACCAAGTATGGTCTCTAGTGGAACCACCTGAAGGGGTAAAACCCATAGGGTGTAAATGGGTCTTCAAGAAGAAAATCGACATGGATGGTAAGGTGCACACTTGTAAAGCACGACTGGTTGCCAAAGGTTTCAAACAAATTCATGGTATTGACTATGAGGAAACCTTTTCGTCGGTTGCCATGATTAAATCCATCCGGATTATGCTTGCGATTGCTGCATATCATGATTATAAGATTTGGCAAATAGATGTCAAAATGGCTTTCATAAACAGAAACCTCGAAGAGGATGTGTATATGACACAACCCGATGGTTTCGTTCTTGATGGGCAAGTTGAGAAGGTATGCAAGTTGCAGAGATCTATTTATGGACTCAAGCAAGCTTCAAGGAGCTGGAACATTCATTTTGTTGAAGTCGTAAAAGAATTCAGTTTTATCAAGAATGAAGATGAGCCTTGTGTTTACAAGAAAGTGAGTGGGAGCGCAGTAGCATTCCTAGTGTTGTATGTCGATGACATACTTCTGATCAAGAATGATATACCGAACTTGCAGTCGATAAAGAGTTGGTTCTCCAAGTGCTTCTCCATGAAAGACTTAGGAGAAGCAGCTTACATCCTCGGAATAAAGATCTACCAAGATAGATCACGTAGGTTGCTTGGCCTAAGTTAGAGTACATACATTGACAAGGTACTGAAGAGATTCAGTATGGAAGAATCCAAGAAGGGATTTCTTTCAATGTCATATGGTGTCTATCTCTCTAAGGATATGTGTCCTAAAACACACGATGAGAGAGATATACTGAAGAGGATCCCATATGCATCAGTAATTGGATCCATCATGTATGCCATGTTATGTACTCGGATTGATGTTTCATATGCGTTAAGCACTTGTAGTAGATATCAATCGGATCTAGATGAGTTTTACTGTATAGCTGTCAAGAACATCCTTAAGTACCTGAAGAGGACTAAGGACATGTTCTTGGTTTATGGAAGGGAAGATGAGTTTACTGTAAGAGGATACAGTGATGCTAGTTTCCAAATGGATAAAGATGATTATTGATCGCAATCAGGGTTTGTATTTTGTCTCAATGGGGGTACAGTGAGCTGGAAGTGCTCCAAGCAAAGCACTGCAACGGACTCTACAATGGAGGCTGGGTATATTGCATTATTTGATGCGGCCAAAGAGGTAGTCTAGATTAAGAAGTTTGTCACCGAACTTGGTGTGGCTTCTATGATTGTTGATCCAATAGATATCTATTGTGACAACAATGGAGCAATTGCTCAAGTAAAGGAACTACGGTCTCACTAGAAGTCCAGACACATAGTCAGACATTTTCATCTCATTAGAGAAATGGTAGAGAGGAAAGATGAACAGATCAGTAAAGTGCATACTGATGACAATCTCGCCGATCCACTAACGAAGCCTTTGTTGCAGCAGAAGCATGAAAAACACTTAAGGTCATTCGGTATTAAATACATGAATGATTGGCTATAGTGCAAGTGGAAGATTGTTAGAGTAAGTGCCCTAGAGCCGATCAATTATTGTAATATTGATCTATAATAAACGTTTATTTATCAATAAAAGGCATATTCTTCTATATCATGTATATAATGATATATGTCCTTAGGATGGTTGGTGTGTTGTCACAGGCAACCAAAATTAAAACCTAAAAACACATGTAGTAGTGTGAGTAAGGATCGTTCCCACAGAGAGTGTCTAGCCGAGTTTTATGTTACGTGAACAAGGTTGGGGGGTTTGAGTAAAACGGAAACGAATTCAAGAAAAACAATTCAAATTAATCAATCAAAATAACAAACCTTGGTCTAAGTCAACATCCACCATCAAAATTTTACAACTGATCATCGATGCAAGTATATATCAATTCATACTTTGAGTATTCACCGTTAGAACTATTTTCCTATCTCTCCTTAGTTGTAGTTAATTAGAAAACAAGCGATCTAATTAATCTTACTACTAAACAACCCTAGACAAGCGCTAAAGGTTTAATCTAGTAGCGGCCTTAAGGGCTAGAGAAATCAATGAAGCTGAACAACACAAACACAAGGGTTGTATTTAATTTAGTTGAATGTTCTTCTTAAGATTTAATGATTCCTGATGCAGCAAATTCTTAAACCTTAACTACTCACAAGTTAGAGGGATCAAACAATTACGAATTTGATATTTAACTTAGCAGTAGATTGCAACAAATAATAAACTAGTAGGTCTCCTAGTAATTAAATGAAACAATCATGAAAATAGGCATAGAAGAACATCCAATACTCAAAACATATATTGAACACTAAAAAAAACAGATTAGATCTCACAGTTTTATTGATTCTAAGGCTTCCGTTTCCTTCGACCAAGTTATAAAAGTTTTAGCCACTCATGGCCATAATCAAAACTCAAAAGAGAAAAATTGCAGAAGAGAAGAAGGAGAGGTGTGCGTGTTTTTTTTTAGTCTGATCTCTCTCTGTCCCCTTTAAAATATCCAATTCAAATCTTTTTAATCTACTAAATCTCCTAAAAATATTCTAATATCCTAAAATAACATTTATCCTAGTCTGATTAATTGAAAATAAAATAAAGTCCTAATATAAAATAGGAAAATGGTGTTTCCAACTGTAATTGCGTGCACCAGGTCTTCAAAACTTCCAATAATAAACTGCCTATTTGACTTGCATGACAAGGCGGAATGTTCCAGAACGTCAACAGTGCAGGTACGTCAACTTCAAGCCCAATTACAACCTTTATGCAGCGCGTATCTCTCCAAACTCAAAATGAAAGTTGTAGATATCTTTCTTCTAGTTCTATAGAATTTTGAATCATCTTAATCAGAGCTCGGATGAGAGAGTTATTCCTAGATTACGAAGCAATGTCGAAACTATCTGAATTCACCTAATTAGTTTTGTTTTGCATTTAACGCCTCCATTTGCATCCCAAATCAAAATAGAATAATAATAAGTACATTTAGGCAACAAATAAGTATAAAAGACTAGACATTAAGGGGGGTAAGGCTATCATAGTGTTGAACGACTCTGTCGAAAGGCAGTGACTGATCTCACTTGTCAAGGTTGTTTGCTGACAACCTGGTGCAACGCATGGGTGCTTGCTAGAGGCAAGTTCACTGGACAGACCCACCAGAGGATTCCATATGGATGGTAACTCTAGTGTCTATAGAATAAATCCTCTAACAGATTGTGGTGCATGTGATCCTTAGACTTGAGAACATCGGAGCACCTTGTGCACCAATCGGTGTAGTTTGACACTAGCCCAACGTAGTTCTATTCAAAGCTATCAATACATTAGTGATTGGCTACATTGAGAAGTGTATCGAGACTATCGTGAATCGACAAAGGGTTCATCAATCTTGGGTATAGGAGAAGTTATCTCACTGGGTAATTCAGTAAATGGCAATTACACTAAATCTGTAGCCGCAGTGGGATTGAGTTGATGCTCAATCCAATTTAACATTCTTGTCATTGGTCCAATAACTAAATACAGACATGTCGAGGATATCTGAGGTTGACACTATTTCTGTACCTCAGTCTCGATGAGATAACAGTTGATGAAAGGATTTGATTACATAGTAACCATACCATTGACAAGCTGCGGTTTCGCTAAATCTGAATCTATCGGGTGGTCATGATGCCTTGCTAGGGGCCAATCTTGGTCTGTGTGTAGTGAGACGATTAATTGGTGTTAATCGCGATACTACACACTTTTTATATGATTAGGAGCCTACGGGTTACACACTTAGAAGATAATTTAAGAATCAATTTGTGAGAAGGGTATTTTCGTCTTTTAGGACGAAAAGGTATTTTGATAATCTCACAGTGCAATTAAATTTGCTAAGGTTGTTGTCTGTCTTTAATTTTAATATTAAAATTAAATTAGTGAGATTATATTTAAATATATATCTCTGTATATATTTAAATGAATTATTATTATTAATTAAATGTTAATATATTATTATATATTAATTGATTTTAATTATAATAATAATTAATTAATTAAAATACCATAAAGGGTGTGTTTGGTTGCAAGGGTGAACTAGGGTTGGAGCCCATGGTTATTCCTAAGTGGAATAGGGTTTTAATTGTTACACTATATAAGTGCAACTTAAAATTAAAACAAAAGAGAATTATTCATTCAATTAAAACCCTAGCCACCTTATCTCTCTCTCTCTCAAGAAGAAAACTTTTCTTGTTATTTTTTCTTGATTCTTGAAGGCCTTGATTGTTCTAGCAAAATAATCAAGGGTTTTGCGGATTATCTTCGTGTGGACTTCCATGAGTGCAATCCTACTTTGGATTGATTAGTGAAAAATCACGTGAACAGTAGACGGTGAACAGTAATTGTGAATAGTATTCCTGTCCGAAATTAAAGATATTCGATGGAGCCTCAAAACGTACGTAAGTATTCTAATCCTTGAATGGATTTACTTTATACAAATTTTTGTTTATAAACATGTAAACGGTATAATCTATACTCGGATCTAGGCAAAGAAAGGTAATTGACTTACTGATTGAATTTTTGTTTTCCACTACAAATGGTAGATCATTTACTTACACTTCATTGCTCTGTGAAAAATAGAGAGAATCGTAGTATTTTGTGTGCAGAAGAAGAAGTTAAGAGTTTTCAATCAAAAACTCTTATACTGAATGGCAGAGATAGTGGTAAGGCAGTTACCATAACATAATCCACTCAATATTCAAATTGGGTGCGTCCCATCATGGGTGTCCCACCCATATCCAATATCTCCCACTCACACATGATGAGACTAATTCTCTCTACGCTTCTACAAGGTTCATACTTTAGTAAATATGTTGTGTGACCATGCATATATCAAGAGCACATTAGTCATATATATGTTAGGAATACATAACTTCTCGAATTGTGGAACTTGGGTTGTATGTAATATGCAATACCCTAGATTACTTATCACATTTTTCTCTTACTGTCTCATTTATAATAAACATCAGTTGTATTCATAATTATATTTTGTCCTTACATAAAAAACAAAAACATAATTGGTCGACCAATGAATACACATGATTATAGTATGATAATCCAAAATTGTAATCTTCCTCTTTTCTCGATTCTTGCAACTTTCATTTCATTTGCTTTTCCATAAATGTTCTAGTAGATTGAATTTATCTTAATCTTTTGGCAACACTCTAAGATAGCAATCATTAAATAAGGTTTTCAAGAATCAGAATAGAGTAATAAAGGTACGCTATGAGATTTTGTTCTTAAAATCTCAAGGTCTCACACAATGTTAAAGTTGAGATTTTGACTTTCATTACCCTTTTGGTCAATATTTTGCGCATGTGGTATGAATCACATGCTACAACATTTCCTCTTTTCCCATGGAGTGCATGTCTCCTTTTTTTTTTTTTTTTTTTTTTTTTTTTTTTTTTTTTATTGTAAATGTCGTACAAATTTTAGTTCAGACATACCTAATGTCTAACTTGAGTTCACTTTACGTACTTTTAATTCATCAGAACTCTAATCTGGCAATTAGACAGATAAAGTGATAAATTTTGATAACTTATCACTTATGGTCATATTTCATTATGACATTATTTCTATTTTAGTTTAGGCAATGTTAAATATTTTAAGCTTAACTCTCTATTATCACATAGATAATAAGCTTAAAAATATCTCATCTTCATTCCCACAAAGTGATTAAGGCGATTGCTTGTGTGAGAAGGCCAATCTTTCAACTGTCAGACATGCTTTTCAAAAAAAAAAAAAAAAATATATATATATATATATATAACCTCTTTATAGTCATAATGGTGGGACTAACTAATTTTATTACTATAAGGAAGTTATAACTTAATAGAGGTGTAGTTAAAAAAAATTCTTATTTCAAAATTCATGTTTATTAGGATTTCAATTCATGTTTTAATAATATTAGGGTTTCAATTCAGTGCTTCAATTGCCTGCTTTTGAAACGGATAGAAGATCGTGTTTTGAAACCAACAAAGATAATTGTCCTTGATAGAATTGTAAACGCAATTGCTGCATGACAACTGATGTGAAGCTATAGACAATTGTCAATTGTTTTAAGCATTACAAAATTAGGACCCCCAATGTCGATGAATTGCAAGTTATAAATGAAGTGGATGAGGCGAATCAAAGAGTCATCGTAAAATTGAGTAATCAGATTCGATAACTTCGCTACACTTAATCGAATGAATATTAATGTCTTCCTTAATCATCCATATGAGTAAAAAATCATGTATATTTTAACAAAAGAAGAAATCATTTCTATAATTAAACAAGAAGAGAAATGAAATAATTATGAGGATGATAGTACGGAAATACAAAAAAATTTCATGTCAAGAAGCTCTAAACATGCTTGAGAAGTTAGACATATTTTAGCTTTAACAAGAAAATGTTCATGCTAGATAATGTACCCGCAAGTTAAAAGATGTAATAATAGCTCTAAAGCATAAATTATTGTCCCAAACAACTTCAGATAAATATTTTATTTCATCTTAAACCTTTAATGTAACATACCATATTTTTTTTTCTTTTTTTGCAATATACAAATAATTATTGCTATGTAGAGGCAACTTTCCTTAAGAAGGGAATTAGAAAAATTATCACTTATTACAATGTAGAGTTTATTCTTATTGATAACTATCCCAAATTGAGAATATAATTTTTTATGACTATGTAGAGTTTATTCCTATATAAAGTATCACTATAGAGAGGTTTTACTGTATATATATAGTAAAACCTCTCTATAGTGATACTCCTTCATGTATGTTCCATAATAAACGCAATTGAACATTGACAATATTGTTATTTAATATTGATAAGATAAATGTGAACATTTTTGGGAAATCTCAAAGTATGAGTACATTCAACATCTACGTAAGCCTAGAGATCTAATATGTCTATTAAAAGTATCTCTTGGTATAGGCTTTGTAAATGGATCCGTGACCGTGTCATGCGTATATATGTACTTCATGTTCATCTCCTTTTGTGCCACCAAGTCTTACACAAAATTGTATTTGATATCGATGTGTTTCATTTTATCATGATATTTGGGATCCTTAGTGTATGCTATTGCTACTTGACTGTCATAGTTTATTCTTACTGGTTCAATAGCAACATTAATTATTCCCAGATGATTCATGAACTGTCTTAACCAAACGGCATCTTGCACTGCAGCTGAAAATGATACAAACTCAGCCTCCATGGTAGATAAGGCTATACATAATTGTTTCTTACTGCTCCAAGATATGGTCCCGCCATTTAGTAAGAAAACATATCCGGAAGTAGATTTCATTTCATCTAAATCTCCTACCCATTCAGCATTGGTGTAGCCTCTCAAGTGTAAATCAGTTCCTTGATAACATAATGAGTAATCAACTATTTCCTTTAGATATCTTAAGATTCTTTTCACTGCTTTCCAATGTGCTTGTCCTAGGTCAGATTGATATCTGCTTACCAATCCAACAGCATAACAGATGTCGAGTCTTGTGCACATCATGGAGTACATGAGACTTCCAACAACACTTGTATAAGGAACATTCTTCATTTGTTCCTTTTCTTGTGGAGTCTTCGAACACAATTTACGACTCAAAGTCTCCCCTTTCGTGGTTGTCTATAGGTTGACAATCTTGAATATGAAATCCTTTAAGAAGTTTCTTAATGTATGGTTCTTGTGAAAGAGATACTAATTTCCTTCAGCAATCTCTTGAAATCTTTACTCCAAGAATATATGCAGCTTCACACATATCTTTCATCTCAAAATGAGATGATAATCATCCTTTGATTTCATTGACAAATCCTTTATCATTTCCAGCTATAAGTATATCACCAACATATAATGATAATATAACAAATTTGTTATTGGATCTCTTTGTATATACACAGTGATCTTCATCAATCATTTTGAAATCATACGACATTATTGTATTATGAAATCGAATATACCACTATCTTGAGGACTGCTTGAGGCCATAAATTGACTTTAAAAGTCTACACACTTTGTGTTTTTGACCTTCTCTGATAAAACCTATTGGTTGTTCCATATAGATTTCTTCTTGTAATTCTCCATTGAGAAAAGCAGTCTTTACATCCATTTGATGCAATTCAAGATCCAAGTTAGCAACTATAGCTAGAATGAGTCCAATTGAGGTAACCGCACAACAAGCAAAAAAGTTTCTTCATAATTTATTCCTTCTTCTTATGTATACCCCTTCGTGACTAAGTGAGCTTTGTATCTTTCAATACTGTCATCAACTTTACGATTGATTTTGAGAACCCATTTGTTTCCAATGGCTTTGCGTCCTTTCGGTAAATCAACCAATTCCCATACTTGGTTTGATTTAATAGACTCCATTTCTTTGTCCATTGCTTTCATCCATTTTTCCTTAGAAGGGTATTTGAGAGCCTCATTTACATTCCTTGGCTCTTCTTCATCTTGCGGAGTAACAAAAAAATTACCCCTTCAATCTCAAATTGTCGACATGGAACTTGCTTCTTGTTTGATCGATGTATTAGAGATTGATTGTTGTTACTCCCACTTGGACTAGTTATCATAGTTGGATTATCAATAGGGAATGATGGAGGATCTGAAATTGATTCATCAACTTCCATATCGCTCCCATTGGGATGTAGTATAACCAACTGGTTTTCGGTAGCAAAATTACCTTGGTCTTGCGTTTCATATAGAAAGAAGTCTTGACCTATCTCTACATTCTTAGGAAAACCAGTTTCTAAGAACGTGACAACTCGTGATTCAAACTCAATGATGCTACCACTTTCTTGGTCTACTATGAAGATGTATCCCTTTAAATGTTCTGAGTATCTTATGAAGATACATTTCTCCCCTCTTGGACCTAGTTTTCCATATTTATAGGAAGGGTCATGAACATAGGTAGCACATCCCAATGGCTTCAAGGAGACTTAAATCGAGTTTCCGATTTGTCCATAACTCATATGGTGTAGTAGTAATAGATTTGGAGGGTACTCAGTTGAGGATATATGTGGAAGTCAATAAGGCATTACCCCAAAAGGCGATGGGCAGGTTTGCCTGTGCCATCATAGACCTCACCATCTCAAGCAGGGTTCTATTTCTTTTTTCTATAACACCATTTTGTTGTGGAGTTCTTGGAATAGTTAATTGACTTTCTATTCCCAGTTCATCACAAAAATTTATGAATTGATCAGATAGATATTCACGACCACGATCGGTTCATAGAACTTTTATCTTTTTATCTAATTGATTATCAACTAAGTTTTTAAACTTCTTAAAGCATTCTAAAGCTTCATATTTATGAGAGATAAAAAAAACATAACCATATTGGGTGAAATCATCTATAAATGTGATGAAATATATAGCCACATGTCCAGCCCTCACATTCATTGGACCACATATGTCAAAATGAATTAATTGCAATGGAACTTCAGCTTTTATCGCTTTTCCAAATGGTTTTCTTGATGTTTTTCCAACTAGGCAATGTTCACAAGTAAACAAGTCTACTTTTTTTAAGGTTCCTAACAAGCCTTCTCTTGCTAGTATATTCAATGTTGGCCAATGTGGCCAAGCCGTGCATGCCATACATTCAAATCATCATTATTAGAAGATGTAATAAAGGAAAAATAAAACCTAATTTGATAAGTTCTAACAAGGAAATCAAATTTCAATGAATATCGGGTGCATATTACACGTCATGTAGGTATAGGATTCAACCTCCACGCATGATCAATTTGCATGTGCCGATCCCTTTAACTTCCACTTTTGAATTACTACCGACATATATCCACTTTGTTTCCCATGGTATTCATCGAAATTCCACAAAAGCACTCCTGTCTTTTGCTATATGGTCTGCTACTACTGAATCTACAGTCCACAAAGGATAAGATTCAGTTAGAAAAATAGAACTGGAAACATTTATAAAACTTTCTTTTGCAAACAAGTAATTTACCTTCTTCAGCTCACTACAATTGCAAGCAAAATGTCCCTTGTTGCCATAGTTATAGCATTTCACCTTTGCTATGTTTCTCTTCCTGGCATGATGCTTTCCTTTTCTGTGTTTATAAAACTTTCTTTTCTTCCCTTGAGCCTTATTAGTATTGCCTTTTCTTTGGGATCCACCTTGGAATTTACGCTTAAATCCCTTCCCACCATGTGAACTGAAACTAGTCATATACACATCAGTATTTGCCTTACCTGCATTAAGGCGATCTTCTTCCAGTTCCAGATGTCGTGTGGCATCTTCTAAATTTTTTATGCTCTCATTGTGGGTAAGGTGTATCTTCATGTGTTCCCAATTTTGAGGCAATGATCTTATAACAGCTTGAACTTGTTGTTCATCAGTTCGGACATGACCTGTATCCCTCAACTCACTAATCATGTTTGACAAGTGCCTGAAGTTCGACAAGAATGTTTTTAGATGTAGATGCCATTTCTAAAAAAAAAAAATATTACACATTGGATAATGCATGTTATTCAATGCTCGGACATACATATATTTAATTAATTATAGTAATAATAATTGTATATTAGATTTGGAATCAAAAGTTAACTATGTCAACAATCATCATCCAAAATTCTAATCTCGAATAATCATAGATATAATTAATTGCAATTCTAAAAATAATATTAAGACATAATCATATAAGTATAATTCAACATAAATTCACATAGAATAAAAAAAATTCAAATTTTATTAAAATATATACATATATAACTAATTCCATTACATAAAAAAAAAAATTCAACCCAAAAAAAAAAAAAAAAAAAACTAAATGTACTACCACATCCCATAAACTGGGAAGTATCTGATAAGTCTTATCCTAAGGTCTTTATCTAACTTGTAAGTGATCCTAGGCAAGGGAACTCCTAATTTCTTGTGATATCCTTTACGAGTGGAGACTCCAATAGATGCACTAGCCGTCTTTCTAGCACCCCAATCTATGTACTCCTTGATGTAGTTGTTGACTAAACGTTTATAATCTTTATCGTCATCTTTAGGGTTTTGAACTTTCAACTTGTTCCAAACCAGATCAAGGAGACCAACGAGACTAGGGTAATTAAGAGTCTCCATTAGGACTTTGTATTTCAACTCATCTATAATTAATCCCCATTTCCAAACAATTTCTTGTATCTTTTAATTCACATGAATAAAATGATTTACTAGTTGCACCAACTCATCCTCTATGTCTCTTAATATTAAGGTGTGAGTTTGTAGAATTCTAATAATGTTCATAACCCTTTCCTTATGAGCGGGTGTTCTAGCAGTCATTGTACGACTATAACTTAACATTTTTCTGTAACAAATACAAAAAAAAAAATTATATTCATTTATCAAATAAAGCTTACTTACATTTGTTAAATAATATATTTATACGTGTTTATGGCTTAATAACTAAAAATAGACTTGCAATATCACACCAGGTATGCATTTTATTCTTTAAAGAAAAGGAAATGACACCTTTAGAACCATCCACGCGTCAGCAGGAGCCTCCAAGCGCCTCATCTCAACTCCAAGTTGGTTTGACCCATTTCACCCTTGATCGGGTCAACTTGACCCGATTTGGCCCATTGACTTTGTTTGACTACTCATTTGACCATATGGGTCGGGTGACCCGATATACCTTTGACTGGGTTTGACTAACCCGTTTGAGGTTTTAGGTCTAATACTCGGGTCAACTTGGCCCGTTTTATTTTGTTTTGGGTTGGGCCTAGGCTGAATATAATGGATTTTCAAGAATGGCTAACACAAAGTAAAATGTAGCCCAATGGTTAGGGAGTTGGGCTTTGTACTTGAGACTTTGGGTTTAAGTCTCACCAAACTCATTTTTTTTCTTCAACAATATTATACAAATGACATGTTGTATGGAAGGCTGAAAATAAGATGACGTGTCGGCCAATATGGGTATCTTTAATCTCTATCTGGTCTGCAACTTGGTATCCGACCCGAAAATAACCCATTACGAACCCAAATCTTTAAAGAAGCACAACTAAGCTATTTTAACTCCATTTTTTGTGATTCAAAAGTCATTCTCTTCATAATTCTATAAAGAATCTAATAATCTAATTATTATTCCTAGAAAACAATTTTCAGGCATTAAAAAAAAATACAGAACTAAACTTTAAAAAAATATGCAGAATGCTTTAACATAATAGCACAAAAATTAAAAATGCAAATCATGGCTCTGATGCCATTGTAAGAAAACTAAGAATAACAAATATTCTATTTCTATCCCAAGATCATATTAGTATAATCATTATTGCAATCACATTAACATAATATACGAATTGCAATAAATAACATTATAACATAAATGTCTGACAGGCTATTCGCAAGTATACGAAATTGCACAAGTAATAAAGCTCAAGTAAATAAGTGTCGAATCCCAAGAGAACTAATTATCAAGTACCAAACTAATCTATCTAATTGCTATTTGATAAAACATAATTTTAAGAATGATTTAATGAAAAATAAAACAAACTAAAAACTAAACAAAAACAGAATTTTGTTAATACTTTGGTAAAAATATCAATATGACTAAACCTAGGGCACATATTTCACACCAATTTAATCTTATGCATTGACAATTATTGCTAACCTAATTAAGCTTATTCTAAAGGCCAATTTCCCTAATATTTCACTAACTCTCTCTTGAACAATTAGCAAATTAACCCTTAAACAACAACCCAAAATATCTCTAAAGTGGATTTAGAAGCTAAGAGATCATTAAGTTCTATGGAATTTACCAAAGCCTCATGGATCACAGTAACCTATCTCTAGCGTTCGCTCAATCTATGGTTTTATTACTTTAGACTAATCAGGTTTCATCTCTCAATTTCAACCCAATCCATGATATCACTCAACTCTCAGATCCTTAAGAATTGAAAGCATTACACAATAATAAAACTTAGAATTAATGCTCAATTAAAATTAACAACAATAAATTCAACACATATTCATAAATTGGGCTATATCTTTAGCCCTAGAAAAGAAATTTAGTTCATAATTAAAATACTAAAAACAACCATTGTATTCAATAACATGAGTTCAAGAAAGAAAATAGAAAAACTTCTCTAATTGGTGATCGAAAACTGCAAAAATTTTGATCTCCAAAATAGTAGTCGCTCTTTCTCCTTCTCTAATCTCCATAAAAACTTACTAAAGACCCTTAATTATAGTGCTAGGGTTTGGAGGTTAATTAGGAAAGAATTAAATGCCTTAGACAAGTCAGATTTGGACTAGGAAAATAAAACAGCCTAAACAAGCCCGTAATTCATCGCTGCAACAACATAAAAGGTCATTGTGGCAATTGTTCTTTCAATCCCACGACTCTGGAATCTTTCGAATTTGATGAAGTCATTAACATAAACTTTGTAGCCCTCTAAATAAGATTTCCAATGTCATAAGAATCATTGAATTCCGATTTCGATAGCTCAAGTTATGATCAAAATATTGAAATATGCTCATCTTGAAGAATTTCCAAGTTTTAAGTCTCATCTTCAACGCATCATAACTTTCTCATTTCAATTCCGATTCTTGCACTGTTTGTTCCTACTCGTCATAAATTCCATCGACATCATCGTTCTTCATTCAAGCATTAATTACAACCTGAAAATACTCAAAATACACCTCATGATCCCATAAAAGGTATTTATGAAGTAATTAACTCAAATTTTACAGTTTAAACAATTTTTCTCACAAATAATCCAATTGAATAACTAACAAAACACGTATTTTCAAGCTCTTATCAGTACCTTTTGTAGATACCCAAGTAATTCTTCAAAACCACACAGATTGACAGAACGTAATTGGAGAGTATCTTCACTGCTTTATGAAAAATAGAGAGAATCGTAGTATTTTGTGTGTGGAAGAAGAAGTTAAGCGTTTTCAATTAAAAACTCTTATACTGAATGGCGGAGATAGTGGTAACTACCAAAGGCAGTTACCACAGTGCAATCCATTCAATATTCAAATTGGGTGGGTCCCATCATAGGTGTCCCACCCATATCCAGTAGAAACTAATTTATTTAGTCAGTAATAATTGATTAGTCCAAGATTGTTTATTATTTCTGCGACTAAAACTTCAGTGGCAAATAGGATTACATTTAAGAGCAACGTTGCTGCTCCTTGTAATTCACTGGTGAACACATTGAACATCAACAAAATAAGAGAGACACAATACAAAAATGTGGATCAATAACACCAATTATCTTCATTGCATATAAAGTCAATAGTCCATACATGAATTTTTTTGCAACAAGAGCAATAAAAATCCAGAAATGCACTGTCATGTGTGCATAACCAAAAACAAAAGCATGCACCCATCATTTTCATCAATATATATCTATCTATGCATAACTCCAACTTACAAAATGCCCACCCCATGTACACCATCTAAATATATGCGCAAGCAATCCCAAAAAGTCCAAAAAAAACCTATCATATCCCCATGTCAGAATATGTACTGCCCACACAACAAAAAAAAATTAACCATCAATGTTAGCATCTCAAACGTTACCAGTTGGGGTTCTAGACGCAGCTGATGCAGATGATGATGACTTATCATCAGTTGTAGATAGAGTTTGTAGTGGATGTGGAGTGGTAGCAAGTTGTGCATGTGTAGTTGCTATAGTCATGTGATTCATCATCTCAAACATTTTTTGATGTTGTTCTTTCAGCAATTTGGCTTTATCCTTCAGTTCTTCAAATATTATGAGCTGCTTCTCCAAATCATGAATCTTTTTTTTTTTTTTTTTCAACTGTGTGCCTTAGCTCTACTGCATCTATTGTATCTTGTTGCTGAGTCATTGAGAATGCAAAATTCTGGTTGAAGTCGGAAGCTTTACCAAGCTTTCTTCACATAGTTTAGCTTCAGATCTTTCACTTTCCCCTGCTTGGGTTTCCTCTTGCATCTCAATCATTTTCTCCTGCCATCAATTCATACCATAAGCAATAAGTCCATCAAGAATTTGGGATTCAATAGATACAATATAATAACGTTTAACACAATTTATTTAATGCATATAGTGTGAACACCTCATGTGCATCTCATCCATTCTCTGTGGTGCAGTTAATAGCTGAGGTTTAACATGGTCAAACTTATACAATAGTTACGTAAATATTCAGAGTTTATATGAATTATATGCATAATGTCTCACCCTCTTCTTCAACATAAACATCAGTAAGAAATTAAGAAGAAAATCAGTTGGATTTACTTTCTATTTCAGATCTCCACCAATATGCATCTCCACGAATACACATCTCATCCACTAATATCTCATGAATGAAATTTATACGTAAATCAATCATGATTGTGCTAAGTTTTATTTCTTCTTTTTTGGCTATATAGAGAACACTTTAAAACAGACAAAGTTTTCATTTATTTAGAATTGTCAGGTTGCTTTCTAACAATAAAATGTGTTTAATATTAGATGAGTATAGATTGAATCATCTATTCTATTATCTATATCTTCATGTAATATCTATATTTCATTAGATGTTGATAGGTGAAATGGTTGATTCTTGTTGATATATCATTATTCTTATATTAAATTTTTGTTTTATAGCTGGTGTAGTGCTTAGCTTCTTATTTACTTAGAAGCTTTAAGTGCTTTCACACATTTACTGAATCTTAATGGATTTGGACGCTAAATGCTAATGGTGGAATTGTGCAGGTTTCCCCTTTTTATTTTAATTTTTTCTTTTCCTTGAATTAGTAGTGGGGACATTAAGAAATTTCATAATATTATTTTCAGAACTAGTGTTGAGGTATGAGCTTTAAGTAATTAATGTTTTAAAATAAAAGAAATGAAAAATTATTGTCTACTTATTAATAATTAGGGGTGAGCGGTTCCGGGTATCCTGCATTTTTTTGGGGAACCAAAACAGGAATCGAGACCCGCAAGTTCCTAGGAAAAGGAACCGGAACCGAAACCAACAAGTTCCGGTTCCTTACCCGGTTACCCTATAAAAAATCAGTTACACCCCTATTAGTTTAAAAAATAACAAAGACACCTCAAAATTTTACAAATACACCCCTGACAAATTAAGAAAACCTTAAAATTATAAATATATATTTTACAAAATAGAGTTATGGAATTAATTTTGGGAATTAAAATTTATTAAACTTTATTATCCAAAAATACAAATATTATATAATATTATAATTACTAGAGTGAAAATAAAGTTAAATTAACATTAATTGTGAATTTGTGACAAAAGAATAAAATTAAATATTAATATTAATATGATCTATGAATCTTTAGTTAAATAATTAGAATGACTCTAACTTTAAGTCTATTTAATGATTTCTTAATATATCGTGACTCATGAGGCATGAGTTGTCATAATCATTTAACTAAGTAATGTAATAATTTAGTAAATTAATAATGTTTATAATGTAATGTTATAACTAATTAAGTAATCATACTATAAATCTATAATATAATGTTAAAATTAATTAAATTTCTAATCATTTAATTAAGTAATGTACTAATGTAATAAATTATCAATGTTTATAATGTAATATTATAATTAATTAGTTAATCATATAACTATATTGTAATGTTATAATTAATTAAGTAATCATAATATAAAATTATAATATAATGTTATAATTAATTAAATTTCTAATCATTTAATTAAGTAATATACTAATGTAGTAAATTACTAATATTTATAATGTAATGTTATAATTAATTAACTAATCATACTATAAATTTATAATTTAATGTTATAATTAATTAAAATTTTCTAATCATTCAATTAGGTAATGTATTAATGTAGTAAATGATTGATTTTATAATGTAATGTTATAATTAATTAAATTTTTAATCATTTAATTAAGTAATGTATATATGTAGTAAATTACTAATGTTTATAATGTAATGTTATAATTAATTAATAATTAAGTAACATTTAACTAGTAATATACTAATGTTTATCAGTTTATCATATATAATTAATTAATTTCTAATTTACTATAAATATACTTAGAACTTGATAATTGAAGTAAATAACTAAATATTATTCAATCAAATATATTATTTTATTTAAAAATAATTCTTTTAATAACATTAAAACACTTTTAATTGGATCCTAATTCCAATTATAATTTATACATTTAATTAATCAAAATTTTAATATTACAATATATTTAAGGTTTTTTATATGTAAAATTTTTAATATATTAATTTGATTAGGTTATTATAATATATTAATTTTTTTTATATTAAGTACTATAATTTAATATTATAAGTAATTAAATTCTAATTATTTAATTAAGTAATGTACTAGTGTAATGAATTACTAATGTTTATAATGTAATGTTATAATTAATTAATAATTAGGTAATCATTTAACTAGTAATATACTAATGTTTATCAATTTATCATATATAATTAATTAATTACTAATTTACTATAAATATACTTAAAACTTGATAATTGAAATAAACAACTAAATATTATTCAATTAAATATATTATTTTATTTAAAAATAATTCTTTTAATTGGATCCTAATTCTAATTATAATTTATACACTTAATTAGTTAGTTATACCTGCCAATGTAGTTTTGTGCAATATCAGTTGGATGCTTTTATACTCTGTTTACATTTGAAGGCTTCTGAAATTTGGATTCTTGCATGTTAATTAGATTTACATTGATTTCTTTGTTTTAACTTTTTCTTCTGCAGGGTATTTCTGCTTGCAGTATGGTATGAAGGTTTGATAGACTAGTGATAGGGTAGATACCAACTCTGTTTTCAGATGCTTGGGATTTAAACCTATAGAAGAAATAATTACCCTTAAATAGGTGCTGAAATGCTTACTTATCTTCTTTTGTAAGTTGTATCATGACTTGTCTTCGTGATGTTAGGACCTAGAATCTTCTTGTATTTGTCTTGTCGACATTGAGTTATTTTGCTTATGTAAGTGATTGTCGAAACTGATGCTATTGATCTATCAGTAATTTATGGGTGTTGAAGTTATGCTTGTACTAAATTTTGTTTCTAAGTTTCTCATCTATTCTAATATTGCACTAAGGATAGCGTAGATGTGGTTGTTTGCGACAGTTGTACTCCAATTATGTTTGGCCTTATCATTTGCAAGTAGAAAGATGGGTGAGGATTACATATAAACTTTGGTGGATAGAAAAGATGATTAGGTTCACAGGTAAAATTCCAAACATTAGTAGCCTCTATATCATTTGATTGTATAATTTATGTTTATATCAAAACATTGTTTACTAATTACTAGACAAATAAGCATTGAATTGAGGAGTCTCTTGCGCAAGAAATTAAGTAATAATAGATTTAAGCTGATGAACTTACATGTAGCTCTCTTACTTGTTCATTAACGCACCCTTTCTTGGTGCTCCAACAAGTGTTGTGAAACAAGTGTGTTGGACCGACCGAATCCCCAAGTTGTTGTGCCTTAATA
Organism: Pistacia vera; assembly: GCF_008641045.1. NCBI lineage: Eukaryota > Viridiplantae > Streptophyta > Magnoliopsida > Sapindales > Anacardiaceae > Pistacia > Pistacia vera. Next base: position 512,591 of record NW_022196839.1, read on the forward strand.
GTTTATAAAGTCATTGATAACAAAAAAAAAAAAAAAAGAAAAAAAAAATAATAATAATAGAGTAGTAAAATTGCTGACAAAGTTGTTTTTTAGTGTAGATGACAAATTGTAAATATCTTTTCCTTTTTGTGCCAAATAAGGTTCTTTGAACCACCGAGGTGGTTGCACCTCAACTTCGAGCTATTCTTGGAATAAGTTTTTGACCGTTCCTAACAAATAATCAATAATTTGTTTATTACAATACACAGGAACATAAATGACAATATTTAACTAAATACCTGAAACTATTCACTTGAAAAAAGGTCACAGAGATATATCCAATCATCCTTATCTTTAATTTCTTCGGGCCTGTGCCATAATGCTTCCTCCTTAGTAGCATATATTTTGAATTTCTTGCGCAAAGCACTCCTGAAGTTATTGAATCTCTTACACATTCTGTGCTTCAGCCATATAAGTACATGGGGCTCATTGACATTGATGTCAAACTTGGTTTGAATTCATCATTAAATTAAATGCATTAAACTTTGCAGGGTACTAGATATTATCTTTATATGGAAGTATGAGGTAACAGATAAAGAGATGAAGGATATTACCATGATACGAGCAATCATTTGTTTTTCCACATTGTTGGGAACTTTTTTTCCAATTAAGAACTCTAACTGGGGCGTAGTTCCTCGCGACCATCTCTATCTTAGTGCTAAGCTTTTATGAATTCACTCCCATAGGTACTCCATCCTCTTTATAGAAGTCTACATGCAACTTCGCATTAGCTGTTTTCATGAGTTTTTCACATCCGACTCCTCTAGTCTTTCCTCTGACCTTTTTGATACAATATCCCTTACAAAGGACAAATGAATTCAACAGCTGTCGACATGCTTGCAACTAAATTGGATTCTCAAATGATAAACGAACATTGGAGACATGATCTGAAATCTAAGTACTTACTATTAGAGTAGATGCCCTAGAGCCAATCAATTATTGTAGAATTGACTCTTTCTAATAATGTTCATTGATCAATAAAAGGCATTTTATACTATATCGCGTAAATCATCATTGTATGTATTGATATATGTCCTTAGAATGATAGAACCGTGACGAGGGTATCAAGCATTTCAAATCTTGATAGTGAGAACCCTATATGGTGGCCATTCTAGAAACGTCCGTAGCCCTAGTATTGTTCTGAAGTAAGGGCACAAACAATACGGTAAGGCTATCATAGTGTTGGACGACCTTGTCAAAGGGCAGTGACTGATCTCACTTGTCAAAGTTGTTTGGTGACAACCTGGTGTAACACATGGGTGCTTGCTGTAGGCAAGTTCATTGGACTGACCCACCAGAGGATTCCATATGGATGGTAACCCTAGTGTCTATGGAAAAAATCCTTTAACGAATGGTAGTGCATGTGATCCTTAGGCTTGAGATCACCAGAGTGCCTTGTGCACCGATTGGTGTAGTTTGACACTAGCCTAACGCAGTTCTATTCAGAGCTATCAGTACGGTGGTGATTGGCTGCATCAAGGAGTGTATCAAGACTATGGTGGATAGACAGAGGATTCATTACTCCCGGGTACGGGAGCAGTTATCTCACGACCCATTTCAATAAATAGCAATGACACTAAAACTGTGGCCACAGTGGGATTGAGTTGTTGCTCTATCCAGTTTATAATACAGGTCATTGGTCTAGTAACTGAATACATAATATCGAGAGTAACTGAGGTTGACATTATTTCTATGTCACGGTCTCGTCGAGATAACATATGATGAAAGGATTGGATTGTACGGTAACCATATCGTTGACAGGTAGCTATTTCGTTGAATCCGAATCTATCGGATGGCCATGATGCCTTGCTAGGGGCCAATTTTGGTCTGTGTGTAGTGAGACGATTAATTGGTGTTAATCGCGATACTACACACTACCGGTATGATGAGGAGCCTACGGGTCACACACATAGAAGATAATTTAAGAACCAGTTTAGAAGAAGGGTGTTTTCGCCTTTTTAGGCGAAATGATATTTTTGTAATTTCACAGTGCAATTAAATTTGTTGAGGTCATAGCCTTTATTTAATTTGATATTAAAATTAAATATGTGAGATTACGTTTAAATATGTGTTCACATATATTTAAATTAATATATATATTGAAAATATATATTAATTGAATTTAATTGAGATAATGATAAATTAAAATTAAAATATCTTAAATGGGATGTTTGAAAACAAGGGGTGTTTGGGTTAGAGCCCAAGCCCATTCCATAATGGAATAGGGTATAGTGTGCACTATATAAGTGCACACTTTGTGAAATATTTTAATTCACTCATTCAATCATTGAAAGAAATATTTCCAGCCCCTTTTCCCTTCTCACGCCAGATTGCATTCTTTGCTAAAATCAAATACACTTTGTTTTCTTATTGGTTCTTAAAGGCTAAAGAATATCTAGCAAATCCATCTCTAGTTCCTTGAGGTTATCTTCGTGTGGACTACATCGGTTCGATCCTACACTTGGGTCAGTAGTGAAATACGTTCAGAGATAAGTTGGAGGAGCCTCTAAACGTGCGTATGATTTCTTAAAACTCTAAACTAAAATCGCAGATTCTTATTTAATGTATAAACTGTAAATTTGTACCTTGACCTTGGTTCTAAGGAACGATCCGTTGTTATAAATTCTTTTTGTTTTTCCGCTGCCAAACCCTATCGTTTCCTAACACTTACATGTGCCTAATGAAGTTAACAAATATCATTCTTTTACCTGTGTCTGTAGCAATTTCAAGAGTTGGATCTAAAGCCTGAATGGTGTCAACATCAGCTGCTCTTTGAGCTAAGGATCTTCTTGTTCCAAGAGCCATCTCGCAATTTACAAACATCAGCATAAGATAAACAACATCCGGTTAAATTTAACACATTATATACTTCCAATCTAAAAAAATCAGATCATTAACTAGAATTAAGCAAACATATAATCAACAAAGGCTAAATATAAGCACACATTCATACCATGAGAAGTTGGTATCAGAATCACTAATTAATTCATCTTCATTATCAGTACAATAATCAATCAATGTCTCATCCTCTTCTTCAACATCAATATCTACATCATCTCCCACTACTTCCGCTCTGACATTTGTAATAGTGGCATCAACCAAGTCTAGATCAACATCATTTCTATTGAAATGTGCACTGTCAAGCTCATCTTCTTGTACAGGAACAACAACCTCCTCTTCTTCAATTGTGTTATCCATCTCTTGTACATCCCAAAGGTTTCTATGTGCAGCTTTTCGTACCACTTCTAGTTAGTTCCAAATTTGTAATCATCAACATAGAATACTTGTTGAGCATGGATTGCAAGTATAAAAAGGTCATTTTCATACCACAATCCACCAACATTTATACAAGCGAGATGATAATCTTTTTGTATCCTCATCTTTCTTGCATCAGTGTCAAACCAGTTACACTTGAATAACATAGCCGAAACCCATTAACATAATTAAGCTCTAACACATAACTTAATACACCATAAAACTCAATTGGTTCACCATCATGCTCCTTTGGAACCATCACTCCAATACTATTTTGAATGACTCGACAAAGTAATTGATCATTGTTATGGAAACGTACTCCATTGGAAAAACAGTTGTTAAAAGAATTAACGCGAAAATCTGGGCCACAAGAAAAGGAATATAGTTGCTTAGTTGTGTCATTGCACCCTTTAACATGCAAGGTGTTCATCTACACAAAAACATCTGTTCCAAATCAATGAAATAACCTAGTACATATTAGAAATTGTTTTGTATATTTTTCAAATGATTATGGTATACTTACATGGTCTTCAAACCATTTAGGAAATAATTCTTGGGATTTGAATATGTTATCACAATTTAGGCCCTCCAACTCATGTAAATGTTCTCTGTTTGTTAGATAAATCAAAGACAATAAAATGTTATAATAATTAACTTAGGTTTGCCACTAAAAACATGTAATATATAAGGTTCTAAACTAAACTTTAAAAGAGACTCGTTGTAGAAAAGGTTAAAGCTCTTCACAATTGTTCAAGACATACTAGTGAGCCTTTTTCAATTCATCTTGTGGAAGTTCAATTAATTTTCTTCAACCCCACGGCCGAGCCTTCTGATAGAAAATCGATATTAATCCTTTTGGATGGTCATGCACACCATCATCATTTCTCTTTACTAGATTAAATCTAGTTTCAACTCCCCATAGATACATGGAACAAAATTTCAATGCTTCATTAACAATATAACCTTCCGCAATAGACCTCTTCAGTCTAGCTTTGTTTCTCACATATTTTTTCAATTTCCCCAAAAATCTTTCTATTGGATATATCCACCGATATCCAATTGGACCACCTAATTTAGCTTCATGTGGAAGGTGTACAGTCAAATGAACCACAATATCAAAAAATGCAGGAGGGAATACCATTTCAAGCTTACAAAGAATTAGGACAATATCTTTCTCCAATCTATTTAGATCATTTACGGACAAAGTCCTAGCACATATTTGTTGGAAGAAGTATGACAACTCGAAAAGTGTAGTACACATGTCTTTACGCAAATATGGACGTATCCCCACGAGCAAGAGTTGTTGTAGAAGGACAGGGCAATCATGGCTCTTTAACTCGTGAACCTTGCCATCTTTTCCATTGACACATCGGGAGATATTAGCTGCATACCCGTCAGGAAACTTAACTGATTTGAGGAATTGACAAAACTGTCGTCTCTCATCTATCGTTAGAGTATAACATGCATGTGGTTTCAAATATCTATCACCATGAGGTTGCAAATGTAACTCTTTTTGTATTTTCATACCAGCCAAATCAAGTCGAGCTTTATCAGTATCTTTTGATTTCTCTACGATGTTCAATAATGTGCCAATGATGTTGTCACATATATTTTTTTCAATGTGCATCATATCAACTTTATGCGTGATTTTAAATTTATACTAAAATTCCAATTCAAAGAATATACTTTTCTTTGTCTAGTTTGATTCACTATGACCATGTTTCCTTTTTCTAACTTTGTCAAGCAGTAATATATTTTTCCCAAACAGAACATCTTGGACATTAGCTGCTTATTCATAAATTTCATTCCCTGAAAATAGTTTTGGTGGAGGACCATTCTCTCTCTTCCCATCAAAAAGCTTGTTTTGCCTCTAACGATGATTTACCGACAAGAATTGTCGATGTCCCATGTAGCATATTTTACTTCTCAACAATTGGGATGAAGTATTCTCATTACAAACTGGACAAACCTTATAGCCTTTGGTTCTCCATCGAGACAAATCATTAATTAACCACATGACAATGGCATGCAAACAAAAATGTTCTCCTCGTGATGTATCATAAGTCTGCATGCCGTCAACCTATAACTTTTTTAATTCTTCAATCAATGGATGCAAATATACATCAATATCTCTTCCAAATGCTTTTGATCCTAGAATGAGCAATGAAATCATAAAGTAAGGGCCTTTCATACACTTCCAAGGTGGCAAATTGTAAGGGACAAATACCACCGACCACATGCTAAAGATGTACTCATGTTCCCGAAAATATTAAAACCATCAGTTGCAATACCCATTCAGACATTGCGGGAATCTTGTGCAAATGAAAGGTATATCTTGTCAAATTCCTTCCAATCTTCAGAATCAACTGGATGTCGCAACACACCTTTTATATTTAGTTGTTTTTCCTTATGCCACCTAATATCAGAAGTTGTGTGCCTTGACATGAACAGTCTCTAGAGTCTAGGTTTCAATGGGAAGTAAAACATAACCTTATGTGCAATTTTTTTATCCGTATCATCATTAATCTTATATCTAGGTGCATGACATACAAGACATTTATCAGCATTTGCATGCTCTTTCCAAAATAATGCACAATCATACCTACATACATGTATTGATTCATATCCTAACCCTAAATGTTGGATTATCTTTCTAGCTTCATAGTAGGATTTAGGGAGATTGGAGCCTTTTGGTAAGACACTTTTAATCAACTGTATAATCAAGTCACAAGATTTGTCAGTCATGTGACTGATGGCTTTTATATGCATCAATTTAAGTATGAACTCTAGGACTGAGATGTTGGTGCACCTGGATACAATTCTTGCTGAGCGTATGCAAACAAGTCATCAAATTTCTTGTAGTCTATACTCCTAATGTTCAGGGATGTACTACCACCTACATTTGATGATTCTCCATTCATATGCATGTTTACTGGACCATGAGCATCATTTAGCATATCTATGATTTCATCATCATCTTCAACTTCCTTGTCCACTTCATCATCTTCAACTTCATTGTCCACTTCATCATCAGACATGTCATCAAATATGGTTCCTACATTTCTTTGTTCCCCATGAAAAGTCCATATATCGTAACTTCTAGAAAACCCATGTCTATACAAATGTAGTTAAATGGTGAATATATCATGTGATCTTGTATTCAAACAATTCCTACATGGGCAGTGGGTCCTACCCTCACTATCCAAGTGCAGTTTCAAAATGTCTATGAAAGATTCAATTCCTTGAACATATTCATTGTACAACCTATTAGACAGTCAAATCCATCTTCCATCCATTATGACCTTCTAGGTTCGCAAACGAAACAAAAATTCAGTATCACAAATATGTTGTATCACAAAGACACTACTCAACCCAATTAAACCACATTCATCTACACAAAACATAAAAATAAATAGACACCAACAAAGAATATACTACTAGTGATAATGTAAATGAATATAAACGATCGATGAATTAATTACATTTCAATTTACGTAATTTATACCTTCTTTTTTATGGTTGTAGTAGCAGTGGTGCCCTCACTCTTCTTGGCCTCGCTCTTCTAGTCAACTTTAACATAAAAAAAAAAGTTCGATTTTGTAAGAACGAATCAATTTCATAGCTTAAGGAAAATAAATGAGAAATTAATATCTGAAATATTTTTAACATAATTCATCCATCATCATATAATAATTTTTAGTATAAACAAATTAACACACATTATGTAAGTCTTTACTTATTTGTCAAATTAGACGAAGTCTAAAACTAACCCTTTATGCGTTCAAGAAAATACAATTATCCTTAGGCTGCCCTAGCAATCATAAAATAACATAAAACACTCACCAATGTGTAAACCTGTGAAGATTTATATTTGCAGACCAAAACAATTACACAGCAAGTTCCTTTCTTTTCAGAGAGCTAACATTACAATCATATTTTTGGTAGAAAAAAAAAATGATTTCTTGAATTCTAACTAACTATGGTTACAAGAAGAGAACTTATTTATACATAAAAGTTTGTAATCCTTGTCACTTAACATCTAAACCCTTCAAACTAGCTTACAACAAACACAAAAGATGACAATCTCTACCGTTGGATCTTTTATCCCTTTCCTTTCACTATTCATTTTAGTAAGTCTTAGATTTAGCCACAATTTGAAGAAGAAGCTACTTAACGACTTGTTTCTTGTTTTGTTTTTCACTAATACAATTATACGAAACGACACAACTTCAAGATCCTTTTCATATAAGGCCATATGATAGCGTTTCCAGTTTTATTTGACAAAAAGCTAATTTCCACTTTCCCTTTCTCTTGTTTGACAACTGATTCAAAATTTGAGTTGCAGCTTGAACTCAAACATTCAGAAAACCCATGTGTAAACCAAAACAAAAACGGGGCATTTTATTAAAAGACCAAATCAAGTTCAAATTTAATTAAAAGGTCATGTAGTTTGAAAGTGTTAAGTAAATAGCCTTGTTATTGATAAAGGTTAATTAAACATGATTAGTGGTTAATTAGGATTAATGAAGTTATTGTGTAAAATTTCAAAAATTATAATATGTCCCAAAAAGCTGATTCTTGCAAACAAACCCAAACACCTCTTCTTCTTCCTCTCGCCATTAACCCACCTCCCATTTTTTTTGTTTCTTTTAGATTCATCTACATCTTCTTCTCTCTCTCCATCTTATTCTTCGTTTACATCCTTTTCTCCTCCTTTGTGTACATCTTCTCAACCCCAACCCCTCCCCCCCCCCCCCCCCCCCACCCCCCCCCCCCCCCCCCCCCGCCCCCCACCATTAACATCTTCTCCGCCAAAGATCTGCCTCTTCCTCCTCTTGACATTTCGTCCAGGTATGTGTATCTCCTCTTTGCATTTTAAATTTTGATTTACAAAGATTTAATGATGGATTGGGTCAGAGTTATGATTTTGATTTAGTTGTTTAGGTTGTTGGGTTGTGTTTGATGTAATGCAAGTTCAAATGAGTGAAATTTGTTGAATATTTTCTTGCATTGTGGGTAGTTGTGGGTGATAGCACTAATTGTAGGTGGAGATGACTGAAAATGTGTTCTGGATCTGATGGATCGCTTAAGCGATCTTGTGTATCGCTTAAGTGATTTGGTATGTCTAGTTTAATGCAGTAGATGGCAAATCGCTTAAGCGATCAAATTGATGGCAGAAGATCACTTAAGCAATCTGCTATAAGTCTTATATATGGTAGCAGATCGCTTAAGCAATATATTTGATTGCTTAAGTGATCCAATAGGCGATATACCAGATCGCTTAAGCGATACACCACGTCGCTTAAGCGACTCTGGAGATGCTTTTTAAAATCTGTCAACCCTTAATATATCAATTAATAATTTTTATTTTCTTGCATTATAGTACTTGGCTATTATTAGACATGGGACAAGTGGCTTTGGGTGTTGAATATTTTGGTGAGTGGGTGGAGGAAGAAAGTTACTGGAAGTGGATTGGGTAGAGCAAACAAGTTAAAGCAATCGCTGTCAGTATGAATGTTAGTTTTGATGAGTTGATTGATGAAATCATTAGAAGAGGTGGGTTGAGTTGCTCACTGAGTGATATATGATATAGTTGTGAAGTATGTTTTAAGCAAAGCTCCTACAAATTTTAAGGTACCCCCTGTTGTATTAATGTCTGATGAAGATGTGAAGTTATTTATGCTTGATGTGGATGATGGTTTGAGGCTGATTTTAACAATTTTGGTTGTGGGTAAAGCTTTGAAAGTTGGTTCAAGAGTAAGCAGTGATTTGGGTAGGGGGAATGCTGGTTTTAATTTTAACTAGAAGGGCATTGATTTCTTTGTTGAAAAATCAAGAGTATGCGGTGATTTGGGTGGTGAGGAGGACACTGTAGAAGAGGTTGGTCGTGTGGGGCATAATGAAAACGTGGACAAGGAGGACCCCATACATGTTTCCATAGATGTAGAGATTCTTATAAATACAGATTATACGGAAAGAGTAGTTTGTAAGGAAGAGAACATTATGGTTATTTATACAGGTTCATAGGCGGCAATTGCGGGTACTAGTGAATCAGCTCATGTTTTTACTGATAGATCGGACTTGCGTGTTGGTTATTTATTTGATAGCAAGGAGGAGGTGTTGAGGAAGCTAAAACTTGTAGCCATGAGAGGTAATTTTGAGTTCATCACCAAAAAGTCTAATTTATCGGTAGTGACGGTTACAAGTCATGACCGAAAATGCAAGTGGTGGGTTTTTGTAGAAGGTTGGCAGAGTCCAAAAAAATTATTGTTAGCACATATACCCGTAAGCACACATGTGGGTTGGGATATATGTTAGGTGAGCATCGACAAGCCTCTGCTGATGTTATTGGACAATTTGTCAAAAATTAGTTTGTTGAAGGGAAAGGTCCATCTCCTAAGGACATTTAGAGACTTGTGCGTATAGAGTTGGGATACGTTGTTAGTTACTGGAAATGCTGGAAAGGAAGACAACATGCACAAGATTTTGTGAGTGGCACGCCAGAGCATGGGTACGCAGTATTAGAAGCGTACCGTTGTATGCTTGAGTTGACAAACCAAGGTAGCAAGAAAGCTTTGAAGTGGGACAAGAATATGAGGTTTAAATATTTTTTTGTTGCTTATGGTGCTACTATAAGGGGTTTTGTAAACATGAAAAATGTGTTGGCTACTGATGGTTTCTTTTTTACGGGAAAATATGGAGGTACATTGTTGGTAACCACTGCACAGGATAGCAAGAATCACACATATCCCATTGCATGGTGTGTGGTTGACTCTGAGAATGACAAGTCGTGACTTGGTTTTTCCAGCAATTACTTACAATAGTGTCTGACAGTGACGAGTTGTGCATAATATCTGATAGGCAATAACTCTATAAAGAAAGGGATTACCACTATTTACCCTCAAGCACATCACGGATTCTATATAAGGCACCTTGGTGAGAACAGAAAATAAAAGTTTAAGTGTGCTAGCCTCCTTCAGACATACTACATGGCAGCAAAAGTTTATCAAGTTGATGAGTTTGAGGAGCACTTCTGGCAAATCTGAGTCAAGGATGATAGAATTGCTAAGTATCTTGAGCATGATGTTGGTTTCGAGCGATGGAGTATATCTTACTTTTCTAGAAGAAGGTTCGATGTCATGACCATGAACATAGCCGAGTCCATAAATTCAAAGTTGTTAATAGAAAGAGAGTTTCAAATTATTGCCCTTTTTGATGCAATTTAGAGGACATTGTCACGGTGGTTCCATGAGCTTGTATGGAGTCAGATAATTTTACCACAACCCTTGTTCTATCAGTTGAAAAATTATTGTGAAAACATATGGAACTGTCAAATGCACTATTTACCTATCCTCTCAATGCTCAAGAGTTCACCATGCGCGGCTATGGTCCGGATGCCCTAGTTAACCTTTTTAGAAAAACTTGCAGTTGTAAAGTGCTTGACATTCAACGTTTACCTTGTCCTCATACACTAGCAACACTGAAACACCAACGGAAGCCAGATTTTGGTTCAAGAATTTACATGGAACTTTGCTTCCCTCTCTATATGGTAAACCACTACATGCTGGCTTATTCGGAAATGATATATCTAGTTCCTCTAGAAGAGCAGTGGGTGGTGCCGCCATAGTTGGTTGACATTATCATCCATCCGCAATTCAAGAAGACATAAAAAGGGAGAAAAAGTGTTAAGCGTATTCCATTAGCCTGTGAGGTTCCTCGGAGGATGAATAAGTACTCAATTTGCAAGCAACCTGACCACAAAAGAAGCAGTTGCCAGAATCGATGCAGATTCAGAAAATTAGGTTCGAATCGATCAAATGCAAGAAAGCAAGCAACCTACCATAAGATCGGCAAATAAGATTAGGTATGGAAGTTGGACTTAGAGTTTTGTAGTTTATGTGAAATGCATTTCTTATTGGGTTGTCTTGAATAATTGGATTGTCTTGAATTGGATCAGTTGGTGTTGTTAGGCGTCAGGCTATTGATACTTGGGTTGTGGTGTTATGTATGTTTTGTGGCCATGGCCAAGGCCAAGGCTGGATAATGTTGGAAGGGGTGTTGTAGAAGAAGACGAAAAGGTTGCTACTGATGCTGAAGGTGTGCTGGATAATTGTGGAGGATGGGGAAGTGGCTGAAGAGAATGATGAAGAGGGAAGATGAAGGCTACTGGCACTGCTTTTATTTTGGGTGTATATAGGACATTTATTTGTTGTATATAATGTTGTAATTTAATGTAATTGACACATTTCATATTTGTACAAAAGCAATTCAGTATTTCTTTTTCTCTTTTGAGTTTGAGTTTATTTAGTATTCTTCTTAAATGACATTAATGTGTTGGTGATTTTAGTTTGTCAAAATTAAGGAGAAAAGCTGGAAAAAATAAGTGTTTCCCATGATCGCTTAAGCGATCATGGGTTTTCTATACAAGATTGCTTAAGCGCGACCGTAAATCGCTTAAACGATCGTGCACTTGGGATGATTAGGATTCTGCCTTGGACTTGATCACTTAAGCGACCAAGGCTAAAAGTGAAGAATCGCTTTAGCGATACATAAATCGCTTAAGCGATTGTGCATCTGGGATGTTCTTGATTCTACCTTGGACTTGATCACTTAAGTGATCCTAAATCACTTAAGCAACCAAGGCTAAACGTGAAGAATCGCTTAAGCAATCATACATTTGGGATGATCTTGATTCTGCTTTGGACTTGATCGCTTAAGCGATCCTAAATTGCTTAAGCGACCAAGGCTAAACTTGAAGAATCGCTTAAGTGATACATAAATCGCTTAAACGATCATACGTCTGGGATGATCTTGATTCTACTTTGGACTTGATCACTTAAGCGACCAAGGCTAAACGTGAAGAATCGCTTAAGCGATACATAAATTGCTTAAGCGATCGTGCATCTGGGATGATCTTGATTCTGTCTTGGACTTGATCGCTTAAGCGACCAAGGCTAAACGTGAAGAATCGTTTAAGTGATCCTAATTTTGCCTTGGACTTGATCGCTTGAGCGACCAAGTGTAAAAGTGAAGAATCAATTAAGCGAGAACCTAAATCGCTTAAGAGATCGTGGACCTGGGGTGACTTCATTCTGCCTTGGACTTGATCGCTTAAACGATTATGCATCACTTAAGCAACCAAGGGTAAAAGTGAAGAATCACTTAAGTGATCTTGATTCTGGCTTGTACTTGATCGCTTAAGTGACTAAGGCTAAATATACTGGATCGCTTAAGCAATTCAGCATATTTGGATGATCTTTATTATGCCTTTCACAAGATCGGTTAAGCGATTTACATTATCGCTTAAGCGACAAAGGCTTATAAACACTGGGTCGTTTAAGCGATTCCTTTTTTTTTTTTTTTTTTTTTTTGGAATAGGTTGTCAACCCCATATTAAGTTATGTTAATGTGAATTTCGGACGTTCACAACATCACATGATTATCAAAGTTAATGTTAAGGGACATTGGTTATTAACACATATTAAGGCCAATTAAGAATGATTATTTGCAACCTAATTCCATCAACTCATATTAAGGTTACAACCGTATGATATATGGATGAATGTCATAGCGCACTAGTGTGACACATTAGTAGAAACGTACCTCATTTCACAAATATGGATAGTGTATTTGAGAATGATTATTGTGCTCTTTTTACTTACCAAAATGCAATGAAATCTTGTACGAAGTGGGGGGAATAGATTGAAATAAGCTTGAATTATGACTGCACGATTAGTTCGGTGGACCATTATCTATCTTGTGTTAACTGATTTGATTATTTATATCACTTAATCGATTTTTTTTTAAATTATATTTTAATTAAACTCATTTTTTTATGTGTGTAGATAAACATGGAAAAGAAATATTAAAGTATAGAATGATTCTATATAATAAAAATTTTAATATTTTTAAAGTACCAAAGTAAATTAGCCTTGATTGTTTAAGTGATGTAAGGTTTCACTTAAGCGATCATGTATATTTTGCCTTGGTCACTTAAGCAATGTATGTTATCACTTAAACGATGTATGTTATCACTTAAGCGATCTTGTCAAAGGCAATATAAAGATCATCTGAATATACTGGATCGCTTAAGCGATTTCAGGTATCACTTAAGCGATCCAGTATATTTAGTCGTAGTCGGTTAAGCGATTCAAAGTCGCTTAAGCGATCAAGTACAAGCCAGAATCAAGATCACTTAAACGAATCTTCACTTTTACCCTTGGTCGCTTAAGCGATGCATGATCGCTTAAGAGATCAAGTCCAAGGTAGAATCAAGTCACCCCAGATGCAAATCACTTAAGCAATTTAAGGTCTCGCTTAAGTGATTCTTCACTATTACACTTGGTCACTTAAGTGATTTAGGATCACTTAAGCGATCAAGTCCAAGGAAAAATCAAGATCACTTGGGCGATTCTTCACTTTTAGCCTTGGTTGCTTAAGCGATCAAGTGCAAGGCAGAATTAAGATCATCCCAAATGCACGATCGCTTATGTATCGCTTAAGCGATTTATGTATCGCTTAAGCGATTTATGTATCGCTTAATCAATTATGCATGCTTAGCCTTGGTCGCTTAAGCGATTTACGATCGCTTAAGCGATCATGTCCAAGGCAGAATCAAGATCATCCCAGATGCATAATCTCTTAAATGATTTATGTATCACTTAAGCAATTCTTCACATTTAGCCTTGGTTGCTAAAGCGATCAAGTCCAAGGCAGAATCAAGATCATCCCAGATGCATGATCGCTTAAGCAATTTATGTATCGTTTAAGCAATTCTTCACGGTTAGCCTTAGTCACTTAAGTGATTTACGATTGCTTAAGTGATCAAGTCCAAGGCAAAATCAAGATCATCCCAGATGCACGATCACTTAAGCGATTTATGGTCTCACTTAAGCGATCCTGTATAGAACACCCTTGATCGCTTAAGCGATATATATAGTCGCTTAAGCGATCATGGGCAACACTTATTTTTTTCAAGCTTTTCTCTTGAATTTTGACAAACTAAAATCACCAATACATATTAATTCCATTTTTTCTCCTGAATTTGGCAACCTAATTGCATCAACACATTAATGTCATTTAACAAGAATACTAAATAAACTGAAACTCAAAATAGGGAAAGAAATACTGAATTGCTTTTGTACAAATCTAAAATGTGTCAATTACATTAAATTACAACATTATATACAACAAATAAATGTCTTAAATACACCTAAAATAAAAGCAGCGCCGGCAACCTCCATCCTCTCTCTTCATCATTCTCTTCAGCCACTTCCCCATCTTCCACAATTATCCAGCACACCTTCAGCATCAGCAACAGCCTCTTCGTCTTCTTCTACAGCACCCCTTCCAACATTATCCAGCCTTAGCCTTAGCCACAAGGCATACATAACACCACAACCCAAGTATCAACAGCCTGACGCCTAACAACACCAGCTGATCCAATTTAAGACAATCCAATTATTCAAGACAACCCAATAAGAAATGCATTTCACATAAACTACAAAACTCTAAGTCCAACTTCCATACCTTTTGATAACAGCATCAACAATGACTTGGATTAGTTCTGGTCAGTCAAAAGGGATCCATATGCCCATGGAAGCACTCAACATCCAACCGCTCCCGAAAGTTTCTCATTGTTTCGTCATTCAACCTATCCATCGATGTGTTGTTACTACAACATGCATAAATAGCAAGTGCACTAGTCGCATAAAGTAATAAAGTGATGAGTGAGTATCGTTCCCACGAGGATTGGCTGCTAAGCACTAAGTTTTCTACTGTTTTCAGGTTGGAGCAATCAAATTTGTTTTTATTAACGGGAGAAAATTAAACTTAAGACTAAAACAAAAATTGCTAATATTCAAAGCTAAATTATGAAAGCAAGATTAAAAAAACAAGGTAATATCAATTTAAACAAACGAGTAGGGTTTTGACTTCATTTGGATTCTATGGATTAAACCTCCTGATTATGCTATTTCCATATTCACATGCATTGATTGTAAATTGAATTCTCTAAATTGTAAAACATACCTTCGCAGGCTATGTTTTCCTACTTTTCCCTATTAAACTTCTGCACCCAACAATTTGAAGATTAATAGTTCTAAGCTCATTAAGCACATAGAATCCTAGATTGATTTCATTGATTCTCAAATCTATCTCTAGCATTCAATACTACAATGGTGATTACCCAAGAAGCTTAACATGACTCATTTCTCAATCTTATCATATTCATCAATTAAAAGCAATAAAATCAGAATAACCCCACAATCCATGCAATAGCATATAAAAATAACAAAAATCAATTGCTCAATCCATGGAAATCTGAATTACATCAAAACCCTAACCCAAAATGGGTTAGTTCATAGCTAAATCAAAATACACAGCAAGAAAAACAATAAACACAAGGTTCAACATATTGAAATGAGAGAAAAGACAAGAGATCTCCCCTAGTTGAAGAATCCACCAGATTCAATCCTAAATCTTCTCACTTTTCAACCCAAAATTTGTCAAATCTAAACTAAGGAAGATGAAAATAAGCTTCTCTAGACTAAAAAACAACGACCCTTTCAAAATGGCAAAGTTTTGCTTTTATACTTCGCCCAAAAACCTAAGACTTTGCCTTAAAATGAAACTGTGCATTTTAAAGAAACTGAAATTCACAAACTTCGCCATGGCGAAGAAGGAATCTCGCAGCGACGACGAAGTAAAAATTGACTCCTTTGCGTAACTCCTTTCGCCGCGGTGAAGAACAAACTTTGTCGCGGCGAATCTTCGTGAAAATTTTTGAAATTACATAATTGCCCTCTGCTTGCTTCTTTGCTTGATTCTTCGATCTTCGATGCTCTCCCATGGGAACAGGCTTCATAGTGCTTTACTCTGTTTCAGAACTCTCCCAACTTCTAAGATCTGCTTACTTCTGAGTCCAGAAACTCCAATTTGCTCATTATTTGCTCAAAATGTCCATTTTGGCCTGAAACACAAAATGTAAAGAATTAAGTAGCAATTCAGGCATAAATGAACTAAGAAGTTATCTAAAATCTGGCCTAAACGCCTAAATAAAATAGTATAATCCTCGAATTATCATCCATTGGGGTGATGGTCATGTCAAACTCAATAAATTTTAGTGCAGATGCCCTGTAATCAACACTACAATAGGAGGAAGACATTAGCATTACAATTGTATTATGTAAGTTTTATACAAAATTTAACTCAAGTCGTTTATCGAGATGGGAAGGCGCTTGAGTGGCCACTTTCCTGTCAGTAGTTCATCACCTAAGTGCTGAAACATCCCGTTGTCATGCAACAGCTACGGGAACAATGTACACAGTGGTTGTAACTCCATCTCCAGCTACCTTTCTCGACAAATACTCAGGTTGCAATCAAGGATCTGCAGCAAGCCCTTCTCTAGTACCCAAACGACGGTTATCCAATACATATCCTTGATGTTCATGATGCAGTATACTCTTTTAATGTTTACCCAACTGTTGTCATATTTGGGCCTTTCCCCCCTTACATACTGCATCACCCCCTCATCAAACAGAAAATCATGAAGGATGCCATCGATGTCATCTGTAGGCAATCTTTTCTACTTGCGTCCCCTTGTTGCACCTCTACCGTTGGCCTTTTTCATTAAAGTGTCATATGTAGTTACTAGCCTTTGGCCGAAGGCCACATCGATGATGGCACAGTGCAGATACAAAATATCACCATTATTGCTTTGTCATAGCCTCATAAGTGCCAATACCTCATCAATGTACTGCATCAAATAAAAACAACATGATAAGTATACGATACCTTATGGAAAACATAAGCAAAATAAGGGAAAAAAAACTCACAAAGTTGTTAAGCCACCTGCCCATTGTCAACATCTTTTCAAACCACTCCTGGGGATAATCCCTAGTCTTGCACTTCACACGCCCATCACTTTTAGAATCATTGTAATAGGTATATAAGAGTTTTTTCGTTCCCTCATCTATTGGCCTATACAAATCAACCTTTAACTCTTTCATTTTCACTTGCCTACTTCCTCCGCCTTCCTCCTCACCCTATTCCATTTTCACTTCCCCATTTCCTTCACGTCCTGCCTCACCCTCTTCCATTTTCAATTCCCCACTTCCTCTGCCTTCCTCCTTACCCTTCTTTATTTTTGCTTCTCCACTTTCACGAACTTCCTCATTCTTTTCTTTGTTTTCCTCCCCTTTCCATACGTTACTGATAAGCGTATTTTACACTATGATTTTGCATTGAATTTTGATAGGATTTAGGATACTTTTCATACAATTTGGGCCATAATTGCTACCTAATTCTATTAATTTGTCTTTGTAGGCCTAAACGATGATTTTTAGCATAAATGACAGTTTTGAGCGTAAATTGTGTAACTTGAGCTTGAAAACTCGGAATAACCTGAATTTAGAAGCTTTGGAAAGCTAAGAAGAAGAGCTACAACGTTCATGTTTTGGGTTTTTCCTAATTCTGACTGGACAAAGGTGAAAACTTGGCTTGAAGTCGTGAAAAGGACGCTGGGAACTGAAGAAAAACGTCTTTGGACGTGCTTCAGTATTTCTGCCATAACTTGAGCTGTAGACCTCGGATTGTGCTGATTCTTGAACGACCAGAAAGATAATTGAAAGGGCTACAATTCATATGTTTTACACTTTTCCAGATTCTAAATATATCATGCTCAAATTGGGTCTGTAAGTCTTCGCCGCGGCGAGGAAAAAGCTTCGCCGCGGCGAAACCTGCGTCAGATGCAAAAATAAAACGACGCGTTTTGGCTTGCTAGGGCTTCGTCCTTAAGTGAGAGAGGTATAAATTAGAGCGAAAAGGAAGAGAAAAGGGGCTTGGTTCGTGATTTGGGAGGCAGCTCATGGAAGGAGAAGATTATTGAAGATTTGGGCTTCAAATTAGAGAAGATTTCTCCATCTTTTGCTTGCTTTTCAATGATGAATCTTGATTCAGTTTGTTTTTGTTGTTTTATTTCGTTTTTGAGTATGAACTGAGTTGTTTAGCTAGGGTTTGATGTAATCTTGATACAATGATTCAAATTTATATGGATTGAATTACTTTGAGTTTTAATTTCATGATTGAGTGTTTATCTCTTTGCTTAATGTCTTTTGGATGCTTGATCACCATTCAAATGTGTGTTGTTCACAATGAGACTGAGAAGTGATTTGTGATTGTGCCTCTTGGGATAAATACCATAGATTAGCAAATGCTAGAGATAGGTTTAGCGATCTATGAAATCTAGATAGAATTCCACAAAGCTTAAAATCCTTTGAACTATTAATCTTCATTTTGTTGGGTGCGGAAGCTTAATAGGGATAAGTAGGGAAATGTAGCATGAGAATGTATGTTTTACAACTTAGGGAATTCGATTTTCAATCAAGGAATTAGAACTTGGGTAATAGATTCTATGATTTGGGTTAGCGTATTTAGGTGAATTCAACACCCTAGCATTTGTTTTAGAATTGTTTAATTAGTTAAGTTGTTGGGTTTTGCATTTATATTTAGTTTGTTAATCTTCCATCAATCCAATTTATTGTTGCTTCAATTAGGACTTAAACTAGAAAAATCGGTAATTAGTAACACTATCCTCGTGGGAACGATACTCACTCATCACTTTATTACTTTTTGCGACTAGTATACTTGCTATTTTTGCATGTTGTAGTAAACACGCATCAGTTACTGCCGTGTAAGGAGATTTTATGTGCTTACTCTTTCGACTCTCTCTTTTATGCTTAGGTTGCACTTCAACCACTTTCAATACCCTACCAACTTCCTTCTCTACCCTACCAACTTTCTCCTCCACCCTTTTCATCCGCTCTTACATCTTCTCAAACCTCTCATAAACGGTTATTGTAAAACTCTCAAACAGACTGTTTATGAGGTCAACCACCTCATTCTCCTGACCCCAACTCCTTGGCGAAGTGGTACTTATTGTACCAGTTTGCCAATTGGGTGGAGAAGTATGAAACTCTTCATCCTCCTCCTCCTCCCTCCCGCCAATCGGAGCTTCATCATCCTTAGCCTCAACAACATTCTCAAGCAGTGGCCTTGCAGTTGCACTCACATGCGTGACCCTTTCTAGGTCCCACATTAGGCGGTATATCCCTTCATCTGCTGCATCGTCTAGTGTTCTAAAAGATGTAACATACTCCTCTCCCGCTTCAACCCTAGTAAGGGTGAGGAAGGGACAAACGACTCCTTGCAATAAGAAAAAATCAATCAAATTTAAGCCGCATTTAAAAGCAAGTGCATATTCAAAAGATTAATCATTTAATCTTACCTAAACCACTTGAATTTCCATATCTATTTTGTTGTAATCCCAATGAGTACACTTCTCAATGTGCCACCACAACATCCTAGAAAATTGAGGTTGCTCATTTGAAGTCTCCTTCCTCCCTCAACCCCCCCCCCCCCTGCCTTTGCCAAGACAGGGACGACCTCATACATCCAAGCCTACATTGTAAAAAAATAGTCCATATCATAATTAAAACACATATAATACAAAAAAAAAAATATATAATAAAAAACTATTAATATCTACCTGCATTGGCTATGGGAAGCCAAACCAATTGTACGTGCTCGGTCTATTCTTCTCTATAGTTTGGTGATGCTTTATCACCATGTCTTTTCTATGCAGGGATTCAATGGTTAGCTAAAATGATACTCGTCCCCATGGATAAGCATTAAAGAAGTCCATGTTGCTTGCAAACTTCACCCAATCCATATTAACAGCTTTTGTTGAGTCAGAAGCCATTAGGATCGAATGCATGAACCATACCAGGCTCATCTTGAACTTCTCTGAAGATATATACCCACTTCTCCTAACCTCTCCTCTAAATTGCGTCCGGTAATAGATGTCTTCCCCCAAAACCTTTTTAGCCAAGTTACCGGCTGCCTTACTCTTTATTATTCTGTCTTGCTCTTCCACACCTGGTAATGCCCCACATCTTAAGCTTGTCATTAGAGCGTATTCCATCATCCCAAAACGTAGTGGCTTCCCATCCACCATGAACCACATTTCATTTTTTTTTTTTTTTTTGGCTTTTAACTGAGTTTAGCAACATATAATGCACTCCCTACCCCTAAAATGCCTTTTTCCAATTTTCTCTGATGTATACAAAATGATTGAAACAACTCTCTTTGAATCGGTCCATACCCTTCTTTTGTTCCTCTAAAATCTTCAGTATTCTCATAAAAACTTGCCAACTCGACCTAACTGTCATCCTTATAGGGAAGTACGATACCTTTTCTCTTACAACCTCCAACCCATAGTCTTTATAATTTACGCTTCGAAAAATTTGCACAATTGATATAAACTAAATATCAGCAAAAAAAAAAAAAACCAATAGGCTGCCAATTTGGGGGATATGTCGAGGGCATCGGGGAATGGGTGTTTTTGGCCTTGAGAGGACCGAGGAAGCCAATACAGGCCTAGAAGTTGTTATGGTAAGTTCCATGACTGGAGATGGCTAGGATGGCAGGAGGTGGCGGAATGGCCAACCCTGCATTATGCAGGGCAACCCTCTAGCCCCCTTATTCCGCCACCTTCTTCCATCCCCAACCCTCCAACCTCCCACAAACAACCTCCCTATGGCCTCCCTTGCCTTCCTCCATCCTCCAGAACCTTAACAAAGCCACTCCCTCGATGCCCACCACCTACTTGACAAAATGCCACAACCACCATAACAATAAAACCATCTACATACCCCCCCAAATTTGCACAAACCAATCAAAAAACCACAAGTTAAAAACATACGCTTTCTTCACCAGCATCCTCATCTTTAGAACCATTTTTTGATTCTTCTCTCTGTTCTTGTGCTGCCATTGTCTCCTCTGCCTCTGGACAACCTTGACTCATTGGATGATCCACCAGAGCATCTTCTTCGATAGCCTTTGAATAGTCGCTACCATCAAAGTCTAGGATTTGGAGTGGGGTTGGGTTTTCCTCCTCTTTGTGAATATCAGCCATGATTTTTTGTAGCGAATCTTTAGGATCAAAAATTGGTCGGAAATAGGGAACTTTTATCGCAAAAAATCGTAGAGAAATCGACGGTGTTTGGTCGATCGTTTTTTGGCTATATTGCTTGATTAAGTGATTTTGAAGAAGGGAGTCGTATTTTCAAAATTTAAACAAACTTTCGTTAATTATAATATTACTCACATATGTTTAAATCTTTTCAGTTTAACCCGTTTTACATGTTTAATGAATCCTAGTGTGCCACGTCATTTTTTTTAACTTAAAAAAAAATTGCAAAATTTTTTCTGGGTTATTTTTTAAAATGCAAACTTGGGAGGTCTAGCGAGTTAAATTTCCTCAACAAAAACACCTAAACACCCACAAAACAAACCCAAAGTTTAGTTTAGACATGGAAAATGTAAAGGCAAAAAAAGTCATATTCCCATCTAGCATTTCAACTTCAACCATATTTTTTTCACTTTCCTGTTTGATGATGCTGGTGATACACACACACACACACACACATAATGTTTAAGAATTCTACCAATTGCAGAATTTAGTTGTCAAATTAAATAGTATAATCTTTCTCCTTCAAAAGAAAAATAAAATACTCAATTGAGAAAATAAATAGATATTATCAAACACCATTTGTTTATCAGCAACAATAAATGAATTTAAAGCACCCATTGCAAGGTCAGATGAAAGAGAAGATAAAAGTAAAATCACCCATTATGAAGTTAAAGCCACACATTTAGGAATGTCACAAAGAACAGATGCTTAAACAAATTAAAGCAAATGTTGTGAAGAAACGGATTGAAAATCAAACAATAAAACCAAAATACCATCTATAAAAAAAATGAGCTTTGACATAAAAATAAAAAGAAGTTACATTCAATGGGGTAATGTAGGTAGCAAAAGTAGAATCAAGGAGATGGTAAAGTGAAGATGGAAATTGGATGCAGAGGAGTGCATGGAGAAGAAGATGACTCTAGTAAGAATAGTGAAATTGGGGTATTAGGGATTTGGTTTTAAGTTTGGGTTTATATAGGATGGGCTTTTAGTAAATGTTTCTAAACACATAGACATATATTCATTTGATTAATTATTTGTAACAACCAGTTTTAGTCATCATTTGTAACTTTCATGTCTTGTAAGCCATCAATAGCAACTAATATTTTAGTAGTTGCCAAAAATAAAAATAAAAAATTTGCAAGTAATGTTTTAGTTGCCACTGTCAAATTTCTGATATCCAAACTTTTTGTAACTAATTGATTTTGGTTACTAGTAGTATATATCATTTTTAATAAACAATATTTAGTGGCTAATATTTTGGTTGTGAAAAAAATCATATTAACGACTATAACTTTAGTTGCCAAAATAACATACCCAAAATTTCAATTTATTTCAAGCAGGAACATGGGGTGCCCAAACTGATTTGTAGAATTTACCATACATTTGGCAACTAAAACCTTAGTTGCCAAAAAAAGATAATTTGCAACTAACTAATTAGTTATGCATCATTACTTTTAGTCACAAATTAAAATATATTTTTTTTCATTTTACCGGGAAAGTGGGAGCCAAAAAATTCATCAAATTTTAGCGACTAAATACATTTTAGTTGTTATACATGAGTTTTTGCAACTATTTGTAATATGCACAAAACAATTAGTTGCCAAATGTATTTTGGGCCCTTTGTAATTATTGTCAAAAGCTTGGATATTTCGGTAATTCTATCATTTTGTAACTAATAAAAATAGTTACAAATTAATTAATAAATATTTGCATCTAATTTAGCAACTATTCAGTATTTGCAAATAATTGTTTTCTATAACCATAATTTTAGTTGTGGAATCTCTTGCTGTAGTTGCCAATTATGTCGTAATGCCGAGAAAATTTACTGTGCAAGATTTGGCAACCAAATAAATCAGTCGCTAATGTGATATTTTCGATAACAAATCAAATTAATCGCAGAATATTAATTTTAGATGCCAAAGATGAGAATAAATGAGCCCCAAAATTTTATGACCGATTGGAATTTAGTTACTAAATATGAAGTATCTGCAACTAATTTTGCTTAATTGCAAAAAAAAATTGGTTGCAAAAAGTACTTTTTTTCTTGTAGTGATGTTTGTAACAACTTTATTAAAGTAAAGTTAATAACAAAATTTCTCGTGATATTTGGTTAAATATAAAATCTCTTTGAAGTTTGTAAAATAATAAAAGTTTTCTTACAATTAAGTCTTAGGTGTTAAAATAAAATAAAAGTAAAATTACATAAGTATTTATGAACTAATAAAATAGTGAAAAGTTGAATATTTGTTTGGTTAACATATTTTTTAAGACACTTTTTTTTTAACCAAATACTTGTGTCTTAACATCATCGTAACATATTTTAATAATATAAAGCATGACCAGCATCAAGCATTTGTAATTACAAATAAATCTGTAATATTAGCTATTTCCATAAACTATAACTTTGTTAAATATTGTGTCACATACATGACTCAAACAAAATTTATTATCACATTAAAATTTTTAAATTTGTTGAAAATAAATTAAAGAACTTTTATAAAATATTATATTTTATTATCTATGTAAAAAATTATTAATGATTTTTGCCTTGTAATATCAAAAGTCTTGTATCTAATATAAAAATATACGATAAATAGATCAAATTAACTATATAAATTGTACGAGTAATAATATAATTTTTGGCTTCTTAGTGTTTAGATAGATCAATGCATTTTTAGAATGATATAAACAAATGTACTGTGCATAATTAAATAAATTAGAATTAATTTTTTTGTGATTAAAATAATCTAAAAATGAAATTGATAAAAACAGTATGTTGGATTTTAATTTTATTAAAATGTTAGTAATATAAAAATGATAAAATATTTAGGTATTATAAGGAAATAACGATTTTAGTTTTTGAATATGTTGTGTGTGATTTTTCCACCAAGCTCGGGCTACCGCGAGGATGTAGCTCGACCCAGGTTCAGTCCAACTTCATCGGTTGTCCAACCCAACATAAGCTCGTCAATAAATAGCTCGACCTAGTATAAGCTAGTTGCAAACAACCCAAATGATCATTCAATCAATTCCCAGATAGCTTCAGATCCTAGATATTGTGGGAATGACTAGATCAACATCAATCTCTGCATAATCATAGTACCCAATCACGAGAATATCAGAATTGCAATTCAGATAAATTGTAATCCCTTTATTTTCGCTCTTTCCCTTGTACAAACCTTGTATATAAACCCCCCTCAAATGATGAAAAAGGCATTACGAATTTCACACAGAATTCTCATTGTAAGTTCTCACAGCAAAAAAAAAAAAAAAAAAAACAAAAAAAAAAAAAAAAAAATTAGTGGACGTAGGCTTAAGAGTTTACCTCGCTGAACCACTTTAAAAATTTTCATTGTCATCTATTTTATTGCACTCAATATTTGTCTATCGCTGATTACTCGTAATCACTCACACATCCATTATGATCCCATCAAGGTCGATCGGAATTCTCTGGC
The DNA here is from genome assembly GCF_008641045.1 of Pistacia vera. NCBI lineage: Eukaryota > Viridiplantae > Streptophyta > Magnoliopsida > Sapindales > Anacardiaceae > Pistacia > Pistacia vera. The sequence goes on from NW_022196839.1 coordinate 537,374, forward strand.
TGGTGCAGATTGTTGTATCAACATTTTGGTGCTAGAAGGAGGGCCCCTGCCAACATCACAGCAATTCCTATGAATAGTTACGAAAATCTACCCAATCTAAGCCCACAATGGTGCACACCAAATCAAAGACCACCACCGGAAACCTTGAGAATGTGGAGACAACCCATCATGAGGTACTACAGGATGCCGTTGGACGCCGACCACCCATGCCGCCACCTCAACATGTTGTGAATAACTAGGAGGCAGGGATGTCAAACCCTGAAAATGGCTAGCTGGTGAAAATGATCAGAACGATGGTTGCACACGTAATGCAACAAAACATGGCTGAGCTCAGGAATCAACAACCAACTGCCGAGAATCTTAACTAGCCGCACTTCACCAATGCCACCATAACAAGTATGAATTCTGCAGGCGGCCAATCTAGTTCATCGACGCCAAGAGGTAACCAACACCCATGACATCGCAAGCTGTACTCTGCTCACGAGCGTGAGTCTTGAGGGCAAACTAACCCCCCGAGGTGACCGGGGAAACAACCACTAGGGGAGAGTGAGGACAACGGTCATCCCCAAGATACTCGACGATATCCCCAACGTTAGCGTGCTAGTATTAACCCATGCCCAAGACAAGAACAATCCTTGCCAACTCGCGAGATGAGCCATTTGGCCAATCTGGCAATGGCTGACATTCCGGTTATAATCGACGTCATGAGCAACAAACTAACGAGCAAGATAGCACTTATCAACCTAGCCACTATGACTCAACTTCATACATCAATGTGCACAATAGAGGAGCTTCGCAAGCGACGTACTTGCGAACTCATTTGCTCGAGTGAGGTTGAACAGAGACAGCCAGGGTAGCCGCAATGAAGACCTAGATTGTGTACAGAGAATACTCAACTATTTGAAAGCCCGTCAGAATGGCATAGTAGAGGAAATAGTAAGTTCCCCATTTACAGAGAAAGTTCGCCAAGCCCTACTTCTACAAGGATTCAGGGTGCCAGAAAGCAAGTTCGATAGGAAAAGGGACCCAAGAGACCACCTCAATAATTTCAACAACATGATGGAGCTGCACCAGGTCTCTGATTTGGCAAAGTGCAAGTGCTTCGTAGTCACACTACTAGGGGATGCCAAGAGGTGGTATAAGAGGATCAAGGCGAACTCCATCAACTGCTGACAACAATTCTCCTCACTATATTTACATCAATTTCAAGCAAGGAGGCAGTTCACAATGCCACTTAGCTACTTGAGCAACATTCGTTAGGAGAGAGACGAAACATTAACCTCACACTTGACAAGGTTCCAGAACGAACAGGCAAAGGTTGCAGATGCACCAGAGGAGTCCATCTGAACTTTGCTGATTGTAGGGATTAGGCCAAGCAATAAGTTGTGGAAAGAGCTCTAAAGCAAAGATCATATAAGTCTGGCTAAGTTCTACCAAATGGCTACAAAACACCAACGAGTAGAAAGCTCGCTGGCAGCATTAGCCAGAAGTTCGGCGCAAAGGGCCTCAGACAGGCAACAAGTTTGCCCATCGGATAAGCGCAGGGGCCAAGACCGCAATGACAAGGACCGCAACAGGTTCCAAAAGAGATAAAAAAAAATAAATAACCGTGGAGACAAGCGGCCCTTCCCACAGTATGCATAATACACCCCCTCTCACTCAAGACATCGCCCATAACTACAAAGTCTCCTGTGAAGCGAAGAGACTGCCCGCTCCAAAAAGAATGAGAGGGGCTCCAGGCAGAAGAGATCAACAAAAATATTGATGATACCACCGAGATGTCGGGCACAACACAAACGAGTGTCGAGCTTTGAAGGATGCCATTGAAGACCTGATAAGAAGGGGTCACTTAAAGGAATTTGTTAAGACAGCACCAACTCGCGAAAATCCTGGCGATCAAAACAACCAGATCCTGAGTGAGGATCAAAACCAAACCTAGAATCAGGTCTAGCAAGCCTCACCAAATGCGAACAACGAAGTCTGGGTAGGCATGATCTACGAGATGGGAAGGGGGAGGGGGGGCACATAGCAGGGAGCTGAAGGACATATGCTTGTGAGGCAAGGACAGACTTGGTTCCTTGGAAAATGAGCTGTGAACAAAAGTCACCCAAGCGGCCTAAACAAGAGAGTGAGGTAGTAGGGTTCACGATCGAGGAATGCGAAGAATCCCCTCACCACAACCATGACGTGATTATAATTGCGGCCAAAATCGATAATGCCTAAGTGCAGAGGGTAATGCTCGATAATAGGAGTGCAGCGAACATCATTTTCTTATGAGTTTTTTTAGGAATGAGGTTCACAGAGAGAGATCTGAGGGCATGCCCTTCGCCGCTCTATGGATTTATTGGGGAGAGCCAGGTTCCCAAGGGGACTATCGACCTCCCCGTGACTTTAGGGACGGAGCCCAAGATTAGGACAATGTTGGCCAGATTTTTAGTGGTAGATTGCCCTACCACGTACAATGCCATCCTCGAGAGGCCGATCATGGATGACTTGAGAGCAGTCACATCGGTTTGCTACCAAGCAATGCAGTTTTTGACTCTTGGGGGGTCGCAACAATCAGGAGCTACAGCAAGAAATCTCGATAATGTTACAACCAGGCCATAGACATAGCACAAAAGTGGCCACCCTTGAGAACAATAGTCATGGAAAAATCCAAGCTAAACCCCGAACCACTAAAGAATACAATAGATCCTTGTATCTATAGAGAAGAGCTTATAGCAGGGTCGACAGAAGAGCTACGAGAAATAAGTGTCAACGAGGAATATCCAACTTGTGTACTGAAGATTGGCAACAATTTGAGCAAAGAAATGGCCGATAATCTAGCGAGGTTCCTGAAGAAAAACCTTGATGTGTTTGCGTGGGTGCATGCGGATATGGTGGGGTTCAACCCCGAGGTAATGTGCCACAGCTTGAATCTCAAACCCTAAGGCTCGGCCCATAAGACAAAAAAGAAGATCAAAGGATGTAGAGTACTCACAAACGCTCAAAGATGAAGTTGACAAACTCTTGAAAATCAACTTCATTAGAAAAGTCAAATACCTAGACTGGCTTGCCAACCCGGTTCTTGTCAAAAAGTCAAACGACAAGTGGTGGACTTGCGTCGACTTCACAGATCTAAATAAAGCTGTCCCAAAGATAGCTTTTCGCTACCACGGATTGACCAACTAGTAGATGTGACAGTCGAGAGCGTTCTACTTAGCTTCACAGATGTGTACTTAGGATATAACTAAATTCAGATATACCAGCCTGATGAAGAGTATACCTCCTTTATTACTGACCGTGGAATTTATTATTACAAGGTTATGCCATTTGGCCTCAAGAATGTTGGGGCGACCTACAGTGCTTGGTGAACAAGATGTTCATCGACCAAATCGGCAACACCATGGAGGTGTACATCGATAACATGCTCATCAAGTCAAAGGTCATAGAAAGCCATGTAGAGCATCTAGCGGAAATGTTTGACATCCTCAGAAAATACCAAATGAAGCTCAACCCTTTAAAGTCTGCTTTCGGGGTAAGCTCGAGGAAATTCCTAGGTTTCCTCGTGAACTAATGGGGTGTAGAAGCCATCCCAGAGAAGATTCAAGCTCTGCTCAATATGAAAAGCCTGACCAGCGTAAAGCAGGTACAAAGCTTGATAGGGTGTGTGGCCGCACTCAGCAGATTTGTTTCATGAGCCATAGACAAATGCTTACCATTTTTTGAAACCCTGAAAGGAAAGAAAGGCTTCAAGTGGATAAAAGAGTGTGAGAGAGCCTTCTAGGAGCTGAAGAAACATCTGTGACAACCACCTTTATTGTCAAAGCCCATCCAGGGTGAGCCATTATTGTTATACTTATCAGTATCAAAGTCTGCTGTCAGCGCGACATTGGTATGCTAAGAAGGAAAGGTGCAATGGCCGATATATTATGTGAGCAAAAGACTGCTTGACGTGGAGACGAGATACCTTGAGATGGAAAAGCTTGCCTTCGCCCTTGTCATCGCCGCCAGAAAGTTGAGACCCTATTCTAGGTGCACTCCATTCACGTGCTGACCAATTTCCCCCTGAAGAAGATAATGCAAAAGCCTGAGGCATCGGGCAGTTTAATCCAGTGGACAATAGAGATGAGTTAGCACAACATCAAGTACACCCCAAGGATGGCAATCAAAAGTCAAGCCTTAGCAGATTTCACATCTGAATTCTCCTACTAACTAAAAGGTGAGTCAAGCCTACTAGGGGCAGGTACCTCTAGAGAAATCAAGCAACAGAAGCCAAAGTTGGACGACTTATGGCAATGGACTTTATACGTAGATGGTTCCTCGAATGAGAAAGAGATAGGAGCAGGGCTCTTGCTTGAAAGTCCAGAGGGAAACCTGATCAGAGTCGCGATAAGATTCGGGTTTGCTGCTTCCAATAATAAGGCTGAGTACGAGGCATTACTTGTAGGGGTCTACCTCACCAAGGAAATGGGGGCAGGATCCATCAAGGTTTATAGCACCTCACAGCTCGTGGTCCACCAAATTACTAGGGAATACCAGGCGAAGGAAGATAGGATGTCGTCCTACCTCTAGCTAGTTGAAGCTGAGCTCAAACAATTCAGGTCTTTCACAATTCACCAGATCCCGAGGGAGAAGAACACACAAGCGGACGCATTAGTCTACTTAGCCTCTGCAATGAACCAAGAGAAGGCTGATTCTATCCCAATCAAGTTCCTCCCAAAACCAAGTATCTCCGCTCCACAATGACTAGTTTTAACAACAAGACAGAGATATAGTTGGATGGATGCGATCATTGCCTACCTAAAGGATGCTGCACTACCGAATGAAAGAACTGAAGCTAGAACACTCCGCATAAAGGCAACCCAGTACACACTCATCAATGATAAATTGAACAAACATGGATTCAACGTGCCGCTGCTACAATGTATCGATCATGAAGACGCGGATTATGTTCTAAGGGAGATCCATGAGGGGATTGTTAGAGTAGGTGCCCTAGAGCCAATCAATTATTGTGGAATTGGCTCTTTGTAATAATGTTCATTAATCAATAAAAGGCATTTTATACTATATCGCGTAAATCATTATTATTGCAATATGTATTGATATATGTCCTTAGAAGGGTAGAACCGTGACGAGGGTATCAAATGTTTCAAATCTTGATAGTGAGAACCCTTTGAGTATATATGGTGGCCATTCTAGAAATGTCCATAGCCCTAGTATTATTCTGAAGTAAGGGCACAGATAATACGGTAAGGCTATCATAGTGTTTAATGACCCTGTCGAAAGGCAGTGACTGATCTCACTTGTCAAGGTTGTTTGGTGACAACCAGGTGCAACACATGGGTGCTTGCTATAGGCGATTACACCACAGCAAGTTCACTAGACTGACCCACCAAAAGATTCCATATGGATGGTAACTCTAGTGTCTATGGAAAAAATCCTCTAACGAATAGTGGTGCATGTGATCCTTAGACTTGAGATCACCAGAGTGTCTTGTGCACCGATTGGTGTAGTTTAACACTAGCCTAAGGCAATTTTTTTCAGAGCTGTCAATACAGTGGTGATTGGCTGCATCAAGGAGTGTATCAAGACTATGGTGGATTGACAAAGGATTCATCACTCCTGGGTACGGTAGAATTTATCTCATGACGTAATTCAGTATATGGCAATGACGTTAAAACTGTGGCCACAGTGGGATTGAGTTGTTGTTCTATCCAGTTTATAATACGAGTCATTGGTCCAGAAACTGAATACATAATATTGAGAGTAACCAAAGGTTGACACTATTTATATGCCTTCGTCTCGTCGAGATAACATATGATGAAAGGATCGAATTGCACAGTAACCATATCGTTGACATGTAGCTACTTTGCTGAATCCGAATCTATCGGGTGGCGATGATGCCTTGCTAGGGGCTAATCTTGGTCTATGTATTAGTGAGACATTTAATTGGTTTTAATCGCGATACTATACACTGCCTATATGATGAGGAGCCTATGTGTCACACACATAGAAGACAATTTAAGATCCAAGAAGAAAGAAGGGCGTTTTCGTCTTTTAAGGTAAAGGGGTATTTTGGTAATTCCATAGTGCAATTAATTTTGCTGAGGTCGTAGCCTTTATTTAATTTGTTAGAAAAATTAAATGAGTGAAATTACGTTTAAATGTGTGTTCGCACATATTTAAATATATATTATCATTATTGTTAAATGTTAATATACATATATATTAATTGAGATAATGATGGAAAAATAAAATATTAAATTGGGAGTGTTTGGCAACATGGGGAGTTTGGGTTGGAGCCCAAGCCTATTCCGTATGGGATTAGGGCAAATTGATTAACTATAAAAAGAAAAGTGTGTGTGTTAATTAGGTATTAATTGATTTCTCTTGAAATTAAAAACTCACACAGCAGCCCCATCTCCTCCCATGCCAGTTTTGGGTTTTAGCCTAAATCAAATTCCTTTTGATTTGCTTTCTTCTTAATCTTGAAGCCAAAGAGGATCTAGCAAATCCCTCTTTGGTTCTTTTTGAGATTGTCTTCGTGTGAACTACGCAAGTTCGACCCTACACTTGGATCGATAGCAAAACATTCGTCGACAAATGTGGAGGAGCCTCCAACGTGCGTTTGTTTTCTTTAAACTCGGATTTATTTTTCTGCAAATTTTATTTAATATGAATTATAAAATTATACCCTTGATCTTGGCTCATGTAAACGATCTCTACATTAATTTTTGTTTTGTTTCCGCTGCGTATATGGGACCGTTTACTAACAGTGGTATCAGAGCCAGGTTACTGAATTTTACAATTTTTATTTGGATGGTTGATAACATGTATTTGATGATATAATGTTGCCTTATAAAATCTGACTTAAATCATGTTTTGAGAAATTGATTAATCAATTAATCTGATTTGTTGATGAACTGCAAGTTTGGTTTAATGCATGATGGATTTTTGTTGAGATCAATGTGTTTAATTGATTGCAAAAATCTTTTAAAGTGTATATGGTTACTATATGAACAGATCCAGAGCTACAGATCCGTGTACGCTCGCCAAGGCGATATAACCCATTGCCACAACAAGAGTTGTTCACGCTGGCGTGGTGACAAAACTAGCGCTCGTCGCAGTGATATATAGCATTGTTGCGGCGATCGTCCTCTAGACAAGCACTGGTGATGAAACCAGCGCTCGCCACGGCGATATAAAGCATCACCGCGGCGATCGTCTTCTGGACGAGCCCTGACAAAAACAGCACTCGCCGCGACGACAGCCGCGGTGAAGGTACGTTAAGCGTGAACGTCAAGTAATCAACGCACGCTGTGGCGATCTAACCCATCGCCGCAGCGAGCGCACTTCCGAGTGCGTAGGGGCTAAAATGTAAAGTTTCAAAACTTTTAGACCAAACTGCAGTTTTGCAAATTGTCAGGGGGTAAAAAATTAACCCACAAATTTCAAAAATTGATTGTTTTTGAAATCTATGCTTTGTACTTGTTTGTATATTGCATAGTGCCTGGTACATGAGCCTCAGACCTAAGGGTGAATGTTTTAAAATATTTTGGGTATGTATGGTTGTATTATTTATTAAATAGGGCTTGCGTGTCCTGTCTTTCTCCTCTTCTCGATGTACATTCTCTTCTCATCTAATTCCCCTCGAATGTAAATCGAGGTTTCTAAATTTATTGACGTAAAGAATTTGTATAATTATTTATTGTAAATTTAGAACGATTTTTTTTTTTTTGTAATGTACTTGAAGATGGAGCAAAGGATGAGGTAACCATACTTGAAGACTCAAGATGTTTATTACAGGACCCCTAGGTGACCCACCGATTCCTCTAGGCTCGAGGAAATCGGTTTTAGTTGGGCCATGTACCGGCACGTTAAATTTTGTTTAGAATGCATGCTAAGGTTGAATGTTTGATAACATGCCAAACAATGTCATTCTAACAAAGATAATAATTTGGTGAGACATTAAATAACAAAACCCTCAATTAAAGTATATTAAGTCACGAAAGCCTTCCATCACCATGGTTTTAATCAAACCACTGTTCGTCGAAACCTTGTTCGCCAAAGCGAAGGGTACACTTCTACCAGTGGGAGGTTAAAATGCATTGGAGTTTTCCTTAATGGTGATGGGTCGACTTAAAATGACGGTTTTGCTTGTTCGCCAAAGCGAAGGTTGATAAACACGCGTCATAGGCATAGTAGAGCAGTACACATATTGTGTGTACGTGGTGACATGTAGTGTCCACTCTACTGATACTGAGAATCACACTTGAGGACGATGGCATGTACTGTCCATTGGATTGTGTGATTGGCTTGTTGGCTTTCTCACATTTGAGGTTGATAGTGGGAGCTATCAACTGGTGTGGATTAAGTTTGTTGGCCTACCTAATCAACTCATTTTGGCTTGTTCGCCAAAGCGAAGGTTTGAAATGGGCAGGATGGGATCTCGGTCCACTAGGAAAGTCAACGGGCTTTCTCGAGTTAATGGTGAGGGCTATTGACTTGAGTAAAATAGTGGGAGCTTCGTTTAATAAAAGACCATATTAAACAATAATAATGAACATGGTAGTAATAGTTATTTTTCTGCACTTGTAGATTCACTTAAATTTGAGCAAAATGATCCCAACATCACTACGACAGATCATCGAACTGGGAGAGAAATGGAATGTTGAAAATTTCATTGACTGGTATAGAAGTATAAATAATATACTTCAGTCAAGCGATAGATTATACACCATTGAGCAAGCTCTATCACCAGAGCCTGCTGATAGTTCTACCCATGAGACTAGGTAGGTATATGTGAAGCATACACATGATGCAAAAGCAGAAATGACTAGATACATTGTGCTTGCATCAATGGCACCATTACTGCAACAGTAGTGCCAGAAAATGGATTTAGCTTCTATTCTTCATTTTCTTCGAAGAAATGAGAAGCATATGGTGTCTCGGTCGTTATTTAGATGTAAGATGGAAGAGGGTACCAAAATTACCGATCATATACTCAAATGGATCGAGTATATGAACAAGCTCGAGATTTTGGGATGTGGACTTAATGAAGGTTTAGCGATAAACCTAATATTACAGTCTTTACCAGATTCTTATTCTCAATTCGTCTATGACTTTATTGAGGAAGATAGGAAGAATACCCTTTCCGAGTTTTTGGATTTGTTAAAGGCTACTAAGTCAGGCATGAAAATGTTAGAAACATTGATATTGGTTGAAGCCAACTCAAGTGAAAAGGAAAGGGCTCAGAAGTCATTGGAAAGAACAGTTGCAGAAAGGAAAGGCATTTGTCTTCACTGTGGGAATCCCAGCCATTGGAGGAAACATTGCAAGGCCTTCCTAGCAAAAGGGAAGAAGAATGTTACTTCTTTGTCAGGTACATTCTTGAGATTAATGTAACGCCCCACTTGAGGTACGTACTTAAGATTTGCTGTTTTGCTTAAATGTTTATCGATTCAGCTTTAATTGAGTTTGTGTGTTGCGTTGGTTGAGTGTTTGCCTTGAAATTGGTTGAGATTTGAGGAATTTTGGATTTGCAGTCTTCGCCGCGGCGAAGTTGGCTTTGAGTAAGGCGGTGTAGGCTCTGTCTTTCTTCCCCGGGGCGACGGAAGTTTCTTCGCTGCAGCGACGAGCCGACTAAAATGTGTATTGACAGTTCTAGATATTTTTCCTTATCATAAGGGTTAAATGACCATTCTACCCCTAATTAGCAGGAAAAGTGGGGGGTAAAATGTAAGGAAATTTCTTGGAGAATGAGTTAGTATGGGGGTGTGAGTGTAATGAATCAAAGGATATAGATGGAATTTTCAAAGAAGATCAAGGGCAAAGTTGGGAAGTGTTGATTTTCTCATGAACTAAAACGGGCTAAGTGTAATAAACCCTTCATTTCTTTCTTCTCCACCGCCATATCCATTCTCTCAATTCTCTCCTTTTTGCTTTCAATTGTTCCAAGATTTCTATGGGTTTTAAGAGAGCTTTTGAATAATTTGGAGTAGAAATATCATCTTAAGCATCCTAAGGTAAGGATTCTTGCTTTAGATGTGAGTTTTCTTAAAGTTATATGAAGTCTTATATGGTTGTTATTGTTGTTGTTGTTGTTGTTTTGAGTTGTAGAGAGAAGACAAGACAATAAGGGAAAGGAAAAGTGCTAGAGAAGTCACTTTTTCACAAGGTAAGTAAATTCAACCAAGTTGAGATTTGAATAAGTTTTTGAGTAGAAATTGAGTAGAGATATATGCATGTATGAGTTTGCTTTATGCTTGTTAATGATTGTAAATGAGATGAGTATTCATGTTGAATTGTTGGAAGTATTTTTCCTTTATGAGAAGTGTTAAGATTTTATGATGTTGGGTGAGTTTTGATTGAGGTTGAAGGAAGATTTGAGTAAACTTTATAGAAGTGTTTTCCTTTGACAGGGATTTAGAGTGTATGAGGGAGTTTTTCTCCCATTTTGGATGATTAAAAAGAAGAGAAAAGTTATAGTTTAAGTAGAGCTTTATATGCACTTGAATTGTATGATGAAATGCTCAAGAGAAGCATGAGTAAGAGGAGAAAGCCTTAATTTTTGCTACATAGCATAAATGCATTTCATAAGTGCATTAATGAGCATGAGTCATCTATATGCATTAATCATGCAATAGTTATGCATTAGAAAAAGAGAGTAGAGAAATTGAGTTTGAGCTACTCTAAGAATAGAGAGAAAGAGAAATTGAACACTAGAGAATAAAGAGAAAGTAGTGCTAGATAAGAGAATAGAGTAGGCTGTGCGATGGGGAACTCGTGAGTAATGGGTAGAGTATTCCCGCATGTACGCCGCATTAAGAGAGCGACATGAGTATCAGAGAGAAAGAGAAAAGTTATAGTTTAAGTAGAGCTTTATATGCACTTGAATTGTATGATGAAATGCTCAAGAGAAGCATGAGTAAGAGGAGAAAGCCTTAATTTTTGCTACATAGCATAAATGCATTTCATAAGTGCATTAATGAGCATGAGTCATCTATATGCATTAATCATGCAATAGTTATGCATTAGAAAAAGAGAGTAGAGAAATTGAGTTTGAGCTACTCTAAGAATAGAGAGAAAGAGAAATTAAGCACTAGAGAATAAAGAGAAAGTAGTGCTAGATAAGAGAATAGAGTAGGTTGTGCGATGGGGAACCCGTGAGTAATGGGTAGAGTATTCCCGCATGTACGCCGCATTAAGAGAGCAACATGAGTATCAGAGAGAAGTGGTGTAGCCCGTGAGAGTGCATGCAGATGAGAGCGATACCCGAGTTTACCCGAGAGAGAGATTATGTACTCACATGGCCAAGGGTTCCGAATCCATGCATAAACGAGTCCGATCGGCTAGAACGAGTATAAGTCACGTAGAGTGGGAGTGAGTCCCAGCCGTGCCTCCGGTTAGATGGGGCCGTGACTTACTAAGAGAGTTAGTAGAAAAGTGTTACAAGAAAGAGAAGTCAGAAAGATTAAAAAAGGGAGAGTAAACGAGACTTGTAAGGAAAGAATCAGAGAGAGAGTTACGGGGATAGATGAGTAGATGTTTTACTTACTAAGCCTTAGTTGTGCTCACCCTGATGTTTTCTATGTTTTGCAGGATCTAGGCGAGGACACGGTCGGATGGGTGTCGTTAAGCGAAGAGAAATGGCTACACTGTCCACCCTGCTTTTAATGTTTTTTTACATGATATAACTTTTTGTGTAAAGAATGTGTATGTTTAATAAAAGAAAAATTTGGGCCCAACTATTTATACTATCTTACATGTATTTTACTATGCATATTTTATAATAATACAAGTAGAAAACAGTTGTTACAATTAACTTCTCCCGTAAACATCTAGTTGACACAGGATGTGGTTCTCACATTTAATTGATGTGTGGGAACTACGGTAGAGTAGATTACTCGCCGAGGGAGAGGTGGACCTACCAGTTGGAAATGAAGCACGTGCTGCTACATTTGCTGTAGGATCTTATCGTCTGATTTAGCCGATGGACTTGTTTCTTGAAACTCGTGGATTATTATGGTTTTTCTTCAGTTTCTAGAAATTATATTTCTGTGTCCACATAGGACAAATGAGAATATTAGTTTACTAATGGATTAATGTCCTTGAGTATAAATAATATTCTTTATGGAACTGTTTCATAATAATATGTTCTTAAGAAAGGCAATAAGGATAATCTCAAAATGACTACTATGCCAACTTTGGCAAGTTAAGCTAGACATACCTGAAGGAATGTTGGATAGTATCATAACTCACCCCTCCTTATACACCCCAACACAAAGGAGTGTCAGAAAGGAGGAACAAGACCTTACTTGACATGGTTAGGTCCATGATGAGTTTTAGTGATTTACCTACATCATTCTAGGGTTATGCCCTAGAGACTGCAACTCACGTTTTGAACCGTGTGCCGTTAAAGTCTGTAGATAAGACTTCATATGAGCTATGGAGTGGGCAAAAGCCCAACTTGTCTTATCTAAGGATTTGGGTTTGCAAAGCTTATGTTAAGAAATTGACTTCGAACAAGCTGGGCCCAAAATCCTGTAAATGTATATTTGTGGGGTCTCTAAAAGATACTACTTCTACCACCCGGAAGAGCGCAAAATTTTTATTACTCGTTCTGGTGTCTTCCTAGAAAAGGAATTTTTTCTAAGAAGTACTAGTGGGAGAAAAGTAGAACTCAATGAAGTTCTAGAATTACAAAATATACTAGACGAAGGACGGAATGATGTGCCACAGGAAGTGGTTGAGCATCATGAGAAGGTTACTCCACAACTTGTGGATCAAAGTGAACCACCTCAGGTTGCATAGGAGCTACGTAGATCTGGGAGAGTACGCCATGAGCCCGAGAGATACGGTTATCTCGTTACTCAACATGGTGATGTACTGGTCTACCAAGACGATGAACCCAAAACCTACGAAGATGCTATATCAGATCCATATTCTATTAAATGGCTTGAAGCCATGAAATCTGAGATGGACTCCATGTACTAGAACCAAGTGTGGTATCTGGTGGAACCACTTGAAAAGGTAAAACCCATAAGGTGTAAATGAGTCTTCAAGAAGAAGACTGACATGGATGGCAACGTGCATACTTATAAAGTACGGTTGGTTGCCAAAGGTTTCAAACAAATTCATGACATTGACTATGAAGAAACCTTTTCGCGATTGCCATGATTAAATCCATCCAGATTATGCTTGCAATTGTTGCGTATCATGACTATGAGTTTTGGCAAATGGATGTCAAAATTGCTTTCCTGAACAGAAACCTTGAGGAGGATGTGTATATGACAACCTGATGGTTTCATTCTTGATAATCAAGCTAATAAGGTATGCAAGTAGCAGAGATCCATTTATGGACTCAAGCAAGCTTCAAAGAGCTGGAACATTCGTTTTGATGAAGCAGTAAAAGAATTCGGTTTTATCAAGAACGAAGATGAGCCTTGTGTTTACAAAAAAGTGAGTGGGAGTGAAGTAGCATTCCCAGTGTTGTATGTCGATGACATACTTCTGATCGAGAATGATATACCAAACTTGCAATCGGTAAAGACTTGGTTATCCAAGTGCTTCTCCATGAAGGACTTAAGAGAAGCAGCCTACATCCTTAGAATAAAGATCTATCGTGATAGATCGTGTAGGTTGCTCAAACTAAGTCAGAGTACATAGACAATGTATTGAACACATTCAGTATAGAAAAATCCAAGAAGGGATTTCTTCTGATGCCATATGGTGTCTATCTCTGTAAGGATATGTGTCCTTAACCACACAATGAGAGGGATAGAATGAAGAGGATCCCACATGCTTCAACAAGTGGATCCATCTTGTATGCTCAGATTAATATCTAATGTGCATTCAACACTTGTGGTGGATATCAATCAGGCTCAAGTGAGCAATATGTTATGTACTTAGATTGATGTCTTATATGCATTCAGCGCTAGTAGAAGATATCAACTAAATCCAAGTGAATGACACTGAATGAGTGTCAATCGACATTCTTAAATACTTGAAAAAGGCTTAAGAATATATATATTCTTGGATTATGGAGGGAAAGATGAGCTCACTGTAAAAGGATACAGTGACACTAGTTCCTAACGGGAAAAGGATGATTATAATTCGCAATTTGGGATTACACATTTTGTCTCAATATAACTGCAATGAGCTGCAAGAGCTCAAATTGGTGTACTGTAGTGGATTCTACATTTGATGCTAAGTATATCGTATTATTTAATGCAGCCATGTAGGCGGTTTGGACCAAGAAGTTCATTACTGAACTTGATTTAATTTCAAGCATTGCCAATCCAGTATAGTTATACTGCGATAACAATGAAGCCATTGTTGTGGCTGAGAAATCACAGTCTCACCAAACACTTACTTAGTTGATTCAGTATGATCTAAAGGATCGATATCTGCAGATTTGCAGAATACCTACCAACCCACTATTAAAGTTTCTATTGTAGCAGAAGCATGATGGGCACTTGGGTCATTCAATGTTGAGTGCATGAATGACTGGTTATAGTGCAAGCACTTGGGTCATTCAGTGTTGAGTGCATGAATGATTGGCTATAGTGCAAGTGGGAGATTGTTGTAGCAGGTGCCCTAGAGCCAATCAATTATTGTGGAATTGACTCTTTGTAATAATGTTCATTAATCAATAAAAGGCATTTTATACTATATCGTGTAAATCATTATTATTGCAATATGTATTGATATATGTCCTTAGAATGGTAGAACCGTGACAAGGGTATCAAGTGTTTCAAATCTTGATAGTGAGAACCCTATGAGCACATATGGTGGCCATTCTAGAAACGTCCATAGCCCTAGTATTATTCTGAAGTAAGGGCACTGATAATACGGTAAGGCTATCATAGTGTTGAACGACCCTGTCGAATAGTAGTGACTGATCTCACTTGTCAATGTTGTTTGGTGACAACCAGGTGCAACACATGGGTGCTTGTTGTAGGCGATTACACCACAGCAAGTTCACTAGACTGACCCACTAGAGGATTCCATATGGATGGTAACCCAAGTGTCTATGGAACAAATCCTCTAACGAATGGTGGTGCATGTGATCCTTAGACTTGAGATCACCGGAGTGTCTTGTGCACCGATTGGTGTAGTTTGACACTAGCCTAATGCAGTTCTTTTCAAAGCTGTCAATACGGTGGTGATTGGCTGCATCAAAGAGTGTATCAAGACTATGGTGGATTGACAGAGGATTCATCACTCTCGGGTACGGGAGAAGTTATCTCATGGTGCAATTCAGTATATGGCAATGACGTTAAAACTGTGGCAACAGTGGGATTGAGTTGTTGCTCTATCCAGTTTATAATACGGGTCATTAGTCCAGAAACTGAATACATAATATTGAGAGTAACCGAAGGTTGACACTATTTCTATGCCTTCGTCTCGTCGAGATAACGTATGATAAAAGGATCAAATTGCACGGTAACCATATCGTTGACATGTAGCTACTTTACTAAATCTGAATCTATCGGGTGGCTATGATGCCTTGCTAGGGGCCAATCTTGGTCTGTGTATTAGTGAGACGATTAATTGGTATTAATCGCGATAATATACACTGCCTATATGATGAGGAGCCTATGAGTCACACACATAGAAGACAATTTAAGATCCAAGAAGAAAGAAGGGCGTTTTCGTCTTTAAGGCGAAAGGGTATTTTGGTAATTTCACAGTGCAATTAAATTTGCTGAGGTCGTAGCCTTTATTTAATTTGTTAGAAAAATTAAATAAGTGAAATTACGTTTAAATGTGTGTTCGCACATATTTAAATATATTATCATTATTGTTAAATGTTAATATATATTTAAATATATATTAATTGATTTTAATTGAGATAATGATGGAAAAATAAAATATTAAATTGGGAGTGTTTGGCAACATGGGGCGTTTGGGTTGGAGCCCAAGCCTATTCCGTATGGGATTAGGGCAAATTGATTAATTATAAAAAGAAAAGTGTGTGTGTTAATTAGGTATTAATTGATTTCTCTTGAAATTAAAAACATATAGAGCAGCCCCATCTCCTTCCACACCAGTTTTGGGTTTTAGCCTAAATCAAATTCCTTTTGATTTGCTTTCTTCTTAATCTTGAAGCCAAAGAGGATCTAGAAAATCCCTCTTTGGTTCTTTTTGAGATTGTCTTTGTGTGGACTACACAGGTTCGATCCTATACTTGGATCGATAGCAAAACATTCGTCGACAAATTTGGAGGAGCCTCCAACGTGCGTTTGTTTTCTTTAAACTCAGATTTATTTTTCTACAGATTTTATTTAATATGAATTGTAAAATTATACCCTTGATCTTGGCTCATGTAAACGATCTCTACATTAATTTTTGTTTTGTTTCCGCTGCGCATATGGGACCGTTTACTAACAGGGATTTGTGGAAATCATGCAAGAGGCAGGTCCCTAACTTACAAAGTACTCCGCCAGGGGTATTATTGGCCGACAGTTTTCGATGATGCAATGGACTATGTGTGCAGATGTGATAGGTGTCAGAGTTTTGCAGATATTCCGCGAGCTCCACCTCAAGAATTGACTACTCTAAGAAGCCCTAGCCATTCGCAATTTAGGGCATTGACCTGATTGGCCCCTTGCCTCAAGGAAAATGAGGCTTTAAGTTTGCAGTGATCACTATTGATTACCAAGTAGGCAGAAGTTAAACCCTTGGCTACCGTCACGTCGAACAAGCTGAAGGATTTTGTCTACAAAAATATTATTTTTCAGTTTGGAATCCCCCACACTATAATAACCGACAATGGGAAATAGTTCGACAGTGAAGCCTTCAGATCTTTCTGCGAACAACTCAACATTAAGAAAAGCTTCATCGCTATTTACGAGCCTCAAGCCAACGGTCAAGTAGAGGTCGTAAACAAGTTCATCAAACATACCATTAAAAAGAAGTGGGCGACCTGGTTCTCAAAAAGGTTGTCCAAGGAACCCAAAACCCGAACTTGGGGGCACTTGGACCCAAATGGGAAAGTCCTTTCAGGATCTCAGAAAAGCTCGCACGAGGGTCTTTTCACCTGGAACGCCTCAACGGCGAAGCAATACTACGAGCCTGGAATGCCGAGCATTTGTGAAGGTATTACCAATAAGCAAATTGGGTCCCACTTACATTTCTCTTTTTCATTCGTTATAAGGCCGCTCACGGCTAAATCACTTAATCAATAAAAGAGGTATTATTCATGATTTATCTTTGTTCATTGTTAATGTTTTTAGCTTATTTAACATTTATTTATCACCTCAAAGATTACGACCTACACGATGGTATTCTAAAAAGAGAATTCAGACTCAAGAGTCTGGAAAAGGTAGCTTATCCCAAAAAGCCATGCCAACATCCAACTCTTTAATGATGAAACGTCCTAAATCGACAAAGTTAAACTTGAAAAAAAAAATTCAAGAAAAAACATGTTGAAGGAAATCGGCCTTAAGCCGACGACTAAAACTTGAAGCGGATAATTGATTCAGAATCGGAGTTGCTTGTCGCAAAAGATTTCCTCACACACATCCGAAAAAGCTCTTTAAGAAGTGAGCTACGCATAACTTAGAGCAAATTCAGATCTTCTATTACAAGTCCAACTAGGATGAATGAAATGATTCTGCAGAAATATAATAATCGTTGCTCGATAAAGGTATACTGAGAAATTTCTTTTTCATTAATGAAATTCTAAAAAAAGAAAAGAGAAGAAAAACAACAACAAAAGACAAAAAAAATGTATAATGCTTCAGATAGCTGGGGGAGCAGGGATATCACCCTTGGCTGGTCTAAAGAGCTCAATACGACGGGAAGAGACGGTTCTTCAATGGGAGGGACAGCAGCAGTTTCTCCAAGGTTGGGAGCCTCGTTCGAGGGAAGTGTAGACGGGGGAGCCGGATCCTTAACTTTTAGCTTAAGCTCGATCTCCTCTTCGCCTTCCTTGACCTCGTCCTAGCCCTCACCATCATCCTCGGAGTCATTCGAGTACATGTAGGCCATTCCTTGGGCTTCAACCTTTATCCTCTCGACTTTCTTCTGGTAAGCTCGCGGAAGGAAAGAGAAGTTGATCGAGGGGTGGGCTTCCCATAACTTCTGCACAAAGAAGACCAACGTCTACCAGGCCTGAGTAGTGATGGCCTCGTTTAGCTCCTCAATTTGAAGCATGAGTTGCCTGGCCTCAGCTTCGGCTTTCCGTCGACCTTCTGCCTCCTAGGCAAGTTAGAGCGAGGACTATTTAGATTTGGCCTCCTAGTCCGAGACGGCCTTTTGAGCCGAGAAAAGCTCAGAATTTAACTTCTTGTTGGCACCTCGCTGCTGTGCCAAATTCTTCTCAGCTTTTACTGCCTTAGCTTCAACCTTTGCTCAAGCAGCCTCACTCACGTTAAGCTTGTCAAGGAAATCCCTTTCCTTGACCCCCAAAGGTCGCCATTTCCCCTCTAAGCCATTCAAGCTCAGCATGCTTGGTCTCCCTATCTTTCTCTACAACCTCGGCTTTAGCCAGAGCGTCCTTTTTCACCATCTTTGCCAATTACCACCCCTTGTGAGTGCCCTCCAAAGTGGTATAGCACTCATCATAAAAAAGCTTGCTCGCCATGGCAACCTAACAAAAAAGGGAGAAAAAGGGGACAAGACGAAAAGTTAACAAGAAGTGAAGATAGCATGCAATGATAAAAGAAAAGAGGAGCGAACTATCAGTATCTTTACTGCGTAGTTGCACACTAAGACCAGCATATCGGTTGGAGCAGCATCTCTAGCGGCTGTGAAGGTTCGCGGAGTGATTCCATCCCTAGCCGTTGTGGACCCAACACTAATATGGTCAGGGAGTTGATTGATTAGAGCGTCGACCGCAACTTGGGTCATTTTATCCATCTTCTTGCTCTTTGACCAAGACGAGTTGGATTTACTCCCCTCGGCAGTGCTAGCCTCGCCCGTAGGAGCGAACTTCTTCTTGGCCACTATTTTCTTTTGGTCGCTAGCCTGCACAGCAACCTCTTTGCCCGAGCCACCTTGTTGTTCGACCACCTTTTGTTACCCGAGCCACCTTGTTAATCGGCCACCTTTTTTTGCCCGATCCCCCTAGAGGCTCGATTGCTTTCTTCTTACCTGAGCTATCGTGCTGCTTGGGTGCCTTTAGTTTCCTTGAGCTTCCAATAAGCTCAAGAGTTTTCTTCGTCAACCCCTTTTGGGGCTCGGAGACACTATTTTCACACGCTGCCTTTAGAGTAGTCGTGGGCTTTTTTGTGCTTGGGCCCTCCCCAAGCTCGCCACTGGCGCATTTCACGCTAATGACATCAATAGGTTGCTTCATCGCCAAAGCAGCCAATGCCTTCTTGGCAGCCGCTGGAGCTGCCGTCTTCTTCTTAAGGCCTTTGGGTTTCTCAACCCATATATTTGCAAGAAAGTAACAAACAGTAAGCGACCTATCTGCGCGGGAAAAAGTGCAAGCAAACAATAACTTAACCTTTTTCCAAGATCGTAGGAAATCTTGCATCATCCCAACAAAAGTCGTATGCTTGCAGGTGGGGGAGCATAACGATCTCATTAACGTTATGCTGTCTATTGGGAAGGTCACTGAAACGGTGGAGTTCTGCAATCTCGCAACTGGGAGATAGTTCTGTTTGACGTTAACTACAAAACAAAGCAACTCGGTTAGCTAGAACACAAAGCTTGAAAGTGATCATTGTTAGAGTTGGTACCCTAGAGCCAATCAATTATTGTAAAATTGACTCTTTGTAATAATATTTATTAATCAATAAAAGGCAATATCATGTAAATCATAATTGCATGTATTGATATATGTCCTGAGGATGGTAGAACCATGACGAGTGTATTAAGTGTTTCAAATGTTGATAGTGAGAACCCTATGATCACATATGGTGGCCATTCTAGAAATGTCCGTAGCCCTAGTATTATTCTGACCAAGGACACAAAT
Source organism: Pistacia vera (assembly GCF_008641045.1). Classification (NCBI taxonomy): domain Eukaryota; kingdom Viridiplantae; phylum Streptophyta; class Magnoliopsida; order Sapindales; family Anacardiaceae; genus Pistacia; species Pistacia vera. Next base: position 557,286 of record NW_022196839.1, read on the forward strand.
AATACTATAAGACTATCATAGTGTTGAACGACCCTGTCGAAAGACAGTGACTAATCTCATTTGCCAAGGTTGTTTGTTGACAACCTGGTGTGACACATGGGTGCTTACTGTAGGCAAGTTCACTGGACAGACCCACCAGAGGCTTCCATATAAATGGTAACCCTAGTGTCTATGGAATAAATCCTCTAACGAATGGTGGTGCATGTGATCCTTAGACTTAAGATCACTCGAGTGCCTTGTGCACCAATTGGTGTAGATTGACACCAGCATAACATAATTCTATTTAGAGCTATCAATACGGTAGTGATTGGCTACATTGAGAAGTGTATCAAGACTATGGTGGATCGACAAAAGGATTCATCACTCCCGGGTACGGGAGAAGTTATCTCACGACGCAATTCAGTGAATGGCAATGACACTGAAGCTATGACCACAATAGGATTGAGTTGTTGCTCAATCCAATTTATTATTCCAGTCATTGGTCCAATAACTGAATACAAAGATATCGAAGATAACTGAGATTGACACTATTTATGTACCTTAGCCTCGATGAGATAACAGATGATGAAAGGATCGGTTTGCACGGTAACCTTATCATTGATAGGCAAGCTGTTTCGCTGAATTCGAATCAATCGGGTGGCCATGATGCCTTGCTAGAGGTCAATCTTGGTATGTGTTTAGTAAGACGATTGATTGGTATCAATTGCGAGACTCCTCACTACCAATATAATGAGGAGCCTTCGGGTCACACACACAAAAGACATATTAAGGTTGAATTGGTGAGAAATGGTATTTCGTCATTTGTGATGAAGGGTATTTTCGTCATTTATGATGGAAATGTTATTTTCGTCTTTTAAGATGAAATGACATTTTGATAATCTCACAGTGTAATTAAATTTGCTGAGATCGTTGCCTATATTTAATTTCATATTGAAATTAAAATTAGTGAGATTATGTATTTAAATATATTCATTCATTTAAAAAAAAAAAATATATATATATTCTATATATATATATATATATATATATATATATATATAAATGTATGTATGTATGTATATATGTATGTATGTATATTATTTAATATTAATATTTGATGATATTAATGTTAGTGAAGATAATATATACAAAATATGAAATTCATATTTGAATTTATATATATCAATAGTTGATGATATTAATAAAGATAATATATGAATATGAAAATCATATTTGAATTTGAATAAGATGTCATGTGGATTATTACCTTGTTTGGTAATGAGTATTCACTATCTAGTCATGGAATAAATTTATTCCTAATTAGATTAGGGTTTTAATTTTTGTTGCATATAAAAGGCAACTTAAAATTAAAATAAAATGGGAGAATACATTAATTAAAATCCAAGCCACTCACCTCACTCTCTCTCATGTTTTTCACTTGGTGGAGAAGAGAATTTTTCTTGAAGAAAAATTATGCATCCTTTTTGCTTGTGTGTCTTGCTAGCACTTGAGACCGCAAGTCGATCGCTATCATGTCTTTGTTAGGATACGATCCAGTTACGCAGCGGAAAACAAAAAATAGTTAACAACATAGATCGTTCCATAGAACCAAGATCAGGGTACAAAAATTATAGTTTATACATTATAATCAAATCTGCAGAAAACCAGTTTAAAGGTTTAGAAACCATACCCACGTTTCTAAACGTCTTTTGCTACTGACCCAAGTGTAAAATTGAACCGACGTAGTCTACACGAAGATAATCGTAAGGAATTAAAGAGGGATTTGCTAGATCCTCTTTAGTCTTAAGAAACAAGAAAGAAAAATCAAAGAATACTTTGATTCTAAGCAAAAAGCAATCTGGCTTGGGAGAGTGTTTTTGGGGTTGGAAAGTTTTCTTTCAATGAGTGAAATGAAAAAACTTTTTTTCTCTCAATTAAACCTTTTCTTTTATAGTTCAAGTTTAATTGCCCTATTCCCTTATGGAATAGGCTTGGGTTCCAACCCAAACACCCCTTGTTTCCAAACACTCCCATTTAGATATTTTAATTTTGTTTATCATTATCTCAATTAAAATCAATTAATATATATTTAATATATTAACATTTAACAATAATGATAATTTATTTAAATATATGCGAACACATATTTAAACGTAATCTCACTTATTTAATTTTTCTAAAAAATTAAATAAAGCCTACGACCTTAGCAAATTTAATTGTACTGTGAAATTACCAAAATACCCTTTCGCCTAAAAAGACGAAAACGTCATTCTTTCTTTCTAGCTCTTAAATTATTTTCTATGTGTGTGACCCGTAGGCTCCTTATCATACCGGCAGTGTGTAGTATCGCGATTAACACCAATTAATCGTCTCACTACACATAGGCCAAGATTGGCTCCTAGCAAGGCATCATAGCCACCCGATAGATTCAGATTCAGCGAAGTAGCTACCTGTCAATGATATGGGCTTCGTTTGGTTGGTTTTTGGGAATACTACTTTTAGTATTCCCAAAAAAGTTAAACAGTAAAATACCCAAAAACTCACAATATTATTCAACTTTATTCAACTTTTTTTAAACCCCCTAAATTTGTTAATTTAATTAAATACCCCTAAATATTTTTTAAAAAATTGAAAAAATACCCCAACAATCCACATTTACCAGATTCCGGCCACCACTGCCAGAAATTGGTCGAAATCTGGTAGGATGGCGCACTACTGGCTGAATATGGCCGGTAGTGCGCCGATCTATCCTTTTCCAACCAGATCCACAGTGGATCTAGCCGGAAAAGGCCAGATCTAAGGCCAAAGATCTGACCGTAACCAATCGGTCACGACGGCCAACAAACGGTCGTCGTTGATGGTCAACGACGACCATTTGTTGGCCGTCGTTACTGAGCAAATACAGCCAAATCTGGCCATCAATGGCCAGATCTAGCCGTAGATCTGGCCGGAAAAGGCCATATCGACGCACAACTGGCAAGATCCAGCCGGTCATGCGCCGATACGACGACTCCGGCCACCCTCTGGTGGTGGTGGCCGGCTGTCCGTATTTGAGGGTGGGTTGGGGGTATTTTTGTTAACTTTTAATGTTTTATTATAGGGGGTGTTTTGTAAAAAACAAACATAGGGGGTATTTTATTAATTTGTAAATCTTACATCGTAATACCCGCTCAATTCAACTTTTTTTAAACTTTTTTCAAAAAACTTTTCCCAAAAACACAAAATTGTGAACCAAACGGAGCCATGGTTATTGTGCAATCTAATCCTTTCATCATCCGTTATTTCAACGAGACTGTGGCATAGAAATAGTGTCAACCTCGGTTACTCTCGATATTATGTATTCAGTTACTAGACCAATGACCTGTATTATAAACTGGATAGAGCAACAAATCAATTCCACTGTGGCCACAGTTTTAGTGTCATTACTATTTACTGAATTGCGCCGTGAGATAACTTCTCCTGTACCTGGGAGTGATGAATCCTCTGTCTATCCACCATAGTCTTGATACACTCCTTGATGCAGCCAATCACCACCGTATTGACAACTATGAATAGAATTGCGTTAGGCTAGTATCAAACTACACCAATCGGTGCACAAGGCATTTTAGTGATCTCAAGTCTAAGGATCATATGCACCACCATTCGTTAGAGGATTTGTTCCATAGACACTAGGGTTACCATCCATATGGAATCCTCTTATGGGTCAGTCTAGTGAACTTGCCTACAGCAAGCACCCATGTGTTGCACCAGGTTATCACCAAACAACCTTGACAAGTGAGATCAGTCACTGCCTTTCGACAAGGTCGTTCAACACTATGATAGCCTTACCGTATTATTTGTGCCCTTACATCAGAATAATACGGGGGCTACGGACGTTTCTAGAATGACCACCATATATGCTCATAGGGTTCTTACTATCAAGATTTGAAACACTTGATACTCTTGTCATGGTTCTACCATTCGAAGGACATATATCAATACATACAATGATGATTTACGCGATATAGTATAAAACACCTTTTATTGATCAATGAACATTATTACAAAGAGTCAATTCTACAATAATTGATTGGCTCTAGGGCATCTACTCTAACAGTCTTCGTGTGGATATCGAGAGTTCACCCTTATCTTAGAGTGGGAGTGATTCGTATCGATTGAAGGAGCCTCCAAACGCTAGTATGAAATCTGAAAATTTTATATTCAATAGCATTTCATATGTAAATAACATAAATCGGGTATAAGGTTCTTGGGTTCAATGTTGTTGTTGGGGATTTTATTTTTGTTTTCTACTGCATAAACCCCATCAGCGACTAACACCTCACATGTACGGTAAGGCGAAATCTTACTCACTTCCGAGGTGAAGGCGTCGGTCTCCTAAGCTACATAGAAGAAAAATTATGAGTCCCAATGCGGGACCTTCTTCGGGACATCGACCAGCCCGTTGAAACGTACCTTCTTCGCTTTGGAAAGGTAGTACGTCTGGTCTTGCCCTTTTTTTAGCCTATACAGATGGACGAGCTCCTCAACAGATGGCTCGCCCAACTTAGTGATCATGTATGCTATGTATAGAGCGGTAATAATTACATAGAAATTTGTGGAAAGCTGGAGGGGAACGATGTCAAATCGCTTCAGCATGTTGTCAATAAAAGGATTGGGGGGGGGGGGGGGGGGGGGGGAGCCGGGGGGGGGGGGGGGGGGGGGGGGGGGGGGGGGGGGGGGGGGGGGGGGGGGGGGGGGGGGAATGGATACCCCTCGTCTCATGAAGGTCTCAGAGGTTGCCACCCATCTAGGCGGGGGATTCTTTCAAGAAATGTCCCCTGGGGCCATCAAATTAAGCTATGGCGCATAAACCTCTCTTATACATTTTAGATCCCCGACGATAATCGAGGATTGTAGCTCTCTTCGCAGTCTATGGACTATAGACCGTGCGGGTTCGACCAACTGTATCAAGGCACGGTCGGAAGAGCTCGCTGCGTTGGGGTCTGAGCTTCATGCGATGATTTCCTCGGAAACCTCAGGAGTTGAATCCCCAAGGATTATCAAGCCTGCGGGCGAATCGAACATGTGGTCAATTATGTGACTGTCAAAAGAAGACATGGTTATAGCTCACTTCGGGGTACTTTAAACAGAAGCGAACAAATGTCAGAGCTCAAAAAATTTGGCGACTATTTCACGCTTGCTTTCAATTCAGGCACCCAAGATAGCTCGCGCCATGCAACGAATGCATGCGACCTACCCCAGGTTCTGGCGGCCACCGCATTAAACCCTCCTTAAACCCAAGACCGCCGGAAACATATTCAAAAACCCTACTAAAGCCCTAGAACATCTAATGTGGCCACGGTAGTAGCCACCCTTTAACGCAAAAACTAGAAAAATGAGTAAAGAAAGGGAAAAGAACTTTATCGGAATGAAAGAAGTGTAGAAACTCACCGGAAAGAGCACCATGACGATGACGAAACAACAGCAAAGTGGACAAAGACATCAGAGAACTTTTGTGGATTGAGTGAGCATTTTGACGATTTTGCCACCTTTTATAGTGGTTTGCATGGAAGACGAAAGGGCGGGGTTTAATTGTAGCCATCGATTTATAGTGAATCTTGACCCTTCATTCGTCGAGCAATCTCGGCCCTTAAACGTGGCCACGTGTCATCCATCTGCAAAGGGCGACGAACCGTCAAACTGTTACACTGACAACCGTTGTCGTACATCTCCTTAACTTCGTACGTGCACAATTGTAGTCTCCCACGTGCGACGAAACATGACTAACAAAGGCTGCCACATTTAATGCGACATGATCGCTTGGAAATTATGTATTTGCCTTAACTTTTCATGTTCTAAGTTTGGTAGGTATCGCGAGAAGTAAACAAGTCCAAACATGAGGTCGACCCTAGAAGCTCGATTGAACCTACATCCGGAGACCTGTTGGTGATGTTGAGCTTAGCATCAAATTGAACAATAGTCTTCGAAGCTCGAAATGAGCATTGAACACTAGGGGGCAGATGTTGTGTGTGATTTTTTCATCAAACTCGAGCTACTGCGAGGATATAACCCAACCCAGTATCAGTCCAACTCCATTGATTGTTTGACCCAACATAAGCTCGTTAACACATAGCTCGACCCAGCATAAGCTAGTCGCGAACAACCCGAATGATCATTCAATTAATTCCCAGATATTGCGAGAATGACTAGATCAACATCAATCTCTACGCAATCACATCGCCTAATCACGAGAATATTGGAATTGCAGTTTAGATCAATTGTAATCCCTTTATTTTCACTTTTTCCCTGTACAAATCTTGTATATAAACCCCCCTTAAATGATGAAAAAGGGGTTACAATTTTCACACAAAATTCTCATTGTAAGCTCTCATAACAAATAAAATAAAAAAATGGTGGACGTAGGCTCAAGAGTTTACCTCACGGAACCACTTAAAAATTCTCATTGTCATTTATTTTATTGCACTCAGTATTTGTCTATCGTTGATTACTCGTAATCACGCGCACATCCATTCTGATCCCATCAGTGTTGATCGAAATTCTCTAGTTGGTGCATATAGCTATATCAACATAATATAATCCTATTCAAAAACAAGAAATTGTATTCGGATTAACTCAGCCAGACATTAAGATAATTACATTTTCCAACTAAAGAGAATTGCTAAAACGCGTTGTCAAGCAGAGGAGGTACACATGAAGACGACGACGTGGCAGGAAGAAGAAGATCCCTGAGTCAAAAGCTGCCTCGTCACTCGTTCACTGAGTATTGGCCGTTCAAAATAATGTTTTGAGGTAAATATTCAAATCAAATCCTCTTCAAAAAATACCAAAGAAATCCTAAAAGAACTGGCTAACCAAGATAAATACATAATATACCCTTTTCCAAACTCGAGAGAAGTAAACTGAGGAGGTAAATGTAATTTAACCCATTTTGAAATGGAAGAGATGGAACGATGACGTGGATCGAAGCAGAAGATCCGAGTCAAAGCCTCGTCACTCATCCAGTGAGCATTATACCAGTGGATAATCATAAACGATCACACCAACGCCACTTCTCTCTCATTGATTTCGATCTTCCCAAATGATTCGCTCCGCCATCTCCAAGAAGCACAGCCTCCTCTCCTCCATAACCAATTCCCCAATTTTATCATCATCTTCTTCCTTACTAAACCGAAACAATAGTCAACTCAACAATGCCTCCGATCACGTGACCAATCACTCATCATCCGCTTCGTATCACGTGAGTTCAGGCGGTTACATGCGTGGAGCCGTCTTTTGGGAACCGAATAAGCCTCTAACGATCGAAGAATTCCACCTGCCTCGCCCCAAAGCCGGTGAAATTCTCATCAAAACCAAAGGTAATTTCTCGTTTCTCATAAAAATTAACTACGAATTTGTGTTGAATTGACATTAATTGATGCGATTATTTGGTTTAATTTGTGAAGCTTGTGGAGTGTGCCATTCGGATCTTCATGTTATGAAAGGTGAAATTCCCTTCCCTTGTCCTTGTGTTTTGGGGCATGAAATAACTGGGGAAGTTGTTGAACATGGGCCCCTCACTGACTCCAAAACCACTCAAAGGTTTTCTACTTTTATTCTACAGCAATCGAATCGATTTTTATCTCGTTTTTGGTTTTTGAAAATGTTTAAATTTTAGGTTTTTGTCTTCAGGTTGCCAGTTGGATCTCGTGTTGTTGGATCGTTCATCATGCCTTGTGGCAACTGTGTCTACTGTTCTAAGGTGGTTATTGATTCATGAATTTGGACTGTTTGGATGGTGAGAAAATGAGAGAAAATCTTTACAGAAGAAGTCTGATAAGAAAATTAGAGAGAAAATCATTCTTAATTATTAATGATCGTAGTAATTCTTTTTGTGTGACTTTGCTGACTAGGCAGCTGACATGTCCTTCATAAATTTAGGCTCCTACTACTACTTTAAGGAATGCTGTAAATGATAACATCTTTGTCGAGGAATTATATGTAGCGAATGTGATTGTTGATGGCATTGGTTTCTTTCTTTTATGACAGGGCCATGATGATTTATGTGAAGATTTTTTTGCTTATAACCGGGCAAAAGGAACTCTTTATGATGGTGAAACTCGGCTTTTCCTAAAATATGGTGGTAAATATTCTTTGCTGTAACTTTCTGTTTGGTTCATATAATTTATATTTTGGTTCTGGTAAAACTTGCAAAACTCTTTGATGTTGTTAGTCTTGAGTACCACTATTTGTAGACATTTCTCCTATTGTCATGTTAATCTGTTGGAAAATTGAGGGTGTGGACCATCACCATTATAAGTGAATTCAACTGTTTATTAAAAGAAACTTGTTGAATTTCAAAGCTGCTATACATTTTTATTTAAAAGCTTGCATGTTATTGCTATGTAAATCATTTCATTATAACTATCCATGTTGAAACCTCTATTTCTAAAACACTTAATGGGCTCCCTGTATATCATTCTGTTTTGCAAGATTTGTTTTTTCTATCTGTCCCTTTGCTCTCTCCATGATATTAAAACCCATAGAAGAATGAAGTATAGTGTCAGAGTCGGCTTCAGCCTGTGACAATTTGAAGCAGTTTCTGCCTTAGAGCGCCACTAAGTAATTTGGCCTCAAATAACATATCATTATATATTTATTTTATTTAATTAAAGTAAATACTTATTTTAATTTCCCATTTAAGTTTAAAATTCAATCGATATATTTGGATGTTCATTTGAAGGTTTTTTTTTTTTCCTTAAATAATTTCCTTTTGCAGCAACCTACTCTATTGGAAATTGAAGCAAATTAGAATTTTGAATGTTATTTGACATGATATTATTTTTATCTCTGGGAAACAAATAATCTTAAAATAATTGTTTACTATTCAAAATATCAAACTTTTAGATAAATAAGTCCTCTATGATAACATCTTTTAAATTTCAATTTAATTACAATTAATAAGTCCTTTATGATAACATCTTTTAAAACCCAATTAAAAAAAAAAATTCTTAAAATAATATTTTGCTATTCTAAACTCAAAATTGACGCTTACAATTCTCCATTTTAATAACGTGAGTTACTTTTTATTTTCCTATTTTTGATTTGATCACTTCATACCTTTTTTCTTTTAACCTGTTATTCTCAACTGATACTGATTTTATAATCTCTTTATAAATACGGTAGATTTTGGTTGAAAGTTAATTCTTACTACTAAATATGTGTAATACAATGCATGAATTTGGATATGAAAAAGCCATGAGAACCTCTGATTTAAATTTGTGACTCTGAAGAAGATTATTGAGGAAAACCTAAGACATCTTATGATACCTACCTTGCAACCAAAAATTTTAGCTAACATCTCCATTTCCTCAACCTTAGTCATATGAACCATATTTCTTTCACTTAAATTGACTCTGAACCATCTTTCTTTCACTTAAATTCACTCTGAAACTTGACATTGCATAAACACAGGTGAAGAAAACAAAAGCTCTCTTCTTTTAGAAAGTACACCATTCCTCGGCCATTTGACATTTTCCCAATCATCATAGTACTTTCGTCGCTAGATAAACAAAAAGGGGATAAAGATCTCCCTTTCTCAAATTTTGGAGCTGCTCAAGAGTTCAAATGGACACAGATGCATTAGCTACTTGCTTTGTAAGTGTATATCTATGCATATACGTATGCGTGTGTGCGACCCTACTTATCATCTTCCATTAAGTGTCTCCCTAAGCATCTTGGGTGGTGTTCCCATCAACAAGATAGACAAAAAAAGTGATAATTGATATTGCTTTCAAGCTTTTGGAAATACTGAAAGAGCTATATGCTTACCTCCATAGATGCTTTCTACTTGGTAGCCATATGTCCCTTGGTATGTGTGTGATCCCTACAACTTGTTTACATATCATCTTTATTTTGAATGTTTGTTTGTGTTTGTTCTCATGACATACAATCCTTTTATACAATCAAGTAGTTTTGTTTCAAAAATGTTGTTATGGTTCATAATCCTTTAGTGGTACTGTAATTCATGTGGACTGCTATACATTTGCTTCTACACAAATCTCTATTTCCGCAATGTAATACTTGATCCATTTCCAACCAATTCATCAACACAACACACTCCAAAAATCAAGTAGAAATTCGGCCAAATTGGAAACATGAACTAAAGCACACTTACTTGCAAATCCAGACCAAGACAAGTAGAAACACTTCAAGCTTAAAGGATTACTCCACCAACTTGAATTGATTCACCACCAAATCCTCTTGTCAAGACTTGGATAAATAATGCATTCTCAAGAACACACAAGTTCTCTCAAATGGATAAACCAAATTTCATATATTTCATAAACTAATTGTTACAATGAAATAGTTGCTCTTATATAGGCAAATACAAGGATAAACAAGTAATTGACAAATACATTAAAATGAAATAAACTTAACTAATATTACAAGTCATTCATTCAAAAAGCAAGGCCATGCCTATTTAATGCAAAAGAGATATGATTCCCTAATTCAAGGATCCATGTCTTTAACCATCCCATTAGTTGAAATAAGCTTATTTCATTAGATCAAAACTTGATCAATGATCCTAATTAAGTCTACTAATAAGGGTGTAAGAATTTGGGCCTTGAGAATCATGCAAATGGATCCAATAAGGGTTCATGTGGATCTTTTCCTTTGGAATGAGACTTGGGCCGGATTGGACCTTTTCAACACTTGGACTTCTTTCTTGGTGGACTTGAGCTTCCCTTGTTGGGCTTGGACTTGGAATGGTTTGGGCTGAAATGCTTGGGCTCTCTCCCTCCTTGGAACTTGCTTGGGCCGAATTTCCTTCATTGCTTTCCACATTCCACAATCCAAGTGTTTTAGGACTTAAAGTGAAATTCTTCAATTCAACTGAATTAGCAAGTGTTTTAGGACTTACAATTCCTTGTCTACTCATGTTTACAAGTGTTTTAGGACTTGTAAACATATCAATACTATGATGAAAGTTTCTTGTTAAAATTCAGTGGTTGAATAGGGTTTTAGGCATTTGGTGAGAATCCACTTTGCAAGTAGGAATACCTCTGGTCTTGTTTGAGGCAATGTGCCTTTGACAAGATGGCTGTAAATATTCCCTGAAAAATTGGTCTATGGTTGATTGGTATGTGATTAGTAATTGTTGCTAGCACAAGGACTTCTTCCTCAGTCGAATGCTTTGTTGTTTCTTATTTTTACCTTTCATGATAACTTTGACGGTGATTATTTACCTCTTTTTTTTTTTTTAATTACTAAAAGATATGCTTCATCATGTAGGAAAACCAGTATTCATGTATAGTATGGGAGGCATTGCTGAATACTGTGTTGTGCCAGCACATGCGTTAACTGTTTTGCCGGAATCATTACCGTACACAGAATCTGCAATTTTAGGATGTGCTGTGTTCACAGCTTATGGTGCTATGGCTCATGCAGCTGAGGTTCGTCCTGGTGACTCTGTGGCTGTGATTGGAATTGGTGGAGTTGGCTCAAGGTAAGGAATAATATTTTTTGTTATGACACAAACTTAGCTCCTATAATCTGTTTGTCAGTTTTGTCTATCGTTCTATATGACACTGGATGATTGTGAAAAACATTTTTTTTCCAAGCAAAATAATTTTGATTCAAGTACACAGTTTCATTAAATCTAAACATATCACATAGAGTAAGTCTATCCAAAGACAAACAATAGTTGAAACTGGATGATTGTGAAAAACATTTTTTTTTCCAAGCAAAATAATTTTGATTCAAGTATACAGTTTCATTAAATCTAAACATATCACATAGAGTAAGTCAATCCAAAGACAAACAATAGTTGAAATTGTTAGAGACGAAAAGTTGGTCATGACTTACAAAAGTGTATTATCACATTACCCCAGATTTGCTATGCATCAAACAGAATGTAAGATTAATGAGTCCTTCCTTGATCACTTCCACCTCTATTCCTCTTTTTTTTTTTTTTTTTTTTTTTTTTTAGGTTTTCAATTCCTGGAAAGTAAATCGACAGTTTATTGTCAAACTGCTCTTTGGATTTCTGCAAAGAGTTATATAATCCTTCCTTCCATTCCCATATTTTTTATGACTAATTATCTTTTCTGTTTAAGTTGAAACATATTACCTATAAGAACTAGCTTGAGACTAGCCAATTCTATCCAACTAAAAGAACAGGAGCATGAGGTGACTGCTTGTTGAGTTGATATAAACCAAGGGGATAACAGAAGCTTTCAATTAACTTTAGTGAGATGCAGAAGGCAGTTTAGCCTTTAAAGCTTTGAGGGTTATGCATCTTCCGAAAGTGAGTTTAGGGTTTTCCAAAAGTATCATCAGTGAGGACGTGGTTCTTGTAATAACTTTTTAAAACCTTGGATGCAGTAAGGGAATTTTCATGATTCTAGAGGGAGTATTTGTCAGGATGCAGTATTATGATAATAGTTCATTTTCTATCCAGTATGAAGAATTGCAATTTTATTAAGTTTAAGTAGAATTAGATTACAGAACAAATGAGTTTGTTTTCTTGTTGTTAATGAATGGTAAAAGGAAAAATCATGTGTCCCACATTTAGAAGCCAAGAGATACACGTGTAAAGAAGAGCTGTTCGTGAAAATCTGACATTCTGATATTTGTGGCCTGATAAAAAAGTCTTGAATTTTTAATAAATGCCAATATGGACCTATGTTGATCCACCATTCTCCCTCTTATTCGCTAATTAGAGCCTTAAAAATAGAAACTTCTTAATAAAGAACTCATGAACGATGTTAGGGATGTTGGAGGTCTAAGTTTAAATTTGAAACTTCAAGAGTTAGTATGCAGAAGAGATAATGATGAAATCATTTTGGGTAACTAAAATGTTATTTGCAGGGATTAGTTGTGCGAAAGTCACATGCAATAAAAGCAAGGTTAGCATAGGAAAACTGGCCAATTCAACCCTCAGGATACATGGGAAGTTGCAAGGGTAATTTTTTGAAAAGCAATTGTAAGACTAGACTGATGTTTTTTCATTCATTTGAAAATATGTTGAATGGGTTTAATTCTATTAATATTTTTAAAGTTTGGTCCTATATTAAATGGTTTTTAGGGTTAAATAAGCTCATCTATGATATTAGAGAAAACCTTAACTCGGTTACCAGTTTTATATTATGCAACTCAGTTGAGTAAATATGGAGAGATCAATTTCAGGGTTCTTTTAGCAAGTTAATAGAAATATTAAAAGGTTAGGATTTAGCAATTTTATGCAATAGGGCTTTGGCCTGACAGGGTGGGTTGCAACTATCTTTGGAGGGAAGAATGGGGGTGCCAGAAGAGTACTTATGATGGGCCCTGAGAGAAACCTAACAAAAAGATCAAGCCATGCCTAAATAGGAGGTATACTGGAACCATTCATGTGCTTTGTTGATTTTGCTACTAAACAAATCCATTGGCAAGCAAAAGTCTTGTTGCAATATGAAAGGTGCTATCTGCACAATATAAGGTGTTTAAGTGATATCTGCATGAAGACAGGGTTCTTGAAGATGCATACTGGACTTTGCTGGTTGGTGCTATCAAATCATTATCCTTTATGGCTGGAACTGATGGAAAAAGAGGCTAATTAGTCTCTTTCATCATTTTCCTTCCAAGGAAGACTAATCTATTCAGCCATGTAATGGTGGTTGCATTGTTCTCCCACTGTCAATGAAATGAAGCTCCAAGTGTAGTAGTAATAACTGACAAATTTTGGACTTCTAGTGCATAGGAGTTGGATTTGGAGTTGAGGTAATGATATCTTCATTGCTGGAAGCAACACAGATGATAACATGGGCCATCAATGTTTATTGTGCTTCCATAAATTTTAATTTTTGGAATAATGAAATAAATCTACTTTCACATCCTCATAAGGATCCTTAGTTTGATTGGGAGCACAAAAACTAGACACATATCTTTCCACCTGACATATTTGAGTAGATTTATGTCCAACCTATTTCTTTGTACCTATTTGTAGCTGCTGTATTGACAATTTTTTTTTTTTGGTCACATCATGTTAATGATCTATATGTTGTATTTTAACAAAATTATAGGATAAATAAATTTGAATTATAATTATTGTTTCATCAGGTTTCTTATCTACACTAGATAGTGAAAGCTCCTTTGAGGCCTTAACAGTACCGTCCTTGGTTTGGGTGGTCTTTCATCTAATTTAGGCGCATGTATTGGGGATTTTTGGTTTCTAATCTAAAGCCTGAATGCATCTTGATGTAAGTAGGGTGCATTTGGGAGCTAGGACGAGATTGGTGACTGGACTAATTATTTGGGATTATACTGGATTGGATAGGGCTGCAGTATATATATTGATGTTTTGTGTATATTGTAGTATTGGATTGAAGAGGACTGCATATACTAACAAATAAAATAATTAATTTGTTAAAAAATAATTTCGGAGTTACTTTGGGTGATGTAAGCTCCATTTCAGTGAGGCCAGCTCCAACATAATCATGACTAGATCATATGCTCCAGTTGTTTGCAGATAGCAAGAGCATTTGGGGCCTCTGATATTATTGCTGTGGATATCCATGATGAAAAACTGCAGAAGGCTAAGACTTTTGGTGCCACTCACACTGTGAATGCTATTCAAGAAGATGCTATTGAAAAAATTAGAGTATGTGCTCAATACGTTTCTTTAGGTTTTTAACAAGATGTGGAACTTCCACTTCAAATAATTAATTTAATCTTGTCTATTGAACTGCAACTCTCTCCGTGGACTAACTGCTATTTAGTTTCATTTTCTTCTAAATAAAATTATTTAATTTTCTTTTTCTAACTTAGTTATTTTTTAAATGAAATTACTTATGCTGCTATATTTTCGTTCACTTGCATAATTTAGATTTGTAATTTTTTTTCCCATTTTGTTTGCCAGAGAGGGTTGTCATAACCATAGATTTCTTTTGCCGTTTTCGAACTTGAATCATGTCATTCTGGTCCAACAATTTTTTCGCTTGTTTTCCTTGGTTGTATCTGATTTTCTTCTCTCTCTCTTTCCAGCTTCTTTTTTGGTTTTCATTTTTCCGTTCTGTAAGTTTTGCTTTACTTTTGTTTCAACTTTTGTTTTCTTACTATCTTCACCTTTGCATTTTTAATAACATAATCTTTTAGATGATCATAATTTTGTGTTTGAATCCATTGTTGTCTTGTTCTTTTAAGTTCAAGTTGTTTTCACCTAGATAATTGAAGCCAATGTAATGGAAAGCTATTTTATTTGAATCTTGAAATGTTTTTTGATTTTTTTAAATATTTTACATTATGGAGTATGTTAGAATGTATTTTGATTTATGTGATAAGTGATTAGACTATTTGGATTTACATAATAAGTCCTTTGCTTAAACTTGGCTGTTCACAAGGGTGGGGTTGTAGGTTTCAAATTCTAATTGTCATCTCTTTATTATAATGTTAAACTCTTTGCATTAATGTTTGTTCAACATTATATCTTTTTTTCCTCTCTATGTTCCTTCAATCATCTTTTCGATATGGTAAGACAGACAAAAAGATTAAAAAAAAAAAAAAGTAAGAAAAATCCTGAACCTTGTTCTTTTGGTAAGTTTTCAATTAGCTAAAATGGAATATTGGACTTCTACAAAAGTAAAAAGATTAATAATGATTTGGAAGTAAGATAATCTAAGAAGTGGAAGTTTTTTGTGGTAGATTAATATATGCCTTTTTCAGATAATCTCAAGATATAGCCCAAAATACCAACATATATCCAAAGAACTAAAAATATATAAAAAATTGTGGGTAAATTTTTGGACACTTGTAAGATTTGACTGAATGACAAAAAAGTCCAATGAGTTCCAAAAATCATTAAAGACTCCATTAAGGTTTAAAAATTTCATTAAAAGTACCTCCTATTAGTTTTGGCTTAAATGCTGTGAGGTTACGTGGTTTTCACTGCTTCTTGGGTTATTAAACTAGATGGAAGAAGAACGATTTGAAGATTTTTTGAGAGATTAATCTGTTAGTGAGAGTTTGATTTTTAACTTTTTTTATGCCTCAATGTCAAAAGAATCTCAGGATACTTAGTTTCTTCTTTATCCACCTTAATCAGTAAATGGGTTTAAGTTAATGTTATGCCCACCTTGATAAACAAAGGTGTTTGGATTATAATTGTACACGTTGTGTCTGATTTTTGATATATGTGAGGATACTAATTTTGTGAATTATTTTGAGAGCTGCTCAATTTTGAAATTGTAAAACAGCACTTAGCATTTTTGGATGACATGTAATTTTTTTTTTCGATTTTATTTAGTTAAAACAAGTTTTCTCTGTTTCTGATTAAAACATGTATATATCTGATCGTCTGATGTGTCAAAGTTTGCAAATTATGCTCTTTTAGTCATGCCAAAATAAGAAAGAGAAAAAAGGAAAAACCCCAATTTCTTTATGAACCCGTTTAGTGGATCATATTTTGAATGGTAAAAAATCATTCTGAATAACCTAAATACTATTCTTGGCATGGTTGTTTCTACTTGAGGAATAAACTGGTAAATTGATTTTCGGTATAGGGCCTTTTTTATACTAAACCTCTAGGTAACTACATTCTTGATTCATTTAACCTTCTTTTTAAGGTTATCATCAGCTTCTTATTAACATTGTTTTTGGCAGGAAATAACTGGAGGACTGGGTGTAGATGTTGCTGTGGAAGCCTTGGGAAGGCCTCAGACGTTTTTGCAGTGCACGCAGAGTGTCAAAGATGGAGGGAAAGCTGTAATGGTTGGACTTACACAATCAGGTGCTGTTGGGGAGATAGATATAAATCGTCTTGTTCGTAGAAAGGTATGTATTTTGTGCTGCATAGAGTCATTAATTACTTTGTAGTTTTCAAAAATCAATTTGGTAGAAACAACTGTATTTATAACACCATTTTGATTTCTCTCAAATGCACATATTCTCATGGTTTACTTTTTCCTTTTTCAAGTACAAGAAATTAGCATCGTTAGTATAATAAGAAAAATGAAAGGTGGAGAAAAATAATAGATATTTAGGTAAGCTTTATCTGCCAATGTAATTTTATACCCAAAGATGAAATTCAAAAAATGTGAAACTTGTAAAATCTAAAAAGAAAAAATGGTGTTAATTTCTGCAGGAACTAAATCTACTGTCTCCTTGTTGTCCTTGTAATGTGTTATAGACTGTTATGATTCTGTAGTTATGCTGTTGTTAAACCTTGGTGTATAATGTTGGTTGGACTGCTTGCACTAAATCTACTGTCTCCTTGTTGTCCTTGTAATGTGTTATAGACTGTTATGATTCTGTAGTTATGCTGTTGTTAAACCTTGGTGTATAATGTTGGTTGGACTGCTTGCAGTTCTGTGAGCTAAGTTGCAGTTCTCAGTAGTAACTTCTTGGTTGCTGACATCTCCTTTGGGTCTTGGCCTTTGTTTCAAAAGCTTTTATATATGTATATGTATGCATATATATATGAATTGGGAAGGCGTTTTGGGTTAATGTGTATTTTGGTTTATTTATTATCTGGTATGAGATTATGCAGATTTGTAGTATTAAACTTCGAGAGCTAATTAGAATAAAAAATGTAAAGGAGACTTCTCTTATCATTTGGATGACCATGTTCTGGTGGAGAACTTGTTTGATGTCCCTAGTTCTTCAGAATAGCTTGTTATACCTATCTTTTGTAAATGATCCTTCTTCGTTTTTTATATTATGAAAAATAAGAATATTGATCCAAACAAAATAATGAAATAAGTTGATCAAATATCTGTGTGTTGGAGGACTGGAAGATTTGAATTTTATTTCTATTTTCCATTATTGCTGACTTGTCATTGTTAAAATTTCGATAATAGGGCTTAATTCTATAACTATGATGTGAAGGTAAGTCTAATATATTTATACTTTGAAAAAGACGTTACACTACAATTTACAAAAACTACCAACCTGAATATTTTTCTTCTCTATCGCAATGAAAAGCACATACCTCAGAATTTGATGATTGTAGTACTTCTTTATTGATCTATATATTTGTGAAACAAAATTACCTCAACCTATCCTTGGTGTTCAAGTTTTAAGTTGGGCTCTGTACTTGATGATAGTAGTTAATGATAAGCACATACCTTAATATGATTGTAGTTGTTGAAAACACATACCTCAATCTTTTAATACCCAAAAATCCATTGACCTCTCCTAGATATTCACCTGTTTGTTGGAATACTCGATACGTAACTTTGTGCATTTTGGAAAACAAATCTACCTTTGAAGAAACATTTAAGAAACCGTGGTCCTTTAACAAATTTATATCCTCAAAGTTTCATAGCTTTTAGAGCTGCTACAATGCTGGTACTTTATCCTGAACATTTTCATACTCTGAGCCAATTGTAACTTCCATAGGTTCTACCCCATCATAACTTCTCTTAGACATTTTATCTGTTATTAGCTCCCTCCAAACTAACTACACGTTAAGTTACTGGTTTCTGTGTCACAACTCCTTGGTCAACATTTTGTATTATCTATTCTACATCTGATTTCTTTAATTTTTTTAATGTCTATGTACTTTATATGGTCAATCAATAATATAAAAGTGTCCAACTCCCCTCTTGTTCTTTTTCCTATATCGAGTCTTCAGAGATGATGCAAATGAAACCTTGATTGCAATATTTTAGAAGCCAATTTGCTATGTGGATCTGGGAAGAATCTCCCTTTACAATTATTCTTTTCTCCTCTAGACCACAATATGTCAGCTACTATCTTTCTTCTTACATTCTTTCCTATATTCACTCTTTTCCCGGGATATTCTTTTGAGAATTCTCTTTTAGGGTTCTTACTCTATTTTTTCTGTATCCCCTTGCATGCATGATTTACCTCCTTTTATGTTGGAATTATTTTTTTTCTCTTTGGCGGTTTTTACTATGATGTCTTAGTTTCATTTCTCAGGTACATTTGTGCATAATTTTGTACTGTATATTTTAAAGGTGATGACATTAAATTCTTGTTAACGGGTGTGGTCCCCTTGACTAGCCAAAGGAGTCTATAGGGGGCTAATTGTTGTATGAAGGTCATTCACCTAGCTTAAGACCTCAACTCCAATGATCTATGTCTAGTGTAGGTCTGTGATTGATTACACCGCATTCCCCAAACTGGTTGGGGTTGTGCTAAGACTAAACCAAAACCAAGGATTTTAAGCCAAGAGGATTCTCAAACTCCCTTGATTTCTCTTATTTAAAATAATCTCGTGGGTTCTCTTGATATATAAGCTACGTGTCACACTTTCAAGGTGGCATGATTTAAGGCACCCACACATGCCTGCCTTTTTTTCAGGCTGCCATTATGCCTAGGGGTCTGACGTTTACCCAAATGAAATTCAGTCGTTGGCCTTTGGGTGTTCCAAATTGGTGAATATGGTTGATGAATAAGTGAAGGGTGACTTTGTATTTGTCTCTTATTGTGGTAGTATGAGGGCTAGAATTGTATGGAAAATTAAATAGGGACAAATGAGGGAGTTTGAGAATCCTCTCGACCTAAACTCTCTAGAGCGTTAGAGGGCTAGATTGGACTTCAAACTATCATCGTGACTAGTTGGGAGAGAACAGGTATTATAATCCATGGTAACTACTGATATAACAGTTGGAAGAAATTAACAAGTTGGAATTTCTTGGGATAGAGGGTGATTATTTATGAAAAAAAAAATATATATGGTGATTACAAAGGCCAGGCTTGTGTTGCAGCAAGAGTGAGATGATATCACAAACTCAGATCAACTCTTTCGCATATAGCTTGGTAATTGGCCAAAAAAGGACATTATTTTGTTCTTCAATTCATTAGCATGGATTGAATTGCCTTTGCTGCAGAATTGATGGCATGCCTGCCTTCCTCTTCCTTTTTGTCTTTTTTCCCCTCTTGCTTTATTCTTTCCAGAAGCTTCCATTTTTTTTTTTTTTTTTTTAATTCTTTGTTGTATTTTAGATGATTTCATAAAATGAATAGGCTCTCTGGGTCTTCTCACTTGCATTTTTAAGTTGGTGACGGCGCTCAGACAAACTTAGGCTTTATCAAACTTAGGCATCAGCTTAGTTTGATCTCGAGTTGATCTTGTTTGTTAATTTCACATTACCTTTGCTTTGACAGGTTCAATTCACGTTATTGCAATCATATACTTGGTGTGTTTTCTGGTTGTTATCATATACTTGGTGTTTTGTCTGGTTCATTTCATATTATTACAATCATATACTTTTGATCATTTCCAAGCATAAATTGAGTGGCAATATGTTCCATAACGATTTATTACTGATCTTAATGCAATATTCCCTTGGAGCAGATAAAGGTGATCGGTTCCTACGGGGGCAGGGCTAGACAAGACCTTCCCAAATTGGTTAAACTTGCTGAAACAGGTGTTTTCAATCTAAAAGATGCCGTTTCAAGAAAATACAAATTCGAGGAGGTTGGCACAGCCTTCGAAGACCTCAACAAGGGAAGCATTATCAGTCGCGGTGTAGTCGAGATAATGTAGACTAAAAGCACCTCTTCATTAATCCAGTACAAGGTATTTGTTTGAATAGGTCTTGTGTTCATGTTTTGTTGGTTATTTCTTAAAAAAGTATTTCAGGTATTCCTCATCACCAGTGTTCTGGTTTGCCCCTAATGTGCAGCTTTTCTGATTAGATAACAACCATCTTTATCTTTGTAAATCAATTCTTTTTAATCTTTTTATTACTCCCTATTAATTTAACTTGCGGCAGATTGTTTTTGCAACTGATTTGTGTTGGTGGTATTTTAGTATATTCAGTGCGATCGTGACTTGATTTTGTCAACTATATGTAATTTTAGAATATTTTTCCAATTTTAGATTAGGCATTTCGAGTGCCTTTGAGTACTGGGGCATTGATTAAATTATGGTAACTAAGTTGATACTTAACATTTAAGCAAAAATTGTTAGTAAGTCGTAAGTCGATATAAAGAAATGTTATTGATTTAAGAGTTTAATATATATGTTTAGGGTAATTAGATTAAGGGAAAATTACATAGACCTACCTAACCTTTTAGAATTAAAATCTTTTTAATTTAACAGTTGAGTGATAAATTAGTCTTTCAATATCTGTTAAAACATGCTGCAAATAATTCAAGCGAGCATCAGCTACGTTTCACAGTTAAGTGGCAATTAAAGGAACCCTTGCAACTCCGGTGAACAAATCAGAGGCCTTCTAGCAAGTCGGTTTTGCATGCATACCATGCCATGAATACAACACATCAAGGGCAAGTTTTTACCACTGTTTTAAAAACCGGACCGGACCGGGAACCAGTCACGTGTTCAGTTCGAGTCAAAACCAAAACCGCTATAATGCAATGGGCCGCTTTAAACCGTTTCAAAACCAGACAAATAGGTCGGACCAGCGGATAAACCGGTTGAAATTTTAAAACCCCTAAATCCCTAATACGCATTGCAGCTTCTTCTTCTCTGTTCTCATCTTCTTCTCTTTCTCAGTTTCTTAAGAAAATTTTGCAGCCTATTCTCTGTTCTCTGCGAAAATTTCTCACCTTCTTCTCTGTTCTCTACGAAAATTTCTCTCTGAAATCCCACCCAAATCACAACGGAACTCTCTGAAATCGACAACGACGTCTTCCTCCCTTGCCGAAAATTGACGACGACAGCTCCGTTCCTCGCTGGAAATCGACGGTGACAGCTCCATTCGTTGACGACAGCTCCATTCCTCGATCTAGGTAATAAACGCGCCATTCCTCGATCCAGCTTCAATAATCAATAATGATTTCGTTGCAAACTTGATCTAGAGCAATGTGTGTGTGCATGTATTTCCAGATTATGTATTTGAATTCACCCTGCTCCTGGTCCTGAGTTTGTTTTTCTTTTCTAGATAATCAAATATTGCTTTAACCAAAACCATCATGTAGATAATCCTTTCATTTGAAGTTTGCATGCCCATTTGAAGTTTGGTTTTGGAAGCAGTGAGATCGGGACGAAATTGATAGAAGTAAAATTATCATCATGTAGATAATCCAGATTATGTATTTGAAGTTTGTATGTGCAATATTGCTTTAACCAAAATCATCATGTAGATAATCCAGATTATGTATTTGAAGTTTGTATGTGCAATATTGCTTTAACCGAAATCATCATGTAGATAATCCAGATTATGTATTTGAATTTCGTACTTGAATGTTTATGTTTTACTTCTATTGTATGTTTGTGGATGGAATAAGGACTTATGACGACAATATGTTGCATGATATATATACTTAGGTTTCTCATGCAGTTAGCCTTTCTTTCTTTCTTTATCAATCGATCTCATCAACCATGTCCACTACATTATATACTTTGGTTTAACCACCACCGAAATCTTACAAAAGAACACTAAAAAGCAAAGTTGATGTGGGAAAAAACGAAGGAAAAAAGATACTGAAATGGAGGGCTGTGATTGATCTTATTTGTAAGCATATTTACAAATGGATTAAAAAGAGAACCAGAAAAGGAATATGTTAGATATAAAAGGAGTTCATGTATAAGGAAACAAAGAAAACATATTATTGTGTGGTTTAAAAATGTTTTTTTAAAATGTGTTGACGTCATCATGATGTGTGATGACATCATCGGTCCAACTGACGGTCCAACCGGTTGGGCCGGTTGAACCGTGACCCGGCCTTCAGAGTGGGTTGCCTTCCGGTCTGGTTTGTAAAACAATGCTTTTTACTGGGGAAGTGACCGCAAATTCAGCTAACCGAATTGCATAGCTTTAGAAACCGACATTGAAAAATTAATTTTCTATTTAATTGAACTTGAACCAACCTTGCACATTCTATAAATAGGTCTGGCTACTTCCTTTTGAGAAAAGCACCAAACACTATGATTTGAGTATTGTAGGAATGAGAAATCTAGCTCCTAAAGTCGTGCTCTCGCCTTGATATTATAGAGATTCTAGTTTATTTCAACAAAAGGAAGTAGTATTCCTAGCCGCGCTTGATCATTGTTGGGCGTAAGTTAGGGGAGTAAGCCGAGTCGAGTTGCTCGTGAGCGAGTCGGGCTCGAGCTCAGCTTGGTAAAAGCTCGAGCTCGAGTGGCTCGACTCAACAGGCTAGCCGAGTTTGAACAACCAATACTTGGCTCGTTGGGCTTGCAAGCTTTAGGAAGCTCGAGGGTATATTTGATATTTTGAAACTAATAAGGGGCGATATGTAATTTTTTAGATTTTAAAATTGACAAACACACCCCTGTCGACACCTAAGGTTTGAGATCTATCAATGACATCAGGTGGGAACTGTGCAGGTTGCTAGTTTCAGACTTTGGGGCTTGGGCTATTGTCAAGTATCAAATCACTCATGACTTTCTTTCACATGAATAGATATAAATATTTAACCTAATATAAATATTTATTAATATATTTT
The DNA here is from genome assembly GCF_008641045.1 of Pistacia vera. Taxonomy (NCBI): domain Eukaryota; kingdom Viridiplantae; phylum Streptophyta; class Magnoliopsida; order Sapindales; family Anacardiaceae; genus Pistacia; species Pistacia vera. The sequence continues at coordinate 580,620 of NW_022196839.1, forward strand.
AGGCTTTCCCTACTTTGTGTGCAAAGAAAGTTTCACTCTTTCTCTCATTTTTCTTCTCTACTTCACAAGTTCTAAGGGTGTAATCGAGTCGAGTTTTCGCCTAATCGAGTCAGGCTCGATTTCTACAATAACTCAGGCTCAAGCTTGGTGAGCCTAAAAATCACGGCTCAAGCTCAAACTCGTTATTCACTCGAGCTCGACCAAAGCTTGAGTAATAGAAAAGATAAAGATGAAGAGCAAAGCAGCTTGGCAGTGGCTAGGTCGGTGGGGTTTTTCGTCGAACAGGCGGAGTGCGACCAATTCTTCCACAAACAAAATTAGTCAAATTGAACAAAATCAGTCAGAAACCTTGCGACTATGGTTATCGGGGAAACAATTTTCACATTGAACAAACTATGCTAAAATCATCACCACACAATAGCAGATCAGTAGCGAGATGAGGGGAAAGAAAATAAAAAAGAAAGAATAGGAAGAGATGGGATGGAAAACTAGACAAAGATGGAAAACAAAAGACGAAGAACAAGAACAAGAAGAGATGGGATGAAGTTAAAATCGTAAAAGAGATAAAGAAAGAAAAAAAAAGATAAGAGATAAGGGAAAAAAAGAAAAAGAAAAAAGAGTAATAGCAGAGTCGAGCCGAGCTTTTCAAAGCGAGTTTCGGCTTGTTCAAACTCAGCTCAAGACTGTGGCCGACTCAAACTGAGCTAGAGTTTTTGACAAGCCAAGCCTGAGCCATTTGCGAGCAGCTCGGCTCAGTTGATAGCCTATTCACAACCACTTGTTCTTCACCTACTTTTCTGTCCAACACAACATAAAAAGCTATGGAGGATCTTATATTCTCTTTGTCTTTGTCTTCTTCCTTAGTGTCTCTAAGACAAACCACAAGCAAAAACAAAAAAACTCTTCCACAAAATTCTTTTTTCCGTCAAGCTTCGTGTGGTTCTTCTTTTTAGATTTTCATTCTCAAATTTTATTAAACTCAATACATTCATGTATAATTACCTTCCAAAATGATAATAGGTTTCAAAGTAGTTGTTGATTGCTATTAATATTGTTGTTGTTGTTGGTGTTGTTATTGATTGGAGACTGAGGGACTAAGCTTTGAAGCATGATAATAGAGGTCTTCTAGAGGGGAAGAGTTTTCAGGAGAAGTAACAAATCATAGAAAACACCTGCTCCAAACAACTCTTACTTGAGCATCTGTCGAAGTCGAGTTGGCTTGAGCTCGAGGCCCCCTATAGTGTATTGAGTTCGAGTTCGATCTAGTTTTCCCAAGCTCCACCGACTCAAGCTCGAACCTGAGCTCGATATTGTAGCAGTCAAGCCAAGCTTGAGTAGCCAGATACTCGACTCTGGTCGGCTCGATTACAACCCAAGCGTAAGTATATGTTTGTTACTATTGTCGATTTAAGCACTTATTTGTGTTTGTCCTGGTGCCAGTATTCATTGATGAAAAATATGATTATTGGCACGTTGAAGTGAGGACATTTTCAGTAAAATATTTATAGAGGTAGTCAAGTTTGGGTTCAACGTTTTAGAAGAGACATCTAGCTTTAAAGAATAGATAATCTTGAAGATTACATATCAAGATTACAATTTTGCTGTGAAAGAGTCAAAACTAATTGCCACAATTTTTTTCCTACTATCAAGGGATATGGCAGAGAGTTTTAGGATTGCCTAGGATTTCAGTTTTATTTTAAATAGAAAATTAGTTGCTGATTTTATGTAAATGGTTAAAAAGAAAAAAAAAACCAGTATATATTGTAGCGATCATTTCATGAATAGTAATGCAGAAAAGAGGGAATTTCCTTCATTCTTTTTTCTTTACAGATATTATTGGAAGTTAACCAGCAAAAGGATCAATGGCTCTACTTATTTTGCAGCAAGTGTTATGAGACGATATACTTTCAAGCATTTGTGGAGATACTAGTGCCAAAGAAGCTTAGGATATCTTGTAAAAGAAGTTCTAGGGCAACGAAATTATCTGGCCTTTTTAGGAATCTATCGGAATGTCGCACTACCTGTTTGATGTGGCTGGTTGTGCGTCGATTTGGTCGTTGACAGCCAGATCTGGCCACATCTGGTCGTTTACGTCCAAACAACGACTAAGATATGTCTGTTGTCAATGGTTAGATCTTTGGTCTTAGATCTGTTTTAAATAGGTTAGATCGGGTCACTATTGTTCTGATCCAATCGGTCGTGTGCCATTCTGTCAACTTTCGGCTACAGTCTGACGATGGTGACTGGCTGCTAACATTTAATGGGTAGGTGGGGGGTGTTTTTGTTAATTTTAAAACTTTTATTGTTGGGGGTGTTTGGCTAGATTAACAAATGTAGGGTATTAAAAAATAATCTAAATATTTTCAAAAAATTTACCAAACACATTTTCAAATTCAAATCCTATTCTTGTAATAACAACCCAACTTAACTTTTTAAAAATACTATTCTAAATACTCTACCAAACATAGCCGAGGAAATCCATTAAAAATCTAAGAGAAAATATTTTGGATATAAAATTTTTGAAAAATTATTAATTAGTGTCATTGGAAAATATAATTCTATGGGCCTGTTTGGATCATATAATGTTTTATTATAAGAGTATATTATAGTAACAGAAAGAAAGATCACCTTGAAGATTATTGGGAATGTTTAGAAAATGTGTTTGGTTGGTTCGAATAAATTTGTGATAATATGTTTGGTTGAGAGGATAAATTGGTGGGTATGCTATATAGATTACTAAATTGCCCTCATTTTTAAATATTAATATAATATATTTTTTATTATTATTTTTTAAACCGTTTCTTTTAAGTCCCTACATTTGAAATTTTGCTAAAACGCCCCAACTATATAAAACTTTAATTTGTAGCAAAATCACCCCCACTCACCCCAAGCCACTGCCGGCAGCTAGACAACCACCATCGTCGGTAACCATCGACAGTTGACGAAATGGTGCACGATTGGCCATATATGGCTGGTCGTGCACGGGCAAAGCAGGGAAATGGCCATAGATCACAAATCCATGGCCAAAAAACGGCTAGATCTTTGGCCGTGAAACGGCCAAAGAAACACCAAATCTGGTTGTTTCCGGCCATGCATCTATGATCTATGGTCGAAAAAGGCCTTACCAGTGCACGACCGACCAGATCACGTCGGTCATGCACCATTATGGCGATTAATGCCGGTGGCTGGCAGTGGTGAGTCATGGTTAACGGTGATTTTGGGTGGCTGGGGGTATTTTGTTAACTTTTAAACTTTTTCGTGGTTAGGGTGTTTTAGCTAATTTCTCAAATGTAGGGGGTTGGGCTAATTGTTATTTGGTAGACATTTGAGGGTAATTGTGTCCGAAATGGCTTTTAATAAAAGGCAAAATGAGTAGAAAAATCATATTACCCCGGTAATGTTTTAATAACACTCCCTAGCAAGGTAATAAGATTACCTTCCCACATTACCAACAGTAACCACTATTTGCAATAAAAGATTCCCGTAATATTTTATTACTTGTAAACCAAACACAGGAATCTTGCAAAATAAACAAAGATTACCCCCGATTCAAACGACCCTTATAGGGTGATATTATTGACGAATCAAAAGATATATCTTAAAAATTAGGGTGCGTTTATATTATTGAGGAATGTTATATTACTGGAAAGATATATTACTAGGGAATCTTTAGAGAAATGTGTTTGGTCAGTTGGAATAAATTGGTGGGTATGTTATAATAATATGTTTGGTTGTAAGGATAAATGAATGGGTATGTTATATAGATTACTAAATTGCCCTCCTTTTTAAATAATAATAATAATAATATTATTATTATTATTATTATTATTATTTTATTATTATTAATATTATTATATTTTATTCTATTATTTTTTAATTATTTCTTTTAACCCCCTATATTTGAAATTTTGCTAAAACACCCCAACCATATACAATTTTAATTTGTAGCAAAATCCCCCCCCACTCACCCCAGCCACCGTCGGCAGCCAGCCACCACCGCCGGCAGCCGCCGTAATGGCACACAACAAGTCGGATTTGGCTAGTCGTGCGTTGGTAAGGCCTAATCCGGCCAGATCTAGCCATGAATATGGTCGTGAAAGATCTGGCCTTTTCATGGCCAGATCTATGGCATTTCACGGCCACATCTTTGGTCGTGAAACGGCCAAATTTGGTCATTTCCAGCCATAGATCACAAATCCATGGCTAGAAACGTCCTTACCGGCACACGATCGGCAAGATCATGCTGGTCTTGTGCCGATATGATGACTTTCACCTACAGCTAGCGGCCAGCGGTGATCTTAGGTGGTTGGGGGTATTTTGTTAACTTTTAAACTTTTTTGTGATGGGGGTGTTTTAGCTAAATTCTCAAATATAAGAGGTTTGGGTAATTGTTATTTGGTAGACATATGAAGGCAAATGTGTCCAAAATGATAAAAGATTAGGGGCAAAATAGGGTCAAAATAAAGATTACCTCGGTAATCTTATATTAACACCCCTTGGGAAGGTAATCTGATTACCCTCAATATTACTAACAGTAAATACTATTTGCAAAAAAAGATTACATAATATTTTATTACTTGACAACCAAGCGAGGGAATCTTGAAAATTAAACAAAGATTATAGGATTAATCTTATATCACCCCGAACCAAATGCTACCTTAATAGAATTAATGGACTATTCAAAGTCTAATAAAAAACAAAGTAAACCGTAGAAATGAAGGCTCATTAGAAAACCTCTTACAATCTCAACGTAAATAGTTTCTCAAAACCGAAACTTAGGTGGAAAAAATCAAATAAAAATTCTTTTAGAGATGTGAGTTCTAAAAATATAGAACGTAGAAATGTCCACCTCGTGATTAATGTAAAAGAATGAGCCACTTAGAAAATGATTGTTGAGCTCACCAAAAACCGAAGTACCAAAATAACCAAAATTTTGGGCAAAAAGAAAAAATTGCCCAAATTTTTGGCCATTTTGGCACTTTGATTTTCCATCAAACCAACAATATTTCTCTAGGTGGGTCATTCTTGTACATATACTACAATGTGGATATTGTCCTTTTCTTTTTTATATTTTTAGAATTCTCACCCCAACACCTCCCCCCCCAAAAAAAAAAAAAAAAAAATTCATTTGATTTTTTTCCACCTAGGTTTAGGCTTTTGAGAATGCATATGGTTGATATGAAAAGTCGTACCAATTAGAGAGATCTGATTGACCTTAACGGAATCGGAACTGATATGTGCATGATTTAATGAAAATAAGTAATGTAATAAAAGTGCGTTAAAGTAAAGAATACAAACAATTTTTAAAGTGGTTCGGCAAGTTCGAACTTAAGCCTACGTCCACTGTTCTCTTGTTTCTTTAGAGAGTTTACAAGAGAAATATATGAAAGTGCCTATACTAATTTGCTAACCCCTCTCTCATAGTTTGAGGGTATTTATACAAGTTTTAATAAAGGAAAGAAAGATAAGGTCATGATTGATATCAGATTTGGTATACAATCCCGTGATCTTGATGATTGAGCACTAAGTTTATGTTGCCAACGATGTTGATCTTATCCCTTTCAAAATATCTGAGATTGAAGCTTATCTTTGATTTGCTGAACACTTATTAGGATTGGTCTTTGTGACGAGCTTCAATTGGATTGAGCTTACTTTGGATCATATTGATTCTGGGTTGAGCTTGTTCTTAGGTCGAGTTGATTCTAGGTCGAACTACAAATTTGTGAGTTTCTGAGGTCTGCGAGCTTTTTGGCAAAATCATATACAACATCTGCCCCCCAGTGTTCAGAGGTCCTGTCGAGCTTTGAAGACTGAAGTTGCTTGATTTGCCACCCAGATCGAATTCCTTCATCGGTTTAGCTCGCATATAGGTCATTGAGATTACTCGAGCTTCATCACTTGACCTTAACTTCACCCGATGTGACTGAGACTTTGCTTCTCATTGTAATGCTGTCGAATTTGAAATGAGAGGCATAAGGGTAATTTCTAGGCTGGTATGTCGCATTTAATGCGATCAACTTTTTGCAGTGACTTTTCATCGCACGTGGAATATTACAGTTGGCCACACGCGAAACTAAAACAATGTATGTTGCTCCTCGTAGAGCTGAGGTGACGCGTGCCAGCGGTTATCATTGCTCAATCTGACGGTTGATCGCCCCTCAAAGATCGTCTCCACGTGTAACTATTGATCAGTCAAGATTGCTCGATGAATTGAGGGTTGAGATTTGTTGCAAATCAACAACTTAGATCGACTCTTGCCATTTTGGCTTCCCGCTCGCCACTATAAAAAAGGTTGTTTGCCCTTATTTTTCCATCTTGAAATTTTTTTTTGGCTTAATCCGCTGCTTCTCTGCTAGCTTTTACATCTTGATTTCACAGTGAATTTCCGACGAGTCACCTGCATTTCAATAAGTATCCTTTACACTTACTATTTTTGGGATTTTTTTTTTTTTTTTTTTTTTTGGCTGTTGAGGTGGCCATTGTTACGGCCAGGTTAGTTCTTTTAGGTTTAAAACCCTCTAATCTTGGGTTTTAAGAGAATCTTGATGAGCAGTTGTCGAAATGCTTCCCGGAATTCTCTGTCGGTTGCTAGGAATCTTGATAGCTCACTCGAGTTTCTGGGTTTAGCTTTAGGTCTCTTTTTGTGCAAGCATTTTGGATGCTTGAATTGGAGGCAAGTGTAAATAGGTCACCTATAGTTTGAAGTTTGACACTTGTTTCTTCATGTTTCATTTATCCATAAGCAAGCTTGGTCAAACATGTTTTCCCACAACGTCAACATTGAGAGAATGTTCTTAGAGGGCCCCCCCAGTAGTTTCAGTTGGTAGTTGGGAAAGAACTTGGGATGAGCTCACAGCCGAGGCTCTTGAGCGAACCGTGAGCAGTAGGGCTGAAAACTCACTTAACCTAAACAAGGAAGCCCTAAATCCAAGTTTAGAAAAGATCTGACCTCGTCGATCACCAAAAATGATCTTGAGCAGATAAGGGAGAGGTATCTGGTTTCAGTTGAATACTCTTTCTGTGCTCTAGGAGATTTCTTGCAAAAGAATCCCCCTATAAGTTGGGAGGCAATCTCTGAGACTCTCCTAAGGTATGGTATGTCTATCCCACCTCACCCACTCATTTTTGACGTTTTGGATTGTTTTAACATCGCTCCCCCTCAGTTGACGGGGAATTCTTATAAATAATGGCAGGCATGTACATTGCCTACAGTTTAGAAAAATAAGGCGAGCTATTTGTAGAGGAGTTCGTCCATCTATACAAACTGAAGAAAGGTCAGGATGACACTTTCTATCTCTCCAAATGGAGAAAGACCCATTTGGATGGGTTGATCAATGTCCCTAAGAAGCTTGGACATTGGGATTCCGAGTATTTTTTCTATCGCTTTGGGCGTGATGACTCTTTTGTCGATGAAGCCCGTGGGTATTCTTGCTTGTTTTTTATTGTGAAGTATTTATTGGTCGACTTCTAACTGTCTTTGTCTCCTTTTGCAGGAACGTCGAGCAAACCTTTGTCGTTGCAGACTACAAGAGACAGTTAGGGGCTTTTAACGACCTTCCTAGGCGTTACTACGACGCGACGAAGCTAATCATGGTTCCTCATCTGAGAGCATTTGGGTTTTTCCCAAATCCAGCATTTTTTCCAACAATTTTTTAGAAAGGTAAGTGTGGAGCAGCTCGCATTTTCACATTCTTCTTCGTTGCATGCTAATACACTCGTTTTTCTTATAGAGATGTGAGCCAAGAAGCATCAAAACCTAAAAAAGATAATGACAGTTTGTACTGCCAAGAAAAGTAGCTCGAGGTTACAACCAAACAGTTGCGGGTTGGAACCTCGTAACCCCTAGTAAAGAGGACTAGGAGAAAGCTTGAAGGGGCTCCAAACTCCAAGATGCCTGCAACTGCCACCAAGATGGTTGCAAAGAAGAATACTCCCGAGCTCCAAAAGAGTTCGACGAAGAAAGTTCTCGAGCTAGTTGAAGGCTCGAAGAAGAAGATGGTCGAGTAGGCGAAGGCCTCGAAAAAAGAAACTATCTAGCTATGAGAGGCTCGAAGAAGGTGTCGTCGGAGCCCCATGCCCTAGTGAAAAGCTCAGCCAAGAAAAGGCTAGCTTTGACTATCAAGACCCCTAAGCCAGTGAGTGAGAGGAGGATCTCGTCATGACAGCGCGACAAATAGCAGAGGGATACTAAGCTCAAAGCCGATATTGAAAAGCTGATCAGCCAATTTTCAAAGCATCTCGCCATGGGTGCGAATGTGGTGAACAGGGCGGTGACCGCAAGGCTCTACGAGCAATACAAATCGTGGGTCACTCATGCTCTCCTCTCTTGTACTACAAGCATGGCTACTAAGGTAAAGTAGTCTTTTTTTTCCTGTTTGTTGACTATCTTCCTTTTTAATCTTACTCTTTTTGTCTTTTCAGACTTGCATGATGGCCCAACTCCTTTACCATGAGATCCACGCCTCGCTCGTAGGCTTGGACAAGGCCAAAGAAGAAGCGAACAAGGCCAAGGAAGAGGCCTTGGCGAGGGCTAGGGAGTTGGAGGAGGAGAACGGGGCGTTGAAGGATGATATCAACCAATTGAAAAAACAACAAGCCGACGCCCTAGCTATTAAAGAGAGGGGGTTCGTAGACAAACTCTCCCAGGTTCAAGTTGCTAAGGAGAAAGCAACCAAAAACTTGGAGCAGCAATGAGACACCAACAAGCAGCTGGCCTCTGAGCTTGTTGAAGCTCGAGAAGAGGTCAAAAGGTTGGAGAAAGACCTGTCCTCCTGGGATAGCAAGCCTGCTTTTGCCTGGGTGGACTACGAGGAGGTTGCAGTGGAGGTTAACTGTTTGACGAAGGACGTTGTGGAACATGCTTGGGATATGTCGGTCTTCCTGATCTAGTGAACGTTGGAGGCCCATCCCTTACTTGACTTCTTTTATCTTGCTTCGGAATATCAAACGGAGGTAGATAGGATGAAGACGAAGTTGCAGTCTTGGAGTTTGTCTATTCGGATAGCTCCCAGTCTGATAAGGATAGCAAGGATGAGGTCGAGGAGAAACCTGTGATCGACGATGAGATCTTACCTGCTCTAATCTCAGCTCCCACCAACGACCTCGAAGCTACAAAGGACACTCTTACCCCAGAAGAGCCACTGACAGATCCTCCTTCAATCTGGCACTAGATTAGGCTCGATAGTACTAGTCTTTTTTAATGTTATTTTTGCTTTTTTCTTCCCCTTGTAATGTTTATTGAACAATTGATGAAGGAAAATTTTTGCAAGTATATTGTTTGGTTTTTCTTTACTGCTATTTATAATTCCTCTACGAAGTCATAGTAGTCTGTCTAACTGAACTAATTAATGAAATCAAATTTTGCTCTTAAGTTATGCATTGTCCGCTTTCCTTAAGTTATGCGTTGTCTGCTTTCTTAAGAACTTTTCGACAAAACTTTGAGAGTCTTTTCTTGCGATGGCATCGAGTTAGGGTTAGTTGCCTATCCCGAGTCTTAGTCGATGAGTTATTTTTGACTTTTTCATTGATGTTCTTTTTTTGGTTGTTTTCTGAGTTGCTTTTTCGTCAGGTTGGAGAACACACCTTTGTCGAGCTCAAATTGTGGCTTGGCTATACAACTAGCCGCCTTTTTGAGCTTCAAACTTCGAGTTCCTTCTAGTGCCAATTGTTGTTATGCCATCTCCAGTCACATGGTAGGTGGGTTCTAAGAGGTATTGTCTACTTTGGGCCATAGGTTGGACTGTTCGTAGGCCTACATAGTTTTGTCCTGAAAAGGAGCCTCTGGGTGGTGAAGGTGTCCTTGTGCTATATAAGCGACCAAAGTCCTCATCTCCTAGCCGATGTGGGAGTTTGATATCAACACAATCCCCTAGACGAAGGGCTTGGGAGGTTTGGCGTGGGTACAAACCGGTACGCTTAGCCCATGTAAACCCGAGCCCTCCTTCTAGCACCGAAATATTAATACGAAAACTTGTACCAACCAAAGGGATCCGTAGACCTTGACAAAATCGGAACCGATGTGTGCATGATTTAATGAAAATCAGCAATGCAATATAAAAGTACGTTAAAGTAAAGAACACAAACAATTTTTAAAGTGGTTCGGCAAGTTAGAACTTAAGCCTACGTCCATTGTTCTCTCATTTCTTTAGAGAGCTTGTAAGAGAAATATATGAAAGTGCGTATACTAATTTGCTAACCCCTCTCTCATAGTTTGATGAGGTATTTATACAAGTTTTAGTAAAAGTAAAGAGAGATAAGTTCGGGATTGCGATCAGATTTGGTATGAAATCCTGTGATCTTCATGATTGAGCGCTAAGATTGCTCTGCTAGCAGTGTTGATCTTATCCCTTCCGAAATATCCGAGATTGAAGCTTATCTTTGATCTATTGAACAACTGTTAGGATTGGTCGCTGTGACGAGCTTCAACTAGATCGAGCTTGCTTTAGATCGTACTGATTCTGAGTCAAGCTTGCTTTGGATCGTACTGATTTTGGCTCAAGCTTTTCTTGGGTTGAGTTGATTCTAGATCAAGTTAATTTTGGGTCGAACTACAGTTTTGTGAACTTCTGAGGTCTGCGAGCTTTCTGGGAAAATCACAAACAACACATTAAATTTAGAATGAAAGGGGCTATCTAACAAGCCTTCATTTTTACAACTTATTCTTTTTTCATAAGCCTCTAAATAGTCCATTAAATTTTTACTGATAATTTAGACATATCTTTTGATTCTTCAACAACAATCACTATAGAGTCACACTTTTTAGTGACACTAATCAATATTTTTTCAACAATGTTTCAATTAGAAATATTTTCTCCATAGGTCCTTAATTGAATAACTAATCTTTTAATCTAAAATAGTAAGTATTTGCAATCTCAAAATTATTCATTCTAATATTCTTAAAATCTCTTCTAAGAGATTCCAATTTAGGAGAGCATACCTTTGTGTTGCCATGAAACTTCTTCTACAAGATATCCCAAACTTCTTTAGCATTGGTAGCTCCACAAGTCGGGATCAGCCAAAAATATAATTTAAATGAGAATATCAATTTATCGAGGTTTAACTGTATTTTGGTTTGTTAAAAATGGGTAGATGCATAGTCCAATGAGATATTTTGATGGGCTTAATGTGATCATTCTAGGGTTGCCCATAACACTTAATTTTTAATAATCTGGGTTGATGACAAAGTGTGGGCTTTGGGACTTATTGGCCCCATAATGGGAGGGCCTAGTAAGTTAATATAATATTGGCTAGGTCTCTTTTCCAAACACGATAAAACAACTAAAACCCATTTGGAAGTCGTTATTCGATACGTTACTGGAAAGGAAGACTGGTCACTTCAATCAAGAATTCAAGAATTCAGAAATCATGACACAAACATGTATTTCGATAATCCCTCAAAATTCAATTTAGTATTTTATAATCTATACGTTGATTTTGGGAAACTGAGATTGAGATTGAGATCGAATTTTATCGTTCGTTGTTTGATTTTATGATTACAGGCTAGCCACAAGCTTGGCCACACACAGAGCGAAAGGCCTTCACATTGCCACCGTACCTCAGCGCCAACTTTAGATGCCCTTTATGATAGTGGTTTTGATATTTGATTTAGGATTTAGATAACCTATATGATATTTGATTTAGGGTTTTTGCTTAAGTGTCGATTTGAGGAGGAGTTGGGATTAAAGGGAATAGACTATTTTGGTTATTATTGTTTTATGTATATATATTTTCGTGCCTCTATAGATGATAAGACATTCTTTACAAGAATGGTTGTTTTTATTTTATGTATATTTTTCTTGGTGTATAATAATTTAATTGTTTAATGTTATTTATGATAAGGGTTGATTCTCGTTCATAGCAGATTGCCAACAAGCATATCGCATTGTCAAAGCACTCCACCCTCAGTCAGCATTCTGGTGCTTGTGCTCGCCATGCAGAAGATCACATCATCGAGCTCACCATGCAGGATACCCGTCATTGTGCTCGCGACATGAGATAGCAGTATCTGCTCACATCAACAGGTAGTAGTTTTTTATCGCGACCTATGCTGCGACAACCATCCAAGTAGGGAGCTCAAGTTTTTTAAGTTCAACCTTGAACTCCAAAAACTGGGAGGCAAATATTGTGCGGTCAATCCCTAGAACACGAATTCATGTCACGTGTTATTTTATTTAGGGTTAACTTTATTTACAAGGTTAATATTGTAACAGTATATAAGCTTGTTTTTTACTCAAATTGGGGATCTTTTTTCATTCCTACTTTTGTAAGACACTTATACGTAAAAAAGAAAAGCAAACATAGAAAATAATATAAAAACAGTGGACGTAAGGTTTGCATCAAACATCCAAACCATTTTAAAAATCTCTTATTATTTGTGCTTTTTATTTATTCATTGATTCAATATCGCATCACGGATTCTATATAATCATTTTCATAGATGTCACCAAAGAATCTACGTACATTTCATTGGTGCGAATCTTAGCATCAACAATTCTTTTCATAACAAGTTTATTGTTTAGTCTCTTATTTATGAGAAGGTGCGATTTCATAATTGACAATATTTACTAATAGTTTAAGTAGATTATTGTCATTTTCAAAAGAGTTTTACAATTATTTTTGTAAACCTGAAGGAGGTGATTGTTATTTCAGTAAACTTATGGTAGGTTTGGGGGTTTGCAAACCCAAATCGAACCCGATAACCCGAACTGAACCAAATAAAAAATTAACGGATTGGTAAGGGTTTATTATTCAACCCGAAAAACTGCTGCCGAACAATATTATATATTTATTCAATAATATGATAATAGCATGTTTAATAAATATATCATTAAGTGGAATATTATATGTGCTTATTATGCAATTCTCGAAGTCAATAAATTGTATTATTATGATTTCTATTCAAAATTAAATGATTTTTTTAATTAGAAAAATTAATTGCGCTGAAAATAAAATTCTTCAATATTATGTAATGCAAACGTGACAATGAAAAATAGTAAGTCTATGTAAACTTAAACCAAAAAGTAAATTTATATAAACTCAAACCAAAAAGTAAATTTACATAAACTTAAACCAATTAACCAGAACCAAATTAACCCGATTAAATATATTTGGTTTGGTTTGGGTTTATAATAAATACAAGTTGGTTTTGGTTTTTTTTTTTTAGGGGGGACCCGTAAATATTGGGGTCAGTTGGATTTGCTAAAACCCGAACCAAACCAACCCATGCACACCCCTAGGTATGTTTATATAATTTTCTCTTAAATGAAAATTATGAATGAGATATTCCCAAATATAACCATTCTTACTAATTTTAATTCCTAAAATATCAATTGTTTTGTTTAAAGAACACATTTAACCAAAAAATCAAATTAGTTAATTTAATTGCCCTTGATGAAAAATAACAAGGACAAAAATAGCCGGCATGAGCTAGACTACCAACTCTAGCATTATCTAGTATTGATTAATATGTTTTATTTAGATTGTTAAACTATGTTATTAAATGTTAGACTATTGAGTATGGTAGCTGATTATAATCTAGTGTTATTTATTACGAATATATAGTTTGTTGTTTCATTAAAGGTATAATTGATAAGTCACTGGATTTTATTATTAAACTTTTCTTTTAAATAAAACATGTACATTTTGGAAAATTTTGATTATTGAGTTTATTATATATATCTAAACCCCATTATGAATTACTTTGTTGATAAATTTTTTTGTTAATTTTTGAAATAGTAAAATTAGTTAACATAGAATCTGAAAAAAAAAATACAATTAATAGTACATAGAAAGTTGGATAATAAATCATGTCCACCAAATTTACATCTCGAATGACTATCTACAATGGTTTGAGGAGAAGCTTTGCAATGGAAATTATATATTACTATCATTGTTTTATTATTATTTAATTATTGTTTTAAAAGTCAAAATATTCTTTGATAGACTCTACATATTCGACTCCCACATGAGATTCATAAGAGATAGTTTCTTAGCCAAGAAAGCTATGTTCAATGTAATTTTAAATACCGAATTCTTTGAAGAATAGACGTTTAAGAAAAGATGATGATAATAATCGTTATGCCTGAAAGAATAGGGCTGACGTAGAGTCTTGTCAGCAAGGGTGGTCAGAACTCAGGAAGGTTCTGCTACCGATCAGATGTGGCCACGTCGCATGATGACGTGAGTGGCATACCCCTGTCAGTGCAGTGAGTGGACGTCGGGTCAGCGGATGGTTGGAAATCGCCCACGTGTCCAATCCTTACACAAGTCGAGGAAATCACTCAGGTAGGTGAGCAATGGGACGCAGAGAATGATTTGCACAGTATCCACTCACTTGCAGATTTAGTAATCATTACCTTGATTCATCCCACTGTAAATGGAGGTCTTCTCTCTCATTTGCTGAATTGGCTAATTTCACTCTGAAATAGCATACCATCGCTCCCTCTCTCTCTTGTACTCTCTAAGCTGTAACTCAGCTCACTGAACGCGGCTTGACTTTACTCTCATTAATACAATATCAGTGGACGTAGGATTCGCCTTTGAGCATCCGAACCACTTTAAACATTGTTCTTTACCCTTTACTAAACTAAATATTTCCATAATCACGTGTAACTTCTAAGCCCACTTAGCATTTCTCACGTTCGAGTAGTGGTGTCAAAATCAAGCATCAATAATAATAATTAAAAAAAAACAAATAGATATTAAAATATTTGATATGATTAAATAGGGCTATTTATTAAATCAGTATGAGACTAAGATTTTGGAAACATGACATCCTCGTTTTGTACATGAAGAAGTAAACAAGATTCTAATAAACTTTTCCTTTTAACCCCAAGGGTTCAATCTAGTGGTTAAAAATGTTTGCTCCCTTCATTGACTTCTTGAGTTCAAATCATCTCCTATCACAGTTATGACTTATCTTAAAAAATTGGGTTTATAGAGTATTCAATGGATTTAATAAATTAGTTGAGGTGCATGCAAACTGGTCCAAATACCTTGGTAAAAAAAAATTCAGACAAAGTGCTTAAAAAGATCAAAAGTACTAAACATAGTTAAATAGTTGTAAAAACTATACAATAATAATAATAATAATAATAATAATATTTGAGATTAGACACCTTTAATCAATTTAGTTCATGTTTGATTATTGGGTAAAAGAGTTTTTCTTCCCAGAAAAACTTGTGATCTATTTTAAAGTTGTTTTATATTACCAAGGGAAGCATAAATTTGGGTGTTTTCTAACAAGAGAAATTTTCCTAATTAACCACTATTCAAACAGTTTAATTCATACTAATCCACTCTTCAAAATCACACACACACACACACACACACACAATATATATATATATATATATATATCTATATATCTATAATATATATATATCTATAATATATAGGGTGGATTGTGTAGGTGTTGAGATTAGATACAGGTGTATATAATTAGATACCCTACCGTTTCAAGTATTTCACTATAATAATAATTTCATATAATTAATTGGATTTATAGGTAGGGGTAACCAACCCCAAAAAATTTTAATATGTGCATTTATTTTATTTTTTATTTTTTTGTTTATTTTTTGTATTTGAAGCCCAACATACTATTTGTCCATAATCTATATTTAAAACATTAATTGATTTGCCAATTAATTTAATTTACTATAATAAAGAAGATATAAAATGTGAAAAATATAAACAAGCATGTATTATTTTGAGGTACTTCCTTCTATTAATATTCTTTTAATGTCATAACTAATAACAGAATATATAAAACAATCTATAAATTTGGCAAGATTTAATTATATAATCCCAACCAATTTGTTATATAATTATATGTACAAATGATTACCTTACATGATTTTGTCCTATGTCTATTCAGATTTCAGATCCACATTTATACTTGCAATTTTCATGTTATTGTTATTTTTAATTTTGTCAACAATCAACAAAATCGTAAAAGATTTTTCCTAGAAAACTAATCGAAGATTTAATGTTTAAATATCTACAATTCAAAGCTCCATTCTCTCAAGGAAGGAAAAAATTATGGTGAAATAATTAAGCCATGGAGGGAAAAAAATATAAAAGCAATATTACATGTACAAAGAAATCTTACAAAAATTTATGTACAAAGTAATGTGACAAAAAATAAATGAAAGAATGAACACAAAAAATCAAACTAATCATATTCACATTTTTCATTTATTTCCTGTAAATCACTTTATACAAAAAAATTTTGTAAGAATTGTTTGTATATATAGCATTATTAAAAATATCAATAGTGGTGAAAATAAGGTGGAAAAAATTAAGTAATATATAGCTATAATAAAAATATTCTAAAATAATTAAGTAAGATAATTATGATAAAAATAACAAAGAAAACATTTATTTGATTAATAATCTGACGCCATACTTTTATTTAACATAAGTCACTACCAAAAATTATTATATTTTTTTATTTAGAAAGCAAATATATGTAATTATGTCTATTGTAGTAACAAATTTAGAAAGATATAAGAGAATTAATAGTTGATTAAAGGTCTTAGAAACCTACCATAAACATATAAAACATATAGTATATGCATTAAATATGGATTTAACCATTTATATTTATTGTTTTAATTTTATATTTAAAGTGTATAAAAATAAGTTTTTTTTTTTTTCAAAAAAAACTTTAAAATGGGTAAGTGGATTGGGAATTGGGTATCCATTACTTGAAACGACCCAAATGAGTAACTTGCAGGTAGATACCGACTCGATCTACATCCAAGTGGGTATGTTAAAACTCAAACTCAAGGAGGAGAGTCCAACCCAAAAGACCAGATAGGTGGGAGAGCTCTTAGGCTTAAGTACCACAATCGGTGAGTGTGAGATCTTGATGTGGGATCCTAACATTGCACCCCCCTTCAAGAGCCGACATTCACAACGACTTTCATTCTATGAACACTGATCCGACTAGGGGTGAGCATGGGTAAAAGGTAAATCCAACACCAGTGGGTATCCAGACCATCGGTTCCGGGTAGGAACCAGAACCAACCCTCAAATGTTAGGTTCCAATTCTGGAAAATTGGAATTGAGAATTCCCGAGTTCAATTCTAGTTCCTGTAGTGCTGGAACCGAGAACCAGAATTGAAATGTACAGTCGAGTACCCTATTGGGAACCGGTTTGGGAACCAGGGTGTATGTGTGAATTTTGTGAATTTCTAAGGGTGTATTTGTCATTTTTAAATTAACAGGGGATAAATAAAATTTGAAAGGGTACTTGGGAAAGGAATTGAAACCTGCATTTCAGGTTCTAGTTCTAGGAACTGAAGAACTGGAACCAGTCGGTTCCGATTCCTAACAATTCCGACGAGTACCTGGAACCATTCACCCCTAGACCCGGCGGTAGCCTTTTTACCTTTTAGGGAGCTTCACTCACCTATTAATCATTCAATACAGTACTCCCTCTCAAGGAGAGCATACTACACCTTAATCTAATCTATAGATAGCTTTTTTTGCAGCCCAACTCTCAACGAAAACACCAAATTGATAGCCAAAAGATAGTGACTTGGTTTGAGATAGTCAATCTTTAAGAAAGGTGAATAGAGAGAAGAGAGATTGAGAAAGGAATTAGTTTATTTTTATTTCGATGCCCTGTAATTACAATTACAATGAATTATATTCACCATAAGAGACTAACTTCAATTATCTATAACTGAATACTGGTAATCTTTTTGAGTTGTAGATAACAAACTCAATTCTATGTTTTCTTTATCTCGAATTGCATGTCTGAGACTACACAGTCTTCCAATGCTTTGGGCTTCTTACTTAGCCTTCTGGATCGGTGATCCACCTGCCCCTTGACTCTATCACCTAGCACCGCACCGGAGTAGAGAATTCCGACAAGGCTGTACCGAGGTAGTGGCAACGTAGGCGGTCATCTTCTCCTACGCAGAATTTTAGCTTCCCACGCATTGCCTGTGTCGGGCTTTAGCGGTTTCCCGTAGTGAATAGAACCTATACTAGTGCTAGATAGGTACACGGTTAAAAGGAAAAACTAATCTATAGCACAATGTCTCATATACCAATCTTACTCCTTTCTCGATGGGAGGATGCTTACAAGATTTAGTAAATTCTTTTCTTTTTCTTTTTTTCTGGAGTTTCAACCTTGAGGACAGTTTTTCACAAAGTAGCAAAATGTTATAATTGCTTTCTAAATATTGTTTCCTTAATTAGAGATTTTAGTTTATTTTCTTGTTAAATTCTAGTTAGCATTATTAAATTATAGTAAGTAAAATGTTATAATTGCTTTCTAAATATTGTTTGCCATTTGATTGTCTTCAAAAAGAATTATTTGCTTGATATCAGTAGTCTACTATTGTTACCAAGTTCAAAAAATTTCAAGTTCTATTTGAAGCTCTGTGTATTGAAAATCTTAACAAAATATTCTTTAAAAGGAAGAGGTTTAAATCCTTTAGTTTTTTCAATTAGAAGCAATATTTGTCTTCAAAAATCAAAAGAAGAGGAAATTATTAAAAAGAAAATTCAAAATTGTAATTTGAAAAAGAAAAACTTGAGTATAAATATTATATCACTGTAAAGTAAAAGGTTTGACTGAAGGGTATCGGGCCTTGGATATATAGGCCATCTACAGTGAAAATCTACTGTTTACCCCTTCAGCAAAGTTTTCAAGTATTCCAAGATTTATATCAAAATAAATCTGTATTCTTTTTCTTTTTACTACCTTACCGTCTCCCATTTCAAGAGTTTGGAAGCTTAATATCCCTCTCCGACACGATACAACAATTTATCCTTCAGGGGATATTTGGATTATATAATATTTAATTATAGAAGATATTATATTAACAAAAAGATAAATCACTTTGAAGATTATTAGAAATATTTAAAAAATGTATTTGATTAGTTCGAATATATTGGTGAACAATATGTTTGGATGGTAGAATAAATTGGTGGATACATTATATAGATTACTAAATTGCTCTCCTTTTTAAATATTAATATAATAGTATTTTTTTATTATTATTTTTTGAATCATTTCTTATAACTCTTACATTTGAAATTTTGCTAAAACACCCCAATCATATAAAATTTTAATTTGTTGCTAAATCGCCCCCACCCACCCCAAGCCATTGCCGACAGCTAGCCACCACCGTCCGCTATCATTCGCAGTCGACGGAATGGTGCATGACTGGCTGTATATGGCCGGTCGTGCTTTGGTAAAGCCATTTCCAACCATGAAACACAAATCCATGACCGTTTTATAGCCAGGTCTATAGCCATTTCATGGCCAAAGATGTGGCCGTGAAATGACCACAGATCTGGCAGTGAAAATGGTAGATATTTGGCTATACCATTTCACGGCCAAAGATCTAACATTTTCACGACT